>NC_079156.1:107669111-108275101 GCF_947563725.1 Argiope bruennichi
CACAAGATAGCTAATATCATCGACATACCGATTCACTTGTAAGTACCAAATAATTTTTCGATTCCAAATATGAAGCTCATGCCAGTTTTTATTTTGAAAATAAATGTTCCGAGGTTAAACTGATAGAGACAGAATTCGCTTTCGAATACTCATATCGCCTGAGGAAAAACGTGATCTGGAGCATCAATTTTCAGTTTTCAATCGTTTCGAGTCATTCCCACTTTTTTATAGTTCTGAAATCAGATGAAATTCCAAAATAGAGTAGTAGAAGAAAAGAAAGTAGACGGAGACGGCCCGTTCCCTCTGGTCATATCTCCAAAGAATCGTATCTTCGACTTGGAAGTTTGGCAAGGAGAATTTCAGTCCCAAATGACTTGTTTAAAGATATACAGCATCTTTTTGATTTTTAAGAATTTAAACAAAAATATTTCCATTCAATATTTTGCTTTCTTCAGTTGGAAACAATAATTCGGAAAGAAATGGACAAAACTTAGTCTAATTGACTAATGGTAATTGCTTCCTAAGCTATTTCTATACAACTATTTTTTAAACTATTTTAATAGAATTATTTATAAGCTACTTCTATAGAGCTGTTTTTAAGCTACTTCTATAGAGCTATTTTTAAGGTACTTTTATAGAACTAAAGAAGAATTTGCTTTAAATATGATACATGCATTTCTTAAAGATTTTTAGAAAATTAATACATGCTTTGAAGTCTCTGAAGGATGCCTTCGCAGTCTTATCAGGTTTTTTTTGTCAAAACATGACAGCTTTTGTACCAAAGTATAGGATTCACGAGTGCAAAGTCACTGGCAAAAATCAGAATTCTCTGACGATACTCCATCTATATGAAATGCGTAAAGTAATAATTTTCATGTATGAAATATGAATCAACATTTCATTCATTAAAAATTGTGTTGAATTAAATATTGTTCTTGTAATATGTCAAGTGTATGAAATTATTAAATCCATTTCCAAGTGGTTGTCTTGAAGTTTCCAGGAAAGATCTGATATGTTAATTTTACTGAGTTGACTTCGTTCAGGCAAAATATTCATTATTGCATTGTAAGGAAGTTACCCTAATAGAACATGATATTCTACAATATCTCAACTGCATTGTTCAGCAGACTGAAAAACTTTCAATTAATGGGTAATTTCGTAAAAATATTGTTGAGAATTTTGCTCTAATAGTGTATGAAGAAATAATAACTTCACTCCCCATATCATTTCGAATCTGACTGGGATGAGCTACACATCCACAATCGAGACTGATGCTCTTTCAACAACATATTACATCTGAACAAAATTACACTAATTATCTATGTTTTGAACTTGAAGAAAGTGATAAGGGTAATCTGTGTTCTAAAAACAAAATGTTCACTTTGATATGACCTTTGCATTGTTGTTGAGAATACTGATGGCTGAAACATTTTACAATATGCTACTAAATGCTTTTGTTACAACATATTGCATCCGATCAAAATTACACTAATTATCTATATTCTGAACTTGAAGAAATTAATAAGGGTAATCTGTGTTCTAAAAACAAAATGTTGACTTTGATATGACCTTTGCATTGTTGTTGAGAATACTGATGGCTGAAACATTTTACAATATGCTACTAAATGCTTTTGTTACAACATATTGCATCCGATCAAAATTACACTAATTATCTATATTCTGAACTTGAAGAAATTAATAAGGGTAATCTGTGTTCTAAAAACAAAATGTTGACTTTGATATGACCTTTGCATTGTTGTTGAGAATACTGATGGCTGAAACATTTTACAATATGCTACTAAATGCTTTTGTTACAACATATTGCATCCGATCAAAATTACACTAATTATCTATATTCTGAACTTGAAGAAATTAATAAGGGTAATCTGTGTTCTAAAAACAAAATGTTGACTTTGATATGACCTTTGCATTGTTGTTGAGAATACTGATGGCTGAAACATTTTACAATATGCTACTAAATGCTTTTGTTACAACATATTGCATCCGATTAAAATTACACTAATTATCTATATTCTGAACTTGAAGAAATTAATAAGGGTAATCTGTGTTCTAAAAACAAAATGTTGACTTTGATATGACCTTTGCATTGTTGTTGAGAATACTGAAGGCTGAAACATTTTACAATATGCTACTAAATGCTTTTGTTACAACATATTGCATCCGATCAAAATTACACTAATTATCTATATTCTGAACTTGAAGAAATTAATAAGGTTAATCTGTGTTCTAAAAACAAAATGTTGACTTTGATATGACCTTTGCATTGTTGTTGAGATTACTGAAGGCTGAAACATTTTACAATATGCTACTAAATGCTTTTTTTAGAACATATTGCATCCGATCAAAATTACACTAATTATCTATATTCTGAACTTGAAGAAATTAATAAGGGTAATCTGTGTTCTAAAAACAAAATGTTGACTTTGATATGACCTTTGCATTGTTGTTGAGATTACTGAAGGCTGAAACATTTTACAATATGCTACTAAATGCTTTTGTTACAACATATTGCATCCGATCAAAATTACACTAATTATCTATATTCTGAACTTGAAGAAATTAATAAGGGTAATCTGTGTTCTAAAAACAAAATGTTGACTTTGATATGACCTTTGCATTGTTGTTGAGAATACTGATGGCTGAAACATTTTACAATATGCTACTAAATGCTTTTGTTACAACATATTGCATCCGATCAAAATTACACTAATTATCTATATTCTGAACTTGAAGAAATTAATAAGGGTAATCTGTGTTCTAAAAACAAAATATTGACTTTGATATGACCTTTGCATTGTTGTTGAGAATACTGATGGCTGAAACATTTTACAATATGCTACTAAATGCTTTTGTTACAACATATTGCATCCGATCAAAATTACACTAATTATCTATATTCTGAACTTGAAGAAATTAATAAGGGTAATCTGTGTTCTAAAAACAAAATGTTGACTTTGATATGACCTTTGCATTGTTGTTGAGAATACTGAAGGCTGAAACATTTTACAATATGCTACTAAATGCTTTTGTTACAACATATTGCATCCGATCAAAATTACACTAATTATCTATATTCTGAACTTGAAGAAATTAATAAGGGTAATCTGTGTTCTAAAAACAAAATGTTGACTTTGATATGACCTTTGCATTGTTGTTGAGATTACTGAAGGCTGAAACATTTTACAATATGCTACTAAATGCTTTTTTTACAACATATTGCATCCGATCAAAATTACACTAATTATCTATATTCTGAACTTGAAGAAATTAATAAGGGTAATCTGTGTTCTAAAAACAAAATGTTGACTTTGATATGACCTTTGCATTGTTGTTGAGATTACTGAAGGCTGAAACATTTTACAATATGCTACTAAATGCTTTTGTTACAACATATTGCATCCGATCAAAATTACACTAATTATCTATATTCTGAACTTGAAGAAATTAATAAGGGTAATCTGTGTTCTAAAAACAAAATGTTGACTTTGATATGACCTTTGCATTGTTGTTGAGAATACTGATGGCTGAAACATTTTACAATATGCTACTAAATGCTTTTGTTACAACATATTGCATCCGATCAAAATTACACTAATTATCTATATTCTGAACTTGAAGAAATTAATAAGGGTAATCTGTGTTCTAAAAACAAAATGTTGACTTTGATATGACCTTTGCATTGTTGTTGAGAATACTGATGGCTGAAACATTTTACAATATGCTACTAAATGCTTTTGTTACAACATATTGCATCCGATCAAAATTACACTAATTATCTATATTCTGAACTTGAAGAAATTAATAAGGGTAATCTGTGTTCTAAAAACAAAATGTTGACTTTGATATGACCTTTGCATTGTTGTTGAGAATACTGAAGGCTGAAACATTTTACAATATGCTACTAAATGCTTTTGTTACAACATATTGCATCCGATCAAAATTACACTAATTATCTATATTCTGAACTTGAAGAAATTAATAAGGGTAATCTGTGTTCTAAAAACAAAATGTTGACTTTGATATGACCTTTGCATTGTTGTTGAGATTACTGAAGGCTGAAACATTTTACAATATGCTACTAAATGCTTTTTTTAGAACATATTGCATCCGATCAAAATTACACTAATTATCTATATTCTGAACTTGAAGAAATTAATAAGGGTAATCTGTGTTCTAAAAACAAAATGTTGACTTTGATATGACCTTTGCATTGTTGTTGAGATTACTGAAGGCTGAAACATTTTACAATATGCTACTAAATGCTTTTGTTACAACATATTGCATCCGATCAAAATTACACTAATTATCTATATTCTGAACTTGAAGAAATTAATAAGGGTAATCTGTGTTCTAAAAACAAAATGTTGACTTTGATATGACCTTTGCATTGTTGTTGAGAATACTGATGGCTGAAACATTTTACAATATGCTACTAAATGCTTTTGTTACAACATATTGCATCCGATCAAAATTACACTAATTATCTATATTCTGAACTTGAAGAAATTAATAAGGGTAATCTGTGTTCTAAAAACAAAATGTTCACTTTGATATGACCTTTGCATTGTTGTTGAGAATACTGATGGCTGAAACATTTTACAATATGCTACTAAATGCTTTTGTTACAACATATTGCATCCGATCAAAATTACACTAATTATCTATATTCTGAACTTGAAGAAATTAATAAGGGTAATCTGTGTTCTAAAAACAAAATGTTGACTTTGATATGACCTTTGCATTGTTGTTGAGATTACTGAAGGCTGAAACATTTTACAATATGCTACTAAATGCTTTTGTTACAACATATTGCATCCGATCAAAATTACACTAATTATCTATATTCTGAACTTGAAGAAATTAATAAGGGTAATCTGTGTTCTAAAAACAAAATGTTGACTTTGATATGACTTTTGCATTGTTGTTGAGATTACTGAAGGCTGAAACATTTTACAATATGCTACTAAATGCTTTTGTTACAACATATTGCATCCGATCAAAATTACACTAATTATCTATATTCTGAACTTGAAGAAATTAATAAGGGTAATCTGTGTTCTAAAAACAAAATGTTGACTTTGATATGACCTTTGCATTGTTGTTGAGATTACTGAAGGCTGAAACATTTTACAATATGCTACTAAATGCTTTTGTTACAACATATTGCATCCGATCAAAATTACACTAATTATCTATATTCTGAACTTGAAGAAATTAATAAGGGTAATCTGTGTTCTAAAAACAAAATGTTGACTTTGATATGACCTTTGCATTGTTGTTGAGAATACTGATGGCTAAAACATGTTACAATATGATACTAAATGCTTTTGTTACATACTATTAAACGAGAAGTTATTTTGGGTTATAGATTTCATGACCAGAAAAACAGCGCAGAATGTTTTTCTAAGATAATTTCATGAGCCTATAAGGAATTTAACTAAATCAAATACAGCTTAATTCCATAAGTCATAAGATCATATATGTTTAAGTACTTCAGAATACTGGAAGGCCCAAGTCTCTTTTTTCAAATCCCCCCCCACACACACACTGCCCTTTAAAAAATCTCAATGGCCAGTCCGTATTCTTAAGGAGCTGTTATACAAAAGTGAAACCCGTTTAACTGATGGATACAGTACAAACATATGCTCGCATATATTTTAAGAGTTTTCAGAAACCCTCTCTCTGTTCTCTTAAACCCATCTGGGAGGGCATATCTAGCAAACAAAGTATAATTCTCGGATATTTAATCAACCACACTTAGCAAAGAGGGTGGAATTTCTCAGACGCCCGTCGCAGCTTTGTTGACCGTGCGTTTGGGGCCTTTCGGTATAGATAGAGTTAAAAAATCAGAAGGGGAGAAGCAACATATCTGAATTTCATAGAAAAGACTCTCTGTTTTCAACTCTGGAGGAATAAATGATTGCTTTTTTTATTAATAGTGATCTTTCGAAAATTTATTCTATCTTTAATGGTTGCACGACGTCACGTTGATTAGACATGCATGAGTCATGCCATAAGTAAAATTACGTACATATGCGAAGGGTTAATAAATAGAGGCAGGATTAGAAAGAAACTGGTAGAATTTCATACTTTAAAATAAAATACATTTGTCCTCCTATTTCATAATTTGTCGCAATTCTTAGATTTAAAATTACAGTGCAGTGTGCGGTCCAATTCTCCAAACACTCATGGACTCCATGGAAATATATAAAAAGAAAACATTCAATAGGGTTCATTTTATAGAGTTATTATTGACACTTTAGATTGCCATATTTGATAAATTATCGACAGAAAAAATGCTATAATCTGCCGTATCTGCCGTTATGTTCATCAGATTTTGCCACTAGCAAAAGGTCAAAAGTTTCTTATAAAAGAATTTTACAGATTTTTATTCAGAACCGTATCAGATTTTTATCACAAATTTAAATGTCATGGAATAAAATGAAAGAAGTCAAAGTACTGAAAATTCTTTAACTGTAACATATATGCGAGGCACTTCTTTCTTTCCAGTGAACACCATTTAAATCCGTTTGAACAACGGCGTTAAAAATAACAACTCAGCGAATTTACCTTGGATTATTTCAATAAAAACACATTTTGAAATGTCAAAGTTATTTAACACGCTCTTTCGGGATTATTTTTGGGAAATAATTGCCTTTAAAATGCTAATGGGAGCAAATGAAGTATAATCACATTTTTTTTCCTTAAGTCGAGTTAAAAATTACAGCAATTAAAGTTTCCACTAAGTATTCTTCAAGGTAAAATTAAAGGATTTTTCTTTCTACAAGAAAACTCCAAAGTCATCGAAATTTTCATCAGATGAAAGATTGTGGTGCTTCTCGGAATTCTTAATTGCCGAGAAAAAAGAAATTTTAAAAACTTCTTCAGATTCAGCTCATTTAACACAATTAATTGCTCCGAATTTTTCCATTTATTGGGGAAATACGTTTATAACTTTTACGCGGAGGAGAAACATTTTGCCACAATTTCAATTCGTTGGGTTTGAAACAATATTGTCTCTCAGTTACAGTGTGAAAAAAGGAATAAAAAGAATCGGTTAAAATATGAACAAATAAAGTATAATTTTCAAGAGAAAATATCTTCTTAGCTTCAAATGATTTACATTTTTTCTTATTTCAGAGAGAATGGATATTATCTTTTATGCAAAAAAAAAAAAAAAAAAAAAAAACTTTTGAAAGTATAAAGTTAATTTATTTTTCTGAAACATATTTTTCCAAAAGTAGTTTTAAAAGTTTACAAATATGCAGTAAGTTAGCTCAACATTTAACTTAACTTTTCAACACAGATTATTAAAAAAGAATCAAGCGGAAGTTAAATTTAAAAAAAATTGTTCACTGTACGCAAATTTGTATTGATTTCTGCCTCAAAATTCCAAATTCAAGACTGATTTGGGAGCCCGGAAACGCTAAGAATTATATAATCAACCGGAAGTTGAATTCGAATCATATCTGATGGATTTAGATTCAAAATCACAAAGGAGTTATCATCTCAATGCCAAAGCAACTGAAAAATCTGAATGATTGTCTTCGCAAAAGCAGAAAGTGTCAGGAGTGCTAAATGTCATGGCCTATTTTTGAAGGAACTTTCCATCATTGAAGTGAAAGTAACTAGACTCAACAGCATTAGTTTATCCATCAGAGCTTTTTTATCACTGAACATTATTTAGTATTAACATTACACATGCGCCATACACAGATTAACGATAGCTTTTCAGAGCAATGCTACCATTTATTATACATACAAAGGAAGCCTAAACATGCTGACTGTTTCGGCAACATTTGCTCAAGCTTCTAAGATACATGCATGTAAGATATGCTCTATATGTGCCGTCTGGGATTAATGTAAATGATCTTCATTATAACAGCATCGAATCGGGAACTAAGGACAAACCTTAGAGAATATCACGAGTCACAGTACAATTTCTCTTCCAGAAGGTATACCTCATCATCGGAGTAGAAGTAATTGGATTCCACATCATTGCTTTATCCGTCAGAGAAGCGAGAACAAACCAGCATATAGGAAAAAATCTTTTTCTTATATCTGGATTACCCTTATTGGAGGTTGTTGGGTACGTACGGGTTATTTTTTCTTTCTTAAATAATTGGGAAACCAATAAAAAAATTCAAAACACATGAAAAAAGAAAATCATATTAGAATAAAGCATATATTCAGATTTTCTAAAAAAGTTACGCTCTTTCGTAGTAGACATAAGAACAATTACAAAAGTATTTATATTTAAAACAAATTAATTAAACTTTTATTATAAATTTAATAAAAGTTCCACTTAAAAAGAAGCTCATAACTGTTTGTAATTCTGTAATACATTTACAAACTTCATTCTGAAATTGATCGAATTACATGTACACTCTAATGAAATTCTGCGGAGGTTTGGATATGAACCCCTGATTCTCAGTTAATCCTTTATTTAAAATTTATTTTTCAAGTCTTCAGTTTGTATGCTTTGAAAAAGTTGAGATTCATATAGAAGTTATGATTCTGATATGGGTATACATCAGAATCAGAATCCTACATGGACACACGCATTTGATTACAATGAGTATTATGTATTCAAGTAATACATAGTACTCAATGAATACTTGAATAAATATTGTGAAACATTGTTATTTACCACATTCTTTCAAAATTATTTAGGCACATAATTACTCTGAAATGACTGATGGAAAAAATAAAGTATAATTGCGAGTATCTGCTTCGGCAAAAGTTAAAAATTACTGTAATTAAGAAGTTCCCCCTAAGTACTCCTTAAAGTAAAATTAAAGAATTTTTTTTTTCTTCTCACGACAGAACTCAAAAGTCATTGAAATTATCATCAGATAAGAGATCGTGGTTCTCCCATAAATTCTTTCCTAATTGCTCGGAAGAAATAAAATTTTCAAAAATAATCCACATCTGGCTCGTTTTATCAGTTAATTGCTGTGGTTTCTTTTTTCACCTTTACTGTGAAAAACACTTTTATAGTTTTTTATTTGGGTTGAAGCCTTTCCTCTTAGATTTAATTCTTTGTTTTGGAGTATTATTATCCTTAATGAACTAGCTGTAAAAATAAATTGTTTCAAATACATTTTAAAGCAAAATTATTTGTTTCTTAGGAATATTTTCGCTTGAAGAAGCTTCCAAACCGGCCGGAACTTTTTAAAATTGTTGTTGTTTCAAATGACACTTGTCATAGACAAGCCCACTGACTTTAGAAGTCAGTGATTTAAAGGCAAAGGTGCGTCTCTTGTTTTTTCAGTAATGCCTTCTAGGACCAAGAGTACGACTTAGCTACACACACGTCACAACCCTTTTTCTTTCACAACCCGGACTTCATTCATGCATTTCATTCACTCCTCCACAGATCGCAGTTTAGACCTGAAACAGAGAGCGATTACCTCTGATCCAGTGCCCCCAGTGGTGTTATTCTCAACATGGAGGACTTTGTGACCATGACAGATTTATACATGCGCCAGCCACCACACACACGGAGAGTCTTCGACCGGCGGGGATCGAATCCATTACCGAAACCGTCCATCAGTTTGTACATGCATGTAAACGCAATGACTTAAATCAGTAAAATTACGTATATCATCTTTTGATTACGAATTTAGAATATATCAAATGTTCTAAATATATATTCTCATGAAAAATTCAGTAAAAATGCCAATTTCTCTTCAAAAACCTAAATTTCGTACTATCATTCATTAATGTCATGCAAAATATTCGCGGTCTTGTCCAAGATCCACAAGTTTGTACGAGGGAAAGGATCTTTATTGGAGATTGTGAGAAAGTTTCGGAGAGAGTACTCTCCTTGATTTTTTATTACCTTTTAAAAGCATTTTAAATAGTTCTAAGTAAGAACAGTTATACAGAATGAATATCAAACTACGCATCTTAAAGAATCATATCAGTAACATAACCATTGGTGAACCTTAACCGGCTACTCCGCCCCTCCACTTATGCATATGGAAAAATCTGATTGAGCGGACTGCAGCGACAGAAACAATGCGAGAACTACGGTTGGTTCTAAGGGCCATTACCAGCCATTGTACAACCTTTCCCGTGGGAACCACTTCCCATAGGAGGTAGACGACCCCAACCATTTCAATACCTACCCAGGTGGTGAGAACAACCACCATACCGAAAGCTTCTCCCCCCTCCCCCCGACCTGGTGGGAGAGAACAGCTGGTAAAAAAAGATTTCTGATATCTCATACCTCTAGTCAGCTTTTGAATTACAATTCGCTAGTCGCCTTCAACGATCAGCTATTCGGAAATAATGTCAATAACTTTAATTAAGTATTGTGAATTGACTTCGATAAATTACATCTTATTACAAAATGAAAGGCCATTTCCAATTATATTTGGCTACTAAACAAAAAATATTAAAATTGGTTGATTATATAAGTAAAGCAGATAATCTGCTTGGCGAAATCGGTTCAGTTGTTAAAGCTGGGTGAGGTGTCAAGGATTGAGTTTATGATACTACTCAAAAATGAAAAAAATATAGGAGACGGGTGATCTTTGATGAACTTATTTAAATATAACGAGATTTCTTTGGACTTAAAAATTGTCGTAATAGGTCTGGTGTTTGTTGACGGGGGTTTCTGCTGTTTTGTTTGTTTTGTTTTTCTCCGTAGAGAATGAACAGGATATGGTGTTGTTGAGATTTTTTCTTGGAAATGGATAATGGTGTTTGGACTAATTACCGTTGATGATATGTTTAGGAATCATGAATGGAGTTGGCTCTTCGTTTTTCAAGTTTATATTTCTTATGGTGATGTTTAAACATAGTGCTTAAAGGTAAATAGTTTAATCGAGAATTTTAATTCAGATGTTGAATATGTACTTGTCTTAACGCATTGAAATATTTCATACATAAATATTGTTACCGAATTTCCCGGGGTTCGTTTGGATAGTGGGAGTTATATGGTGTGGAGAACGCTCAATCAGCAGGCAGCAGTAGAAAATAAAACAACGACGTTTATTTACACGAAGACACACAGGACAGCACAAAGACGTCAACTATATACAGCACAAAAGACGATTATTTTCAGCCGAGACGTGCAGCATACAACAAGACTCAACTGCAGACAGTAGCGCACAGCTTAGTTCAGCAATAGCTTCACTCCGCCGCTGCTCCGCTTATCTCTGGAAGACCAGTTCTTCACCGTCGATTCCGATTACTCTTCACCGTTGATCCCGATTACTCTCTCCGATATCGTTCACGACTACGACTACTCAATTCATGACGACCCGGCAGCAGCAGGCTGCTCCTTTTATAGGTCTCAGGAGGCGGGGCTAGAAGTCTCTGAACCAATCAGGAACGTTCGAGGCGTATCCTCGGTTCCTAATGGACGGATCGGGAAAATTCTCGATGTTCCGGGTATAATCTATTTTGGCGCCAAAGGTTGCCAAATTTGTCGCCAAGCTCTTTGACCTCCTATGGAACCAACTATGTTGGGAAGCCGCATCACAGATTCGTAACAATATATATAATTGTTCATAAACGCATAGACAGTGAAATATTTCATAAAAAATTTTTTTCCAGGCAGAGAGTGGTCTTGAAATTAGAAATACAAAAAAGTAAAATATGTCATTTTTTTTATGACAATTGTAATGATTTTTGTCTTTATATTTTTCATACGATAAAAAGAAATCCAGAAGAAACAGCTAAAATATAGGATTTTAATAATTTAGCAGCAAATAAGAGAATATTATAGTAGCAAAGACAGTTGCCAATATTGGATAACTTTAAATATTTATTCTTTACAAATTTGGAGCAACTACTTTTACTTACCATTTTCTATCCAGATTAAATAAAAAAAGAATAACTATATCAAAGAAACAAAAAACAGGCAGAACAAAATAAACTTTTCCGGAATCTTCTTAAATTAATCACCAGAGGAGAAACGGCCTTTTTATCTCTTAGAACCAAAGTCTTAATCACCTCTACACACATTCCACAGACGAGTCATTCTTCCAACAAACTCCTTTCTACCAGAAAAAAAAAGACTAAATCTGGTGTTTCTGGCCCTGATAGGAAATCCCATTTGTGGGATCTTTAGTCCCCTCTAAGTCTTCTGACTGATTAAATATCTTAACATTAGTCGAATAAATGCTGGTATCGATCCTGGTGCAAGCTGGTTGCCTCGACTGTCGCATGTCTGGCAAAGGATTGTCACAACTCAGTCTCTGCAAACAGTGAAAGATACCGAGGGTGTAATGCCACAAACTGTTACGCCAAAGAATATGATTAGACCTGACAGTGCTATGGTTGCAACAGATATTAATTATTTAGAATATTGCTTCGAGTGGGATGACTGTTAAGGAAGTAGGTGTTTGTAGATTAGATGGCATTTCTGGTTTGTATATTTGGGATTAAAGCTCAATCAATTAAAGTTGGTAATATAACGTTTTTTATTTATACAGTTATTACTTACTTAATTTATACAGTTTTTTCAATTTATTCAGCTGACTTTGGGGACTAGCTGTTTGTCCAATCTTTGCACTATTTCAAAATTTAAAAAAAAATTATTGAAAATATATTTGTAATGTATTTTTTAACTAAATTTTCATTTTTTTAAAGACTATTTTTTCATATCTTTTACCAATAGATTTCACCGTTGCAACGTCATCGAAACCTTTTCCATTGTTACATCAGAAATTTAAATGTGTGATTCCTTTCATTGTTGAAAAATAATGAAGAAAGGTTTTATTATTAATCTGAGCAATTTTGTATTAGAAAATGATGTAGCATTGCGATAAAAGATAATGTGTAATTTGATGCAGCATTGCGATAAAAGACAATGTGCAATTTGATGTAGCATTGCGATAAAAGACAATGTGCAATTTGATGTAGAAATTGCGATAAAAGACAATGTGCAATTTGATGTAGCATTGTGATAAAAGACAATGTGCAATTTGATATAGCATTGCGATAAAAGACAATGTGCAATTTGATGTAGCATTGCGATAAAAGACAATGTGCAATTTGATGTAGAAATTGCGATAAAAGACAATGTGCAATTTGATGTAGCATTGCGATAAAAGACAATGTGCAATTTGATATAGCATTGCGATAAAAGACAATGTGCAATTTGATGTAGCATTGCGATAAAAGAGAATGTGTAATTTAATACAAATTACACAGACACTACAAAGTACGCGTTAATAATATTCGGTTTGAATTTTTTAGTGAACGCTGTAAAATTGTACTATTTTTAAGTTTTTTATAAAAAGTAGATTGGAAAAGCACACATGCACCAAAACCTACCAGTTAAATGGCAAAAGGTTTTAAAAAATAAGGTTTAATAGGTTTTATATTTTTTAAAAAGAGACATAAAACAAAAATATTTTAATTGAAAAGATTATCCATGATTTGTTTAAAATCTTGCCGATATCATAGGAAATATATTACCAGGGTCTTCAAATAAAGAATGGGTGCATTGTTATCAGCTATTTCAATATGGAAGTTGTGGCGGTAAGTGATGCGCGAGGATAGAACCTAGGACCTTGTAGTTCGCAGTCCAGTAAGTAAACCATTATGCAAAAGCAATTGCTCGTGAAGCGTGGTTGTTAACTGGCTTATATGCTATTCACCACAAAGTCAAACTGATAAGTAAAACGAAATTTTCAGTTTTTTCCCCCACAGTGAGAAACAGAATATATATATATATATAATATTTCTAAATGAACAAATTGTTTATTCTCCAGCCCAGAAACGGGGTGACAAAATTGAGAAATTACTATATTAAATCTGCGCAGAAAATATGAATCAGAATTTAAATAAAGAATTTTTTTTCGTAAGAAAGTTCTACTAAAATTTGGAGAAAGAGTTTTTGAGAAAATTTAATTAATTTTAAAAACAATTTGAGAAAATATGTTTTAAATTTGATAAAAGGGTTAAAATTTTGAAAATATGTTTTAAAGATGTAAAATAGCATTAAAATGTATATTATGCAATATAAAAGTCCATGCAACTTCACAAAAATGAACTAAGAATACAAAAAAAGTTTTATGAAGTAACACGTTCCAGGTATTAGAACATAGGCTTAAAAAATATTCGATATTTTCATATATAATCGACTTTTCAACGCAGTCGCATATCTTAAGTTTTTAATAGCTTTATGAAGTATTGGACTCGACTGCATTCAGACTGCTAAAGTTCATAAAGATAAACAACTAGAATGAACCAACGAGAATGATCCTCCAAAACCTTTCTTACATATTTTCTAATAAATTTATCATACTAGTGAATGCTCTGTATGGCTCTGGCGTACAATAGTTATAAAATATTTTTTTGGCGTAAATTTGATATTTTTACTGAATTGATCGTGTCATCCTTGGCGAGCTATTTGGCGATTAATCCGTGGTATTGATAGTATGAAAAAATCGAAAATTCTGTTTTAGACAAGTTTTTCTCAATCGGTTGAAAAAAAATTTGGTATAAAACTGCACTTTTGAATCGAATTTAACATTTTTACTGAATCTATTTTGTGGTACTTGGCGAGTTATTTGGCGATTAATGCCTGGCAGGCTTTAAATTGTACCCAAAAATCGAATTTGTGTCTTAGACATATTTTTTTTAACTGAGTGAAAAAAAAACAAAGCTGCATTTGTAATCACAAATTCCCATTCCAAATTTGATGTGTTTAAATCATTGGATTTTTGAATAATCGCGCTTACATATTTCTGAACGTACAGACCAACAGACAGCCAACCCGTATTTGGATTTGTTTCAAACTTTGACCAGTGTATACACTATAAATATTAAATCTGGGATCTCTTTTGAACAGATTTTACTCAAAATCTGATTGAAATCTGCAAATTTAGTGTAAAGACCGTCTGGCTCAAATCGTTTTCGAGTTATGTTTGTCACAGAAACACAGACGGACACTTTTTCAAAAAATGTGTTTTTCGAATTCAGGAAGGTCTAAAACGTAAAATTTCTACAAAATCTCGATTTTGAAACTTTTTGCGATTATTATACTTTTTCTATACTACATGTACGATAAAGTAAAAAGGTGTAAAAGTGCTACTAAGATAGCAGTTTTTTATATCTGCCTACCTTTAATGCCAAACATACTAAGAATTAGAATCAAAAGATATACATTAGGTGCAATGCCACGGTTCTTATCGTGATCCTCGCTTGAAATATGACAATTTATCAACTGAAATAAGTGACAATGCATAGAATACATTTTATTTTTACCTGACTATCATGTTTGTCAGGATTCGAAATGTCTGTATTTATATCTAGAATGAATTACATTTCAGAAGATAAATCGATACATATGGAGGTTAAAAATGCTTTTATATAGATTTTTTATATGTATTATGGTTTAGAAAGTAGGGTAAATTTCAAAAATCAATGATTCGCATAGAATGAATGGGAATTTTATCATAAATTTTTGCCTTAAAACTGAAATTATGGATACTCTATTAGAACAAGATATTGTTCGACGTTCCCACGATATTGTTCGATATTCGGAATGAAAACTGAAATGCATCGGTACTCTATTAGAACAAGATATTATTCGACATTCCCATGATATGGTTCGATATTCTAAATGCCGGACAATATCTGAAAGATATCGTAACGGTGTTTTGGGGCATTTTGTGCTGATAGGATAGGGATTTTGTGCTGATAGGATAATTTAAGTGTAACAGTCTGAAAATAATTTTATGATAACAGGATAAGGTAATTTAAAGTAAAACTGCATGAAAATGCTGTGGTTATCGAATGCATGCATTATATAAGATAAGGCACTGAATAGAAAAACTGTTTACAAATATTTTATACATAGCCCAAACAAGAGCTAACCCTATTAAAATGCCCAACAACTTTGTAACAATATCCTCATAATATTGTCTGGTATTCAGAATATCGGGGAACATCGTGCAGATATCGGATAATATCTTGCCTTAATGAGGAGTTTGTTAGTTATATTATCATCCCGTTTTAAAGCAACACTAGGGCTATTTTGGGACGGACTTCATAATTTTGAACCTCGGTCAGATGACAAGGAAGACACCTAAGCTAGCACCCCCTCTCCACACCACGCCACACCAGCAGAAGGACGTTTGGTCATGACGAATTTAACGTGCAACAGATCCCCTTACACGACTGTTTTTCGGTGGAATCGGGACATGATCCTGAAACCCTCCGGTTCCGAAGCTGAGACCTTACCACCAAGCCACCGCGGTCCCAGATATGCATTAGGAATTAAATTTTAAATACAAATAATTCTTGTGAACCAACTAGTATCCAGAGGCAACTAGTTTAATATGATTTATATTCGAATTGTCTAAAAGGTGAATAATAAATGGAGTGAATCGATTTGCTCGATTTTGATACATTCTTTAAATCCAATCACAAAACCATTTTATATCTTTTGCCAAATAAGTCAACTTTCTTCAACATTCTCTATCGTCAAAAAGGCATCGGCTTCTGAGTCCAAAATGTAGAACGCCTAATATAAAGGTCTTTAGAAGGGCTCTTCTGGGAGGGCTTTGGCCTGAATGACATGTGCTGAGATAAGTGAATAAGAAAGGCGGAATGGATGGATGTGGAATTTATTTCCAGCAGCGCTTTTTCTTCATCCAGAAGTAAAGAGATAATAGAACAGACGGCAAAAGAAGATTACTGGAATATCCTCTTTATTCATTTAAGTCTCGCTTGTGAATACCATGGATTCTTCTAAAAGAAAATCCCTTTTCCGTCCTTTCATCTTAAGATTGCTTTTTTTTGCCATTATGGTTGTAGGTGACAATTTTCAATTTCAACAACATTGCAAGCCACTTACGGAAACTTGTGATTTTGAACTATTTGGGATAAGATAAAAATGGAGATTTTGATTGTAGCATGTGTATATGATGAAGAAAATTGGTTTTTGTTTTCTGCTTTACTGAATACGAAGTATCCAGAGTGAAAATATTCTATTCACCAAAGACAAAGAAGCTTAAGGTGTATGTACATACTTGAAACTTCGAAAATCGTTCAAAATATCGAATATTTTTTTATTGCTTAATAATGTTCTCTGATTCTTTAGCTTTCAAACGATACCAAGATGTTGCCAATATTCCAAATATTTCTCAAGTTATAATTATTTTTTTTGAGGTGCTTTCATTGAACGGTGTTTCATTTCTAGTTACGGTGTTTTTAAAACTCATGAAATAGCGGATATTTTGTGCCCCAATCAAAGTTATATTGAAAGAAATAAATTTTTAATAGCTGTTTAAATGTTAAAATGACAGAAAAAATCTCGCTTTTTCTATTCATCTTTGATGAAAAAATTGTAAAAAAAAACCTATGAATTTTTATAACTTGATTGAGGCAGACAACATGAAGACTAATATTAGGCATAATTTCCAACTAGAATTGTGTGTCTGTACAAATTAGAATTTAAGATATCATGTTTCAAAAAATAGGCTCATTAGCTCATTAAATATTAATTAATTAATTAATAATTAGTGTAATATGGTTTTTTCTCACTGAAATGAGTTTAAACATCTATTAATAACCTACTGTGAAAAAACTGGATTTTTAAAGTTAAAATTTAAAAAAAGTCTTCAAGTGTGTACGTACACCTTAACAGAAAAATATTAAATTCTAATTCAGATAACATAAAAGACATTGGTAGTCATCATACTAAATAGGCAATCATATAAAATATTAAATGTAAAAAAGACAATCTATAAGTTTTTATGGATAGAAAGAAAAACAGAATACGAAACTCTAAAGTAGAAAAGGCGACCTGATTGGTTCGGAGGTTAAATGAATAGATACATTGGTTTCACATATTCAAATTTATTTTACCACCATAAAAAATCAAAATAACGAAACATTGAAAAATTTGACCTATCTAACAATTATTCCAGTATGACTCGTATAATTTAAAATCGTATAGCGAAACTCTACCACAGCAGGCAGATCTAATTGGCTTAGAGGGACGGAATATATGCCTGATCTAGACGGATTAGTCACAGAAAATTGAAAAAAAATAGCCATCTACTAATCAGATATTGACGACAATTGAGTATACTTTTAAATTGATATTTAATTGCTTTGTAATCAATATAATTAAAATGGAATGTCTAGTTCTTTAATATGAGATGACTATACTCTACTGGATCAGAAATATTACCACACCAGAACTGCACGACAGCAGTTAAAGTTACGAACATTTCGATTATAGTAGCAGAAATTTTTCTGCTCTAGTCTGCCGGAGGATAAATCGTGCCCAAGAGGCTTTCTCCATTTCTTACCATTGCATTCTGAAGTGTCTGAACTTTTATTCTAATAAATGTATCTCGATTTGACTCCACTAAATAAATCTCTGAGGTTGGTTTTGTGGAAAAATAGAAAGAGATTCTTCTTTTCTCTTCTGGTATCATTTCCCGTTCACTTCTTATCTGAATGTTCATTACTGAATCAAATACGTTTGCTGGCATTTCTGGGAAGTATTTTTCAACTGATTATTTAGCTTGATGTTGTCATGAGAGATATTCAAGTGCTCAAAATATTTCTGTTGATCAGTAAATTTGTTTTGTAATCATATTATTGTTCTACCAAAGTTTATACTCACTACTAAGAATTCAGTTGTGTGAATCCCATAAGCTTTTTCTGTCTTGAAAATTGATGCATTGTTTCGTATCATTTGTATTGATAATGCTGTAAGTATACTAGAGAGCATCAATGCTGTTGTGTACTAGAGAGGATCAATGATGTTGTGTAAGTACTAGAGAGGATCAATGTTGTTGTGTAAATACTAGAGAGATCAATGTGTAAGAACTAGAGAGGATAAATGTTGTTGTGTAAGTACCAGTGAGGATCAATGTTGTTGTGTAAGCACTAGAGAGGATCAAGATTGTTGTGTAAGTACTAGAGAGGATCCATGTTGTTGTGTAAGTACTAGAGAGGATCAATGTTATTGTGCAAGTACTAGAAAGGATAAATGTTGTTGTGCAAGTACTAGAAAGGATAAATGTTGTTGTGTAAGTACTAGAGAGGATAAATGTTGCTATGTAAGTACTAGAGAGGATCAAGATTGTTGTGTAAGTACTAGAGAGGATCAATGTTGTTGTGTAAGAATTAGACAGGATAAATGTTGTTATGTAAGTACTAGAGAGGATCAATGTTGTTGTGTAAGTACTAGAGAGGATAAATGTTGTTATGTAAGTACTAGAGAGGATCAATGTTGTTGTGTAAATACTAAAGAGGATCAATGTTGTTGTGTAAGAATTAGACAGGATAAATGTTGTTATGTAAGTACTAGAGAGGATCAATGTTGTTGTGTAAGAATTAGACAGGATCAATGTTGTTGTGTACTAGAGAGGATCAATGTTGTTGTGTAAGTACTAGAGAGGATAAATGTTGTTATGTAAGTACTAGAGAGGATCAATGTTGTTGTGTAAATACTAAAGAGGATCAATGTTGTTGTGTAAATACTAAAGAGGATCAATGTTGTTGTGTAAGAATTAGACAGGATAAATGTTGTTATGTAAGTACTAGAGAGGATCAATGTTGTTGTGTAAGAATTAGACACGATCAATGTTGTTGTGTACTAGAGAGGTTCAATGTTGTTGTGTACGTACTAAAGAGGATCAAAGTTGTTGTGTAAATACTAGAGAGATCAATGTGTAAGCACTAGAGAGGATCAATGTTGTTGTGTAAGTACCAGTGAGGATCAATGTTGCTATGTAAGTACTAGAGAGGATCAATGTTGTTGTGTAAATACTAAAGAGGATCAATGTTGTTGTGTAATAATTAGACAGGATCAATGTTGTTGTGTACTAGAGAGGATCAATGATGTTGTGTAAGTACTAGACAGGATCAATGTTGTTATGTAAATACTAGAGAGATCAATGTGTAAGCACTAGAGAGGATAAATGTTGTTGTGTAAGTACCAGTGAGGATCAATGTTGTTATGTAAGTACTAGAGAGGATCAATGTTGTTGTGTAAATACTAAAGAGGATCAATGTAGTTGTGTAAGAATTAGACAGGATAAATGTTGTTATGTAAGTACTAGAGAGGATCAATGTTGTTGTGTAAGTACTGGAGAGGATAAATGTTGTTATGTAAGTACTAGAGAGGATCAATATTGTTGTGTAAATACTGAAGAGGCTCAATGTTGTTGTGTAAGAATTAGACAGGATAAATGTTGTTATGTAAGTACTAGAGATGATCAATGTTGTTGTGTAAGAATTAGACAGGATCAATGTTGTTGTGTACTAGAGAGGATCAATGTTGTTGTGTAAGTACTAAAGAGGATCAATGTTGTGTAAGAATTAGACAGGATCAATGTTGTTGTGTAAGTACTAGAGAGGATCAATGTTGTTGTGTAAGTACTAGAGAGGATCAATGTTGTTGTGTAAGTACTAAAGATGATCAATGTTGTTGTGTAAGAATTAGACAGGATCAATGTTGTTGTGTACTAGAGAGGATCAATTTAAAAATTTCAATGATTCTAATTGGGTGTTAAGCCTTATAAAAGAATTTAAAGGAGATTTGTGTTCTATATATCGGAACTTCACATTTAGAAAAGGTTTAGGTTTGATTCAACTGCCTTTATTTGCTTTAAAACTTTCTCTTTATTATAGTGAAAATTTAAACACATAAAATACATTTAATGTAATCTCAATGCAAGAATTTATAAAGAAAGTATCAATATAATTTCAATAATTAAAGGAATGAAAAATATTGTTGCAAAGTTCATTTGAAGTACTTATAAAAACAAGTAAAGCTAGATAAAACCGCGGGAATGTCCTCCCCAAAAATTTCTAGCCTTCTCTTAAAGATGTTATCCCAGAGTATACCTTGCATGGAACTGACGTAAAATAGTCAAAAAATATTACGTTTTGGCGTAAATTTAGTGTTTTTGCTTTATCTGTAGTGTCATCCATACTTGGGGAGGATTTTGGAGATTATTTCATGGCATACGAATAAATATCACAAAAAAAATCAAATTTTTTAACACCCCTCCCGCCGAAGACTCTCCGTTTGTGTGGTGGCTGGTGCACGTATAAATATGTCGTGATCACAAAATCCTCCATGTCGAGAGTAATACCAATAAGGGTATTGGATCAGGGATGATTGTTCTCTGATTCAGGTCTAAATTACGATCTGTGGATGAGTGAATGAAATGCATGAATGAAGTCCGCCCCGTAAAAAGGGTTGTGTCGTGTGTGTAGCTAAGTCGTACTCTTGACTCTAGATGATGTTACTGAAAAACAAGAGACGCACCCTTTTCTTAAAATCACTGATTTCTAAAGTCAGTGGGTTTGTCTATGACGTGCCATTAGAAACAACAACAACAAAAATCGAATTTTTGTTTTAGGTGCACTTTTTTCCAACCGAATGAAATAAAAATGTGACACAAAACTATACTTGTAATCCCAAAATGAAATGCTAAATTTACTATAGTAAATTCATTTTTTTTTGTGCTATCACGTTTACGCGTTTCTGAAAATACAGACAGCCAACCACTTGTCGGATTTGGCTGAAATATTGATGTGTATCTATGCTATAGATGTTAAATGTGTCCGCTGAATTTTGTTTATATGTCTTTCTTTGTTTTATAGTTATGGTCTTACTTTATATTCAAACAGCCGGACAGTCGGACTTCCTCTGAACGGAGTTCGTTCAAAATATGATAGAAATCTACATATCTGGTACTACGAAGTTTGATTATTCTAAATTTCATCCGTCTAGCTCAAAGCGTTTGAGTTATCTTTGTCATAGACACACAGATGGGCATTTTCCAATAACGTATTTTTCGAACTCTGAGAGGTTTGAAATGTGGAGATTTGGCGAAATCTCGAGTTCGAAATTTTTTTTAAGATTACAATACTCTCTCTATACTACGTATAAAAAAAAGTAAATATTGATCGAAAATAACACTGATATCGCTGAAAAATTCATTTTAGAAATTTTATAAATGGTTGGGCCTATAAAAAATGGTATAAATGGCAAAAACGGTTTTAATGTAGTTACTATTTCCAAAGTTATTACAATTTTGAAAAACTCTTAATTAGCGAGATTTCTATAACCAAGAAATAACTATATGTCGAATTTGGTAGCTTTAGACTTAATGGTCTGCTATGGAGAATGTTTTGAATTTTTTTAAAAAAAACCAGAAATCTGTGCAGTTAAAAAAAATTGTGCTTGCAAATGTCAGATTCTTATTTTAAAAATACTATATATATATATATAAATTCAACTTTTTTTTATTTTGTTTTGATGTTTTTTGCTTTTCTCTGTTATTTAATTAGCATTGCTTCTTTCAGTGGTCCACTTTTGCAAGTTATCTCTTTTACAGTCACAGTTACAAGCAGCTTTGTAGATTTCACATACAGCCTCGGTTTTTATTTCATATTTATAAAAATGAAATTGCAAGCAGTTTTTCTTTCATCTCCTGTCGTGCCAGAGGTTTCAAAATTTGTGCACTTAATGTATTCTCCTTATGCACATACATTTTAACAGTTTCAGATTTTGATTGTGACTTCTTCGATTAATTCAATTGGATTTGAATTCTATATCTGCAGCGCTCCCTGATATTAACAAATAAACTCGTTCCGAAACAATATAATAATGTTCGAGAAATAAAAAAAATAATAAAAAATAAAAAAGCAATTAATAATGATTCTAAAAAAATTTCTACTGTTTTGAATTCTAATTATAATGCATCTTTGAAAACTATTTTTATTAAATTTATTTTAGTATTTGGTACGGAGTCGTTTATTATTTTACTATATGTCCACTCTCTTTTTGAATTTCAATCAAGTTGTTTGTAAATCAATATTTCATTGCATTTCAAAAAGCAAAACAATCACCATAAAAAGCATTTAGCATTTAATCGATTCTCATGCAAAAAATAAGCAATGTAAAATGTCATTTCACGACCCAGCTGTTCCTTTTATTTAGAACAAACTGATCTCAAATTCTTTTTTCCCTTTAGGAAGCATCTTATCGATTTTTTTTCAAAGCAAGCAAATCTTGACAGAAATTTAATCTAAAGAAATATTACTCATATATTTTTTTCACTTTTGGCATATAAAACAGTGCTCGACCTCTTAAAACTGATGCCAAATCCTTCGAAATGAAAGATTTATAACTAAAAGGAATGAATCATTCTTTTTCGGATACATCATAAAAAAATTAAAGAACTCTCTTAATAAAACTGCAACATTTGTTATAAAATCGGGACAAAAATGAATGGAAAAAGATTACTTTTAGGCATTTTCTAATGATCTTTGAGGGGATTGAAAAAATAGTCCATATGAGCACGAAAAGTTATTGTTCAGACCTCTCCCCCCATCCCCCCCGATGACGGAGGCAGTACATATCGATTCTTCCAATTGTAAAATAGTTTTTATTCTTTTATGTGCCATTTTAAAAGAAAGTCGAAATAGCAGACGATATAAAATAAATTTATTAAAGGTTGGTTTTAAGAGTTAAGAGTTCAGCTTGACAAAAGCAGGGCTTTGAAATCAGAAAATTAATTACATTATTATTCCTTTTAGAGCAATGTGAGGAATATTTGCGTGCGAATTCTTAATTTTGAGTCATGGATAGACAAAGGGGATATATATGAATCAGCATTTCTATCTTCAAGTTTTATCATCTCACTAGATCTGTGAGAGGACATTGGACGTTCGATATTAGAAACAGAATTAATAGAAAATCAAAGACTTATGGTGATATCTCTGTTACGACCTGAAATCCCTAAATAATTATAGAAAATCTCATATTCTATTGGAAACCAATTCTATTAGAGTCGATGTTATGTGAAGAATTAATTTTCTCTTTGGAGTGTTGATCGCTGAGCGAGCTCTCTAACTGCACTCTCAGCG
Source organism: Argiope bruennichi (assembly GCF_947563725.1). NCBI lineage: Eukaryota > Metazoa > Arthropoda > Arachnida > Araneae > Araneidae > Argiope > Argiope bruennichi. Next base: position 107,693,007 of record NC_079156.1, read on the forward strand.
TTATTGAGAGTTTTTAAAAGTATTTATTTCTAAGTACGCAATGGTTGTGTTTTTCATATTTATATTTAGAATTGTATTCTTGTGGAACGTGCGATAGCCTCATATTAAAGATAAATCTATCAAGGAATAATGTCTCACATCCTATTTCTTCTGATCTAAAATACATGGAATTTCTGGCATAATGATAAAAATTTAGATATTTATAACAATGATAAAAAATAGATAGTGCTGAAAAACTTTTATTAAAAAGTATTAATTATTATTAAAAAGTTAGGGAAACAATTTATTTTATTAAAACACTTATAATAAACTAACTTACTTTATTAAAAAGTTAGGGAAATCTATTATTTCAAGATATTTTAGTGAAATAAATCTAACAGGGAAATTATTTACACGGGAAATCTCAAAAAATATATACACATTTAAAGCACATTGATGTTGCCATTCAATAATATAATTCTGTCAGAGACTTTGTAAGTTAAGGCATCTCATAGTTAGCTGAGTGACCTCCGTTGGAGAAGTTTGATAGTCCTACCATCAGACCAACCAGTATTATTCAGAACACGGTAGATAGATCGAAAACGGAAGACATCATCCCAGTTCTCATTAAGAAACTTACAGGAAGGGCCACATATCGCCATATATCGGACTTAAACCAGATTTCCATCTCATGCACGACATTTAAACATAATAAACTGCCTCTTTCATCTTCCTTCATGCATCTTTGGCTGTTTTGCTCCAAACCACGCGCAAATTAGTGACAATAACATTATTGATAACATAAAGCAAAGATTCACAATTCAAAGCTATAAATTCGTATGTAGAATTTTCTTTGTTTCTTGGAGCATTACGATTCTCTAGAATGAATACTATTACTAATTTGTAATAATACTTCCTGCAATGTTAGTATCGTCGCTGAAAAAACGATTTATAGTTATTTTTAATGGATGTTCAAAGAATGCCAACGGGTATCAATCAATAACCCTGACCTAGACGACAATTAATGTGACCTACATTTGGAGACTTGACTACAAAAAGGAAGATTCTAGAAAATAGAAGAATTATGGCGATATCTCTATTAGCACCAGAGATCCATGATACTTATAGAAATTTTCAAATTTTACTGGGAATTAGTCTGTTGGAGGCAAATTCTATTGGAATCCCTGTACTCGAATGAAGAATTCTCTTTGGAGCGTTGATTGCTGAGTGAGCTCTCTAACTGCACTCTCAGCGCTTCTGGGAGTTTCTACAAGTACTCATCTCTAGGTACGCCTGGGCTGTGTTTAATTATTTGTGTTTCGAATTATTTTCTTATGGAATAAAGTGTTGTTTTCCTTAAAATAGCTGAATTACTATTACCCTGCAGCCATTGAATTATTTTCGCAACAATATAATAATGCTTTATAAACCGCCATTATACCTCTAAGTTGGATGATATGTAAAGCGAATGACGTGATGCAAAAATAATCCAGAAAACTCTATACTCACAAGTAGTTATATCTAGAACTGTTTATTTACATCTTGGAAATATTTAACGTTTGACTTTTTGCCGCCATTATTATAAATGTGCACCTTTTAAAAATAGTAACTGAAATTTATTAATAAAAGAAATGTATCATATAAACGAAAATATTCAAAATTAAAATGAGAGCAAATTAAATCTTGTTAGAGGGACAGGCGATTCTGAAAATTGGAGAGAATAGATATTGATCTCGGTTGGAGAATGTTTCCCACCTTTAGACTCGGTGGCCAACATACGTCCTTCTAGAGATCTTTTGGTGCAAACGAGCAAACAACTGCTTCTTATATCGGTCATGGGGCGTCAATGATTGACTAAAGGACGCAATTGCTTTGAGATAGGCCATAATTTGACAATGCTGTCGATACTAGGTTAATTTTACAGTCTAGGCGATAAATCGGCAAACAGGCAAACCAACACCACCCGCAGTCGCCAATTCACCTTGGTATGTTATGTTTAATGGGGCTTCGCGATTTCGGTGTTATCGGAAAAAGAATGCAATCATCTTGGCATCTTATATATAATAATGATCTTGGCGTAATCTGAAAATCGCCAAATGAATTGGGAAACAGAACCATCTTGTCATATTATGTAATATGGAACTTATTTATCTTGGCATAATATGAAAATCACCTCCTTATAATGACTGTCTTTGAGAAATCTGAAAATCCCCACATATACTTATTGGTGGGAAGTGGGCTTAAAAATAAAGAAGTACCATAAGATCTTCTGCAGAGACATTATTATTATGCCTATTATATCACATGGCACATATTTGCAAGTAGAAGCTCACAAGTAAAGTTTTTTTTAAATATTTTAACTCATTTTTAAATTGGACCATTGTCTGACATTTTAATATTTTTTCACAATAATCCTAAAAAAAAACATTATAAAGAAGTAAAAAATAATTTTGCACAACCTTGTAATTCAATAAAAATATTCGTTTTTCAGCGATGCCTTTCCCCTTATATTTTAACAAACTTTAAAATATATTTATCGGCATTAAATTTTTTGTCCTATGTGTCAATGGGTAAAGGTCCGATATTCATGTAATATTATTTTCATCAAATTAGGAAACAAAAAGATAAGTGTTAATAATAAATGTACAAGAAAGTAGATATCAATATCTCTGATAATTTAATTTAATTTAATGTTTTTAATGCTTTTATTTTCTAATATTCTAATCCTTCATTTTAATTGTCAACCTGGTTTGATTCGAAAGTGAGTTTAAAGTTTTTGCAGCGAAAAAGTTTATGATATAGATATTTTTCGTCGAAGACAAACATGTACACAAACGTTACTTATGAAAGAATGTCCCATCCTTAAACCTGTCATTTTCAGAATATAGAAGTTTTCTGGATTTCTAAATTAGAGTAAAGTTCTTTTCGAAACGGAGATTCATTCCTGAAATAAATAGTTCATCCTCAAAAATGTCTTAAAAAAACTAGTATCGCTCTATAAATCTACAAGGTCTGCTCTGAAATGGAGGCAGAAGTCAGAGATCAACGACTATCTCAATGGTTTTCTATTCTTCCCATAATAGCCTCTAAGATGACACCGGAGAGAACCCAGATGAATATATATAGCCGTTGTCCAGATTGTCCCTTGACATCTGGGGAAAATGATGAAGCGGTAAATATCGACTCTGACAGTATCCGAAAAGAAGTTTTGGTACATATTTTGCCATTTTGAAAAGAAGTTCGAATGGGGGAAGATGTATAGCAAAATATTGGTGGAAAATATGACTTTAACCAAGACTTCTTGAGAGGTAATCATCCTAAAAAATATAATACAAGTATTATAAACAAACTTGAATTTTTATGTTTTTTTTCTCGTTTATGAAAAAGAGAAAGTATGAAGAGAAATTAGTATAGGAAAATTTTTACTTTGTTATTTTAAGGAATGTCTAAATTCCAGATTTTCTTGAATTTGAAAACCATATACTTGACATTATATCTATCTACGGACGCGGTAACTCAAAACTGCTTATGAATTTAAGACCAAATTCGGTATATGGACTTAAGACCAAATTTGCAGATATCTACCAAAGAACACTCAGAATAAATTTGTCTGTATTGCTAATATTAAAAAAACATTCTTGAGAATATATTTATTAATGAACCTGAAAAACTCCAAACTGCCCTGAGTTCTATAGATAAAATTCGGTATATGGATTTAAGACCAAATTTGCAGATATCTTCCAAAGACAATTCAGAATAAATTTGTCCGTCTTGCTAATGTTAAGAAAACATTCTTGACAATATATCTGTTAATGAACCTGAATAACTAATAGCTGCTCTGAGCTCGATAGATAAAATTCGGTATATGGATTTAAGATCAAATTTGCAGATATCTACCAAAGACCATTCAGAATAAATTTGTCTGACTTGCTAATGTTAAGAAAAGCATTCTTGATATTATATCTTTATGTGAACACAATAATTCAAAACCTCTTTGAGTTCGGTAAATGAATTTTGGAATATGAACTTTTAAAACTAAATTTGCAGATATCTGCCAAAGATTATTCAGAATAAATGTGTCTGTTTTGCTGATCTAGTGCAAGAAAACTCGATTAATATAAATAGTAAAAAAAAGTAGATATGATGAAATTTGTTACCCTAGTTTAAATGTAGTAGTTTATCTGCATTTAAATTTAATATTGTTACTAAATTTCCGGGTTCGTTTGGATAGTGGGAGTTATATGGTGTGAAGAACGCTCAATCAGCAGGCGGCTGTAGAAAATAAAACAACGACGTTTATTTACACGAAGACACACAGGACAGCACAAAGACGACAACTATATACAGCACAGAAGACGATTATCTTCAGCCGATATATTATCTTCAGCCGAGACGTGCAGCATACAACAGTATACGTCGCTTTTCCGCTAGTCCCTGGAAGACGAGTTCTTCACCGTCGCTTCCGGCTACTCTTCTACTCCACTGGTCCACGACTCCAATTCATCGTCCGTTCACCACTGGTTCGCGACTCGACTCAGCACTGCCCGGCAGCTGCGGGTGCTTCCTTTTATAGGTATCAGGAGGCAGGGCTAGAAGCCTTTCAACCAATCAGGAACGTTCGAGGTGTATCTCCGTTCCTACTGGACGGCACGGGAAAATTCTCGATGCTTCGGGTATAATCTATTTTGGCGTCAAAGTCGCCAAATTCGTCGCCAAGTCGCCAAATGGTCGCCAAGTTTGTCGCCAAGCTCTGGGACCTCCTATGGAACCAGCTATGCTGGGAAGCCGCATCACAGGTTCGTAACAATATAGATTTAGACACATTAGTTTAATGTCTAACATGTAGATTCTCAGCAAATGTTGAACCAAATGTATAAAAGAGTTGATCGACAGTCGATATGTAATTTTACATACATGTAAAAACATTAACATGAAGTAGCAAAACTTATGAAAAGCACACAGGCTCTGTTGCTGATGCAAGCAGATTTCTTGCTGTCTTTAGCCTCTCTGATAAGTTTTCTCCTGGTTCAATGGATTATGTGCATTGCATTGTAAGTGCACGCTATAAGATAAACATGTATTACAAGCTTCTATGCTTCTACTATTTTTATGATTCACTGTGTGGTACATATTCGAGTTTTTCTACTTGACATTATACAGAGCCCGACCTACAAATAACCTCTATCCATCTGTCATTCTTTAGTTGCATCATTTTTTACTAAATACGTCTTCCTGAAGATGAAAAAGGTATTAACCAATGGTTTTACTATTTTTGTAAAGATTCATGATTCACTGTGTACTCATATTTATGTTTCAATGTGTTCTCATATTTGTATTTTTCTCACTCTTTTCATATTTGTGTTTTGCTACTAGAAAAATCAGGACACTATCTAGAGCCCAACCAACAAAATAACCTATTTACGGTGTGGTTCATATTTTTGTTTTGCTTGTAGAGAAATCAGGAAATTATCCAAAACCAGCCTGAATCTGGTGAACAAATCATTTCTTAATTGAACATCATCGACCAATGTTAGAGAAGAGAATCCTTAGCCTTCATCTTCCTCTTTAGGGTCAACCACTTTGCAATGCATAACCACCTAGGTAATTCTTGGCGTAAAATTGTCGCTTTTCAATGCATAAATATAAAAACCAGAATAAGAATGAATGCTAATTTTTCCGTATTTCAATATAGTTTAAATCGATACTCATCAAGACATGTTTTTTAAGTATAACTTTGATCCTAAATTCTAGATATCTGTAAAGAAATGGATTTATATGAAACTATATAGTATTTCTTAATTTTCTTCTTTTATATACTATACTGGCTTAAAATTCAACAACAATTATATAAATGAGCTAAGGGTTTAGTTCAGTGTAATAAAAAGATTTCCAAGAAAGTAATTTAAAGTACAGAAATTGATATAGTAGCTTTCAAACGTATATGTTACGTAAATGGTTTTTAAATGGGGAGGATGAAAATTATTTTTTAAAGCTTTAATTATGGTTCACAAAATATTCCTTACCTGCTTTTAATCCCTTAGATTTTGCATTCTTTCGCTTTGGGTAATTAACAGCATAATTAGCATATTCTTGAAGATAAAAAAGGAGATATTTAACTGCAAGCAGCTTTTTCTTTCCACCAATTAGTTTAAACTGGAGTTTAAAAAAGTGCTTTTTGAAAAAAGTTGATCTCTTGAAATGTGATAGCGTTTTTTTTAGTTTTTTTTTTAGGATATTTCGTTTAAATCTTGTAATGGTTGATAATAGTTAAAAAAGGAATATATTTTTAAAATTTTTAAATTAAATTTTTATTGCTATTTGCAAAAAAAGAATTTTTTAAAAATGTGGAAGGTTTTAACAAATCATACATGCCATAAAAAAGCTTTCAATTTTGACAGTTTAAAGGATTTGAACCGATATTATATGTTATCACGGACGCACGGACGCACACACATACACATGCAAATACATACGCAGACACGCACACACACGCACATACGTACACACTCACACAAACATACACATACGCACACACGTATGCGCACGCACTTGTGTATCTCGGACCATTTGACGAGATACAAAGCATATATATCACAGCATGAAAATCGGCACATTGGAAGGCTTTATGAAAATTTAAATTAAATAAATTTTAATTAATTTTTCTAAAAAAAATTAATTAAACATATTTTTGTAGCAATATATTTTAAGTGAAACTTAAATCATTTTCATTGTTTATACTAGTATTTCACACTAGCAGTTTTCCCCGTTATTCATGATCAAAATATGAAGATACGGTTTATTTATTTTTTTATGATGAATAAGATTCAATGAATGACATTCATTAAATTAAAATTTTTTTTGCAATTTCTAGTTAAAGTTTAACCTCAAAACGATGAAATTGTGAAATATCTTTAATGTGAATCCTTTGTTCAACACTGAATGATCTTGCCTTTGATATAATGTATGAATAGAGATATAAACAAAAAAATTAGACAGATATATAGAACAATAAGTAGAACGGTGCGAGGGTTCTAAAATTGTGAAAATTTGAAGTTTAAAAACATTCCATTCTTGAATTCATAGAGACCAACCGTCTTACACAAAATAATTTAAATCTTTAACAACAATTAATCTACTTCAATTCGCTGGTCGCTAAGGACGGCTAGTATATAATAAACTAAATATTTTTTTTTACAGTGCTTGTTATTTGGATCGAAAAATTACCATACCTCGTCACAAAAGCAAATAACTTTTCCTCTGATTCTAGTCTAAAATCTTCCTGGCCTCTCATTCTTGGAAGTAAACCATCAAACGATAAATCTACCCTAAAGAAGAGCGGCATATTTATTTATGGCTGCATTGACAGTTATAAGATGCATGACTTGAGAGTTTTATGAGGAATAGATTTCATTTTTCTGAAAGATGGAACGCTTAAACGCTTCTGGATCAATAAGCTTTTCTATCATTGTTGAGTGGTTTCGACGGGGTAGTTACGAATGGAGTGGCGATAGTTTTAATAAAAGTGGCATTTTATCGCTTGCTGATGTTTTCCTTTTACTTCAAGTTGTCAGTGGGTGCATAAGTTTTATGGAAGAACGATTGAAATTGACGTTCATTAAGTTTAGACCCTGAGTAATGTTTCGATTTAAAGAAAGGAAACAGAAAATATTTCGAAACAATGCATTTAAAGCTAAAAAACTTATTTTATGGTTCCGCTTTCGTTGAATTGTTGAAATGATATGCAAAGTTATTACAGGAAGAATAACTGCAAAATTTTTTGATACCAGAGGCCAATTGGAACAGGAAATTATGGCGAGATGTTTGAACTTTATACTTCTGACATCAGGTTATGCAAAAAGTGAGACGAGGTCTGGTTAATTTATATTCTGCAACACAAAACGTTCATATTTAGCCATAAGAAAAAAAGAATTTGAAAAGAATTTTGGCGAAGAACATTTAATAATTGTATTAAAGTGGGAAACTTTGAATTTTTATAATTAATCCACAACTTGCTTTGAGTTTATTTAGAGTTTAGCAAAATCGATTGTTTTTAGGTGATCCTCCCCCCCCCCCCAAAAAAAAGAAAGAAATTTTTTTATAATTATGCTGATAAAGTATCAGTCTCATCAGATTGAAGCTTTACTATTTAACGATGTTGTGTAATTCAACGATATCATTTAATGATGTTGTGTAATTCAAAGAAAACATTTAACGATGCTGTGCAACTCAATGGTACTATTTAACGATGCTGTGCAACTCAACGGTACTATTTAACGATGTTGTGCTATTCAACGATATCATTTAATGATGTTGTGTAATTCAAAGAAAACATTTAACGATGCTGTGCAACTCAATGGTACTATTTAACGATGCTGTGCAACTCAACGGTACTATTTAACGATGTTGTGCTATTCAACGATACCATTCAATGATGTTGTGCAACGTTATTGTCTAGATAGCACTTGCACTGTACTCAAGATTGTTGCATTTTTTGTTTTCAATTTTCTTACCATTTGTTCAATATTCAATGGAGTAAAACACAATATTTTGAGTTTGTATCAAAATTGTGCGTTTTGTTTTTTAAAAATGGTAAAACAATGACTTCGTAAAAAAAGAAAATTTTCATTATTGAAACATGACAACAACCTTACAAAGATAGATGATCGTTTTAACAAGATCCAGATGTAGTAAATTTAAGATGTGGTAATAACCTAAGAGGTTCAAATTTTCCGAGAATAGAAAATACACATTCGAATGAACAGAAAGTATAATTCAAAAACCGACTTAACCTCCACTTCAATGTTAAATCTTCACACCGATGAAATACGTAATAAGATTCACACAAATCATCAATCGAATAACCATAGGATTTCTGAAAATAAGATATTCATTTCTGCAAACAATTTTGTCAATAATTCTTATCAAATTTTGGCGATAATTCTTATCTTGTTCAACTCCAGAAAGAAAGAAGATTAATTATCAATTTGACAAGAGAATTTTATACGAATAAAAGTGCTTCTATAATAGAATTTCTATTTAAATTCTTTAAAATTATACTTCTTCATGTGTGATAATTTTTGTAAAATTTTTTCTACTAAAAAGTAGTTGTCTACTTTTAAGCCAAAAATATTTTTTTTAAAATAAATAATAAATAATAATTAATTTTTTTTTCAAAAAAATATTTCTTTTCCTTAATTTTGCTAAGAAAATGCAGAAAAAAACTTATTTCGGTTATGAAATTAATTCTTGTCTGCAGACGATATTATTTCTCGAGATGTTATTTTTTCTTCTTTCCTTGGAATGAGTTATATTAATAAATGGACGACCACAAAAACAGTGAATATAAATTTTTTCCTTTCATGACTATGAAAAGAATAAAAGGGAGATAATTTTCTTCTCTTTAGTTAATTAGAACTATTCTCTTAATTCTTTTCTTGGAATGGAAAAAGAAAAGTTGTTTGAATTATAACTAATGACTATGCAAGACTGTTTTTTTTTCTGTAACTGCACATAATTTCTGTACTTTTACTCTTATAAATTAGAATCTGAATTTTTTTTATTTCCCTTAGTTTCTCTTTATTTGTCTTAGAAATTCATTTGATAAATTCCATAAAGATATTTTTAAAGTTATTCAAATGATGCATATCAATATACTAATAGCTATATGAATCAAATATGATTCAAACTACATTTTACATGCTAAAAGTAAATCATGTTTACTTCGCTCTGACATTTTTATTTTATATTTTGTAGCTCATTTGTAATTTGTCTGGATGAACAACTTATATGTATGGCATAAATACATGGCACGGTTGGCATTGTTAAAAAGTTATGCCACTGGGCATGGTTAAAAGTTTGACATATTAGAATATAAAACAGATTACAGCAACGGATCTAAAATTTTATTTGTTTAATTGAAATCAAAAACGCATTTCTAAAGGAATTTTTTTATGAGCATTTATCTTATCTTTAGAAAAAGTTAACGTGACTCAAGTTGGTGTCATCTAAAAAAAGTTGGAAATTTTAAGATCTTAATGAAAGATAAAGAAAATAAGATTCAAGTGTGATACAGAAAATCCAAGAGCCAATATGGAACTCTGCCCAACAATTTCTCGCATACTTTTCAACGAAGATCTTATATTTCTCCTTTGGATAAAAGTGGGAACAAAGGGTAAAGCCACGAATACTATGCATGGTATTGGTGAACAATAGTGTTACAAATCTGTAATTTTGCTACCCGGCATGAATAGTGTCATCGTGAGAAAGACCGTTGTAAGATCTGTGCTGAGTGGCTGCCGCGTCAATGACCTGAGAGCTTAGCGACCATTTGGCGACTTGGCCACGAATTTGGCGACTAAATGGATCATACTGGAAAGTTCGAGAAATTTCACGATCCATCCAGTAGGAACCAAGATACACTCAGATACGCCCTGATTGGTCTAAAGATTCTAGCCCCGCCTCCCGGAACTATAAAAGACGGGCACTCAGAAGCTGCGAGAAAAGTGTGTGTATCGCCAAAAGTGGTGTGTGAGAGGAGTCGGAGTCGCCGTCACGTAGAGAAACTGGAGAGGATTAGACAGCAAGAAAGCTGCTAAACTAGCGATTAAATGCGATGAGTCATTGCGTTTAATTGACGGTATTTGAAGCAGAAAAATTTTGTAACAATAGTTATGAAATATAGAATTTTGGCTTAAATTGTCATGCAAATATGTATTTTGGGTACTTTTCGTACAAATGAACCCAAAATTTGGCACGAAACTGCAGCTGTATTTACAAAATTACATACCGAATTTCATTGATTTCATTTATAAGTTAGTAAATTTATATCCATAAGTAAGTACAGACCGACAGACGACGAACTCCATAACAGATTTGGTTTAAAATGTGATAATAATGTACTTTCCAGATTCTAAACTGTACGCAAATTTTGTCTATTCAGTTCTTTACGCTTTGTAGTTATTTATTACTTTGTAGTTATCTTAATGTTATGGAGTTCATTTACATTCGAACAATTAGATAGATAAATTTAATCAAAATGTATTCTGTTGAAATTTTGATAGAAATTCACGATTTAGCATTTATGTACCAAATTTCATCTGTATAGCTCGAAGCAGTTTTGAGTTATCGTGTTCACAAATAGACAAAATGGTAGAAAATTTGTTTTTCGAACTTCCCGGGATTGGCTGAAGAACGGAGATATGTTAGAATCTCGAATTCAAATTTTTTGATCATTACGATGTCGAATTTTTGTCTGTGCTTCATACACAAGAAAGTAAGGAAAAAAAATCAAAATACAGAATTTGCAATGCTATAAAAAATTTATTTTAAAATTTAACCTTGTATAAGGTGCATTATCTCCCATATCAGTTAATCTTTGCAAATTCTAATCTTTGACTCTTTATAACTTCATATGAAGAAGATGAAAGTAATAGAGCGTTTCAAGAACAGTTATTTAATTATTTTCTAAGTTCCAGATTTCACAAGACAAAGCAAACACGAACACGAAAATACAAGCTGTATTACATTCACTTAGAATACAATCCAATAATGATGAATAATGTAACCTATGTCTCAGATTTCACAAGACAAAACAAACACGAACACGAAAATACAAGCTGTATTACACTCACTTAGAATACAATTCAATAATGACCCCCAGTGGAATCATGGGGAATACAATACCTTGATGCTAATGTAACGCCATCTGTTGTATCAAAAGAGAAGGTGGTAGAATAATGTAACCTAAGTCTCAGATTTCACAAGACAAAACAAACAAGAACACGAAAATACAAGCTGTATTACCTTCACTTAAAATACAATCCAATAATGAAGAATAATGTAACCTAAGTCTCAGATTTCACAAGACAAAACAAACAAGAACACGAAAATACAAGCTGTATTACCTTCACTTAAAATACAATCCAATAATGAAGAATAATGTAACCTAAGTCTCAGATTTCACAAGACAAAACAAACAAGAACACGAAAATACAAGCTGTATTACCTTCACTTAAAATACAATCCAATAATGAAGAATAATGTAACCTAAGTCTCAGATTTCACAAGACAAAACAAACACGAACACGAAAATACAATCTGTATTACACTCAGAATACAATTCAATAATGACCCCCAGTGGAATCATGGGGAATACAGTACCTTGATGTTCATGTAACGCCATCTGTTGTATCAAAAGAGAAGGTGGTAGAATAATGTAACCTCTACATCTTTATGAAAATACATATGGATAATTCGGAAAATAGTGAATTTCCGCTTTCTTATATCGTCTAAAAGAATCTACCTTTGCTTTCCAGTTTACCGAGAAAAATATATACATTCACTATAATTGAATATTTTTTATCTTAAGTGAATAGTATAAAAGAAATGGTAACAATATATATCAATTGACCAAAAAAATATTATTTTTACTGTCATACTATTTTTTGTGTGCGTATTTGTTGCACCTTTCGAATACAATAATATTTCTTCTTTTTCAGCTTGATCAACTCTAGTTCTAAAGGGTATTTGAGCTAAATACACTTATGCATTTTACTATCAACTACTTTGTAAATTTTCTATTTTTAGATTTTTTTCATTAATGCTATTCAAAATTAAATTTTTTTCTTAGGGATTATATTATTATTTCTAGACATATAATCAATTTAATCTCCCAAACGAATTTTATTTTTGTTAAAAAATGTTATTTAATCGTGCTTGCTATTTTTTCATTTATCAAAAGCCGTTGACACCTCATAAAATAAAGATACGGTTTTCTGTCACTTTTAATCCTTTCCTACAGGTAAATGACAAAAAGCGACGACAGGCGATTTTTTTGCCACTGTCAGACGTCAAACCACGGTTCTTACCGTGATCCTCGCTTGAAATATGACAATTTATCAACCGAAATAAGTGACAATGCATAGAATAAATTTTATTTTTACCTGACTATCATGTTTGTCGGGATTCGAAATGTCTGTATTTATATCTAGAATGAATTACATTTCAGAAGATAAATCGATACATATGGAGGTTAAATATGCTTTTATAGAGATTTTTTTATATGCATTGTGGTTTAGAAAGTAGGGTAAATTTCAAAAATAAATGGGAATTGTATTATAAATTTGTGCATTAAAACTGAAATTCATCGGCACTCTATTAGAACAAGATATTATTCGATATTCCCACGATATTGTTCGATATTCTAAATGCCGGCCAATATCTGAAATATATCGTAACGGTGTTTCTGGGCATTTTGTGCTGATGAGATAGGGTAATTTAAGTGTAACAGTCTGAAAATAATTTTATGCTAATAAGATAGGGTAATTTAAAGTATAACTGCATGAAAATGCTGTGGTTATCGAATGCATGCATTATATAAGATAAGGCACTGAACAGAAAAACTGTTACAAATATTTTATACATAGCCCAAACAAGAGCTAACCCTATTAAAATGCCCTCATAATATTGTCAAGTACTCAGAATATCGAGGAACATCGTGCAGATATCAGATAATATCTTGTCTTAATGAGGAGTTAACTAGTTATATTAATGTCCAGTTATAAAGCAACACTAGGGCAATTTTGGAATGGACCTCGTAATTTCAAACCGCGGTCAGATGACGAGGACACACCACAACAGCGGGAGGACGCTTGGCATGACTGATTTATCGTGCAACAGACCCACTTACACGACGGTTCTTCGGTGGAATTGGGTCTCGAACCTGAAACCCTACGGCTTAGAAGCAGAGACCTAACCACCAGGCCACCGCGGCCTCGTCTTAATAGGGAAGATTTCAGAATAGAACAGCAATATTACATGTGATTAAGCAACAGCTTTGTTGCTCAAGAATTTATGCCACTAGGAAAAAATTTTTGACAGAGTAATTTAAAGTTTAATTGCCTGAAAGTGTTGCCGATACTAAATGCATGCATTATACAGGACAAGATGATGGCCAAAAAAATATTAACAAATGTTCTATGTTCCATATTTTAATATGCTTAAGCTTTCATGCAAGAAGCACGAACATTACATGACTTCTAAATAAGAGTTTTGCTGCACCTGAGTTATTGCTTTAGAACCAAAATTTATAGGTGGAATAATTTAAAATTTAACCTCCAGAATGTGCTACGGATACCGGAGTCATGCCCTATATAGGACAAGACAACGAACAGTAAAACTGTTTATAAATTTTTTAAGTGTTATATTCCTCTCAAAGCATAAGCTCTCAAATGAGAAACACCAATGTTACACGTGATTACGCAGGGATTTTATTACTTATGAATTTTTGCCCTAAAATCAAAATTTATTGGTAGGGCAATTTGAAACTTAATCACCTGTATTTGCAAACATAGTCACCAACAGATTCCGGACACATGCGTTATACAGTGCAAGATAATGATCAGAAATTTGTTTATAAATGTTCAATGCACCATCTTCATTCAAGAGCTAAGCTTTTAGACGAGGAACACCATCGTTACACGCGGTAAAGCAAACCTTTTGCTACTTATGAATTTTTGCCATACAACCAAAATTGGCAGACAAATTTAAAATTTAACCTTAAGAAACTGCTGTATATACCAGAGCTATGTGTTATTTATGATAAAACATCTTTCAGGAAAGAAAGGTTCCTTGATACTCTTTCAAAATCTAAGTTATCAGACGAAGAATACCAATATTTTCCATAATTTAGATTTCTGTAAACCATTTTCTTTCATACTAGCAGAAATATGCCTTAAGGCTTCAAAGCATTGTTCGTTGTTTGAAAGTTATGCACATAAATGGAACAGTAACGTTGCTTTAAGGAGCAAGAAAAAAGTCAGTGTATTCTGCAAGTAATAATGAGTATTTCTAATTTTTTCACATGTGATAAGAAAATATGATCTGATGTTTATACAGATCTGAATTAATAAAACAATAATAGCAACACGATAACGACCTTTTAAAAACGATAACGCATCCTTTCGCAATGTAAATATTATTTGTAATTTTTGATTAAAAAAAAAAACCTGCTTCACAACTCCGTATTTGTTGATGTTTTCCTTTTATTTAGCTGAAATTGCCTTTTTCTGGCCACCATTCTGAGTCTCTTAACAACATGAAAAGAAAATTTGCAATGAATTATCTCCAGAAACTACTAGGGGCACACAAAAACAACTTTCAGATATTGTTTGATGAATGGAGAAAAAAGGTGTCAGAAATGGATTCCGTCGGAGGAGATAATTTTGAAAGAGATACGATAATCTCGGACCAAAAAATTCATACCTTTTATTTTCTGTTACCAATCCATGTACATTTCGATCCTAGTAACATTTATTATTATTCTAGTTATTTGTTCTATCGCTATCACAAAGTAGAAAATACTTTGTGATAGTAATTTGTCTGTAAACTGAATACATGCAAACTCCAGACATTACAATATTCTTACAGTTTCTGGAATCTTCTATTTTATTGCCAGCATCGCCAAATAATCGTAAAGACCTAGGGATCACTTATCCAGTATCCATTTACCAGCCATTACTATTCATGTAAAACTGTTCTTAACAATATTTACGCATTTTCTATAACTGCTTTTTCTCTAAATATTTTGTTTAAGATATGTGACTACATTTCAGATGAAGGTTTTGAAAAACGTTTGAAAATGGTGATAAGTTTGAATACTTGCATTAAAAGAGATTAAAAAAATATCTATGAACTAAAATATACCAATTAAGAGGCACTGTTTTTTAATTAGGAAAAAAAAATCTTATTTTTTTGGCTAAAAAGAGGTATAAAGCAATAATCTTCTAGTTTAGAGGTTTATCAAATGATTTGTTTGAAATTTTGTTGATAGTTTAAGAAACATATTATCTAGATCCTAAACTAAAAAATAAACTATATTTCTATCTGTTGTTTAAATATTTGGGTTCGACTGATAAATAATATTAAATTTTCAATTTTTTTTCCATTATGATAGACTAAAGCAACCATTTCTAAATAAATATATTATTAATTCTCTAATACAAGAGCTGAAGAACCGATTGAAAAATTATTGTACCAAATTTGAACAAAAAATATTCATTAGATTTTAATTTATGAGATTTTTTTCGTCAGAAAATTCTGTCAATATGAGAATTTATGAAAACAGCATTAAAACGTGTGTAAATACACACGCAACTTCCCTAACACTAGACTCAGAAACAAAATTCTAAAGATTTTATATAAAAAAACCCTGTTCAATCATTAAGAATATTAAATAAAGAAATTTCAAAATTTCGTAAAAAAATATTTTTAATACAGTCACCTACCTTAAAGTAAAATTCTAGCTACATGTACTCCAATCAGTTCAGTTTTTATGAGTCTATAAGACGAGATTCAAATGCTGTTCTCCATTTATGTAAATACCATTTATCGATTATTATGAACATCATTATTATAAGCATCGATTCCTATAAACACCGATTATATCGTTATTATCGATTATTATAAACTTTGTTATTATGAGCATCTATCATATCGTTATTATCGATTATTATGAACATCGTTATTATGAGCATCGATTATGTTCGCTATTATCGATTATTATAAACATTAATTATATCGTTTTTTTGGATTATTATGAGTATCATTATCGTTGTAATGGACAATGATATTTATGCTGTTCCAAAAGATTTCTATACATTTGAAAAGACCTTATAAGGAATATCTCAGATTTAGAGATTGATTTATTTTTCAAATAATATTTAATAATTCTTTTGTATAATAAATTCCTGAAACTTAAATATAAAATCTAAATTTTTATAAAATGCAGGCAAACATAAAAATATCTATACTTAGAAAATTGGAAATCGTTATCGGAAGTAACTTTCAAATTACTCATAGAATGTTAAAAAATGTTACAATTTGGGAAATATAAAAAAGAAGAAAAAACTCTCGCATCGAAGTTTCTTCACGAAACGTTATAGATGAAACATTTTATAAAAGCTTTCATAACTTCCGTATCTGAGTAACTTCAGTGCGAGTAATAAAATAGGCAGAACTGCTTGTCCCATTCAATACCGAAATGGAAAAAAGCATTCGCATTTCTGTAAGTCTTAAGCCATGGCATTGGCTTTAAATTTTTATGGAAAATGCTTAGCAATTGAGATTATATTCCTGTCAATACAGAAGCAAAAAATCAATATTTCCATCTTCATACTTCGCTCTATGTTATTTTCATTTCTCTGTTATAAAAAGTGCTTGTGGACTATTGTAATAAAAAGAGGGATGATTTTATGTATCAGATTGAACAATAAATGTCATGCTACTTAGAATGGCATCGTGTTTATATTCTTAAGAAATGTAATTCTTTGGAAAAGATGTCTTATTTAAATACAGAATGTACTTTCCTCGATTTCTAGCATAATCAGCAACTTCTTTACTTTTCTCCTCCAATCGTCTTCTGCATCCCCTAAACGTATAGTGTTGTTGTTTCTTATGGCACTTGCCACGGACAAGCTCGCTGTTACGAAGACAGCAGACAGCGATTTAAGCCGGAGAGGGGTGTGTGTGCGTCTCTTGTTTTTATAGTAGCGCCAACTAGGGCCAAGAGTACGACTTTGCTACTCGCGCATCACTCATTCGCTTGCACAACCTCTTCTTACAGGAGGGCACATTCACAGATAGAACAACCATGCCCAAACCAGGACTCGAACCCGGGACGCCCAAATCACGAGGAAGTCGCGCTACCCCTATGCCAGGACGCCAGCAAGTATAGCGTTGTTCAGAGGGGTTGAAAATATTTACGGAGGAAGGCGGTTAACTCAAGAAGGTGACGGCAACCTTCGTCTTGTTTACAGCTGACAGCCCCATCACCAATGGACGTAGCAGTATCGTCAGGATTTGTTGTGGTCGACTGCTATCCATCCATAACACTGACCGATTCACAAAATTGATAACCTCTTTGCGGCAATAGGCTCCTACCCCAAAAGTGGTCAAACACAGATGATGGCAGCCTATAAGTGTCCGTCTACCGTTTTAGAGGGACGCAGCGTTGATAGTTTTTCATATTCTAATACTATAATAAAGGAAACTAAAAATGCATTTTGGCGTCTTTTGTTCATATGATTAGATCCAAAAATGTGCCACTGTGCAATGGCTTTTGTCACAAACTGTGTACGAAATTTCACCTTTATACCTCTTTGCCTTTTTTGAGTTCTCATTTTCATATTGTCATGTAGGTACTTTAGTGTGAAACGTAATGACACACACAACAAGTAGAACTAAACCAATTTATTAACTCAACTCTGAACTCAGAACACAGTGACTGGCAAATCTTCTGCTTTTATATTAGCAGGGAAAGTTCTGGATTACTTTTCTGGAGACAGTAAGAAAAGTCCAGAACACTTGTCTGGTAAACTAAAGAAATGTCCAGAATCTTTTGGAACATGAAATACAGGAAAACATAAAATCAGCGAATTAAATATTTACACAAACTCGGAATCGCATTGGCTCTGGCGGGATTCGAACTGCCGATCTCTTGATTATGAGATC
Source organism: Argiope bruennichi (assembly GCF_947563725.1). Classification (NCBI taxonomy): domain Eukaryota; kingdom Metazoa; phylum Arthropoda; class Arachnida; order Araneae; family Araneidae; genus Argiope; species Argiope bruennichi. Next base: position 107,711,493 of record NC_079156.1, read on the forward strand.
AGTGACATAACCATTCGGCCATGGAGGGTCCCCTGCCTGTTTTCAATGCGGCCATACGATTATGGATCGACAGACAGGCTTGCCTTCGACGGATTTTTTTTCTTCGAAATCTTGATAAAAATCTATTTGGCATTTGCTATTAAGACTACATATCAGATTTTATTTCTCTAACTTCATGTGATTTTGAATTATCGTGTTCCCAGACAGGTACAATGCTGCTAACTTTTGGGGCTCAATCAGGTATGAAACGTATATATTTGTCGAAATCTCGAGTTCGAATTTTTTCACGATATAATGCTTTTCCTTCGTACATCCCGTATGTGAGAAAACAGGAAAAATAACTAAAATAAAATATATAAATTAAAAAAAAGAAAGACAAACATCTATTTTAAAGCATCATATCACGATAAAATTCATACTTTATCCATTCTTTTTTTATTTTTTTAAATATTATTAATTGCGGCAATGATAAAGTACATACAAAACGCTTTTATATAACTTTCTAACGCGTGTGGATATAAACTGAGTTAACGAAAACAAAGAAATATTTTTGTAAAATATACTTTAAAACATTTTTAAGAATTTGTTAAAACTAGACAAAAAAAAAATTGTGGGGAAAATAAAATTGTTAGTTTTGATAAGTTTATTATGTAAATTTTAAAATGGTGCAAAAATATTTTTTGAAAATATTATGAATTATTTAAGAATATATTAATAATTATCTCCTAAATTTTAGAAAATATTAGAAATTACTATGATAATATTTATTTAAGGAAAAGGCCGTTATTGAAGGAAAACGATAAGATTTCTATTTCTCATTAATTAAGAATCTAATTAAATTTTTCAAAGAATATTTCTGAGATACACTTACTATTGAGAAAAAGTCGTCTGCTAAATTATTAAATTAGCTCTGAGTGTTTTATATAATTTTTATTCAGCATAATTATATAAAACTTTCAAGTCATGTATGTCATATTCAGTTAACGTATAAAATTCCAATTTACAAACATTATCCTGATAATGTTATAAATATTATTTGAAATGTGATATGATATTTAATGCAAATAAAGAAAAAATTAAGATAATTAACTGAAAAGAAAGATTATTTGATTTCATTGTATAATGCACTCAAACATGAAATAAATCTTGGAATTTGATAATAATATGCTCTAATCATTCGTAATATCCATCTATAAGTAAATAATTATTACCAACATGAATTAGTAAACCAATCCAATAATTTTAACGGCATTTCATTATTTAGTAAAACTCTTTCAAAATTTTAATCCATTAATCAAATTAACGCTCTCAGCTTTCGCCTAATTATTTCCAATGACTGTCTGTCTGTTACGTCTCAGAAAAAGGATCTCGTCTAGACTTAAAATTAAGACGTCACTCATTTCGCCAAATGGAATTTTAATTAACAGGTTCAGAAGCTGTTAATGTCTGATGAGTTCTTTATAGATCCTCCGCAGATCTGTAACGGAGGTTTTGGCTAGAGCGAATGTCGCAGTTGACTAACGAAATTGTGAAACGAATTCTTTTGTATTAGTAATAGTTGAAAACATTAACCTAATTTTGATAATTGCATTCTTTTTATTTAACGTACTGGTTCACTGAGTTGGTTATTTTGCAATCCTTTTAAAATTCATTTGATAATTGATTGTTATATTTTACTTATTTATACTTATTGATGTTACTTATTTGATAGTTGTTTTTTTGGAAACTTATTTTCTCTCGCTTAACTTAAATTTTTTTATTTTTACCTATTTGATACACATTTCTTAATGTGTTATAAAAATGTTTGTGTCTTGTGTTAATGGAATATTTGTTTAATAATTTCATGGTGCTATCGTTATTGAATGAATTAAGTGTAATTAAATTTAAGTTTCATATGAGATTCCATCTTGAGAGAAATTTGAGCAAACTAGAAAAAATATCGAAATTAATTAATTATAGAATTTATAACAGTGAATTTTAAAGAATAAGAACAAGTATATGAAAATAATATATTTTTCAAAATACACTTTTATAAAAGTAGAAAACATCGTTTAATCAAAGTTACGGGATGTCAAAACAACATCGTAAAAATGACAGATATTGAAAACTATGACCACACTGCATTTCACAAGAAAAAAGAATTTGGCTGTGGTGGCCGGTGGTAAGGTCTCAGCTTCAGAACGGAAGGTTCAGGTTCGAGACTCGATTCCACTGAAGATCCGTCGTGGAAGTGGGTCTGGGGTACGCTTAATTTGTCGGGGCCAAACGTCCTCCCACTGATGTGATGTGGGAACTTGAAGATGGGAGAGCCAGTCCAAGTGTCGTCCTTGTCATGTGACCGCGGTTTAGAATTACGAGGTCCGTCCCAAAACAACCCTAGTGTTGCTTTAAAACGGGCCATTAATAAAGCAAACTATTCAAATCGAAAGAAATATATTCTTCCACATCAAGGGAAATCAAAGACATACTACACAAATGTAATTAAGATTTTTATTTATTTAGCATATATAATACTTTAAATTTTTGCGATTTCTTTTACTGACACTTTATTGTTCATTGAAAAATTCATTGCTAGCATTTGACTTCACATTGAGAGATATTAAGAACCATTATATTCAATTTTTGTAAACTCCATTAAAATCATATTATGATAAAAGAAAAGTTATAGACCATTTTTGAGGATACTAATGAAACCATACTTTTAGTCAATTTTTGTCAACTGAAGTCAACTTTTGAGGGTATACTAATAAAATCAAATTTTCAATCGAAAAACCTGTAGTTAGCATTTGAGAGCAGTAATAGGATCATATGTTTTCCCTTTTGCCTCGCATCTTTTTTACACACTCTCTAATAAATGTATTTGTGCATTATAAACCCGCATGCGATTGGCGAACAATAGTTACGAAATAACCTCTCAGAGTACTATTTTTTGTGGCGGTTAATCACTAAGATGCTTGTAATATACAAATACACCGTATGTGTATTTTGGACGCCCTTTTCCCATGGGATTGAAACCAAAATTGGCCATAGTACTTCAATTGTAGTTCCAAAATCACATACCAAAAATCATATATTTATTTCGATTTTCAGCTTAAAATCTTGTGAAAGTACAGACCGACAGACGGTCTACCATGTGACGTATTTGGGTATAAATTAATATTTATCTACACTTAAATGTTAAATCTTGGTACCAAATTTTATCTGTCTAGCTCTTCTTCATTTTGTAGCTTTTGAGTTAATTTAAATTCGGCAACCGGCCAGACAGATGTATTCCGACAGCCGGACACACAGAATTTTTCTGAATGGATTTCATTCCAAATTTTCTCGGAATCTGCAAATGTGAAGTAGAGGTCATATACCAAATTTCATCTGTCTGTTTCAAAATGTTTTTGAGTTATATTTGTCACAGACAGACTGGAGATACTCCAAATTTTGAATTATAGCGTTCGCAGACGATATAACTCCAAGAATCTGTTTTTTGGCCTATAGAGCTCTGAAAGTAAAAATCTTGAACACTAATTTTTTGACGATTATAATACTTATTTTTTAAATATTTCGCATACAAGGGAGGAAAATTGAAAATCGTTTAAGTTTGACTCTCTTGACGACAAATGTAGATTCCTTTACATCTAAGTTATTATCTGGAAACATAAATTGGTGATGTTAGAAACAGTCAAACTTTGGACTTGAAAATCACTTTCCTTAACTTCTAAGATATTGCAGTTATCGAAAATCTATAAATACAAAAATTCTTGGTCATAATAAGGTGCTAATTTGGCTAATTCGATTCATTTTTCTATCTTCAGTTTTAAGAATGTTATAGCGAAATGAAAAATCCAACCCCCTCCTCCCAACATTACCAACCCCTTCGAGCTAGAAAGGCCATATACGAACTCGTTTGAGATTCTTAGATTTCATTAACTTATTCCAAACCAGATAAAATCCAAACAAAATTACTCTAGTGGTCCTGTTCACAAAATAACATGGAATTATATAATTTTATCTTAATTTATACCATCGTAACTTCATTCTAAAATATTCTCTTATTTCGTGATCCAATTCCATTTTTGGTTTAATTAATTCCTTTGTAAAAATAACGCGCCATATGTACTAAGTATCAAGTGAAAGTGATACTTCTGTTGCCCTTGCCAAAGGTCAACATAGTATTCCATCGGCGGGGGGCCGGAATTATATAAGACTAGTGATCATTTGTTTCGCGCTTTTCATACTTCTGCTTTTGTGCCGCGTTGTGGCAGACGTGCATTGTCTGCATCTCTGCTTGTAAATAATTATGCTTTCATGAAATGGATATTAACATTAATTTAAAAATAGAACGTCTCGTCTATGTTTTCGAACCTGCATTTTGCTTCTACCAAAATAATGTTACATACATATATATATAAACTTTTGAACGAAGGGTGGTTTTGGGTTCTAAGGACCACGATTGGTAAAGAACTGAAGAAATTTTCCCCAAGTCTTGTCATGAGAAACATTCTAATAGGTAGATCTTCTAGAGAAACCTACCTAAAAGCACTCTCCAACGTATTTATATTTATAAAATATTATATTAAAGTGAAAACAATCATAAAAATAATGTAGATTTTTTTAAAAAAATCTTGTATTCATTAATACTAAACAGAAGACTATTTTTTAAAATTAAAAATATAGATGTTAAAACAAATTCGTTAAAAGGATGTGATGAGAGAAAAAAAACAACTAAACGAATTTTATTTAAAATTCAATTAAAGATAAAATATTAAATGAAGAGTTAACTGTTTAACTTTCTATTTACTTGTCCTTTACTCATTTTTATGACCACAATTGGCGAATAAAAACAATCAGTAGTCATTATTCACTTATTTTTTGGCGATCACTCTGAAAACTTTGGCAAATCTAGATAGCTTATAACAAAATCAAATCTAAGAAAATAGGTTATTCTACTGGCATTCAGCGTCCATGTCAGGGTTAATAGGGGACGAGGGAACGCTTCCCTAATTAATTTGCTGATCACGTAAGGTGAGCCACGCATTCTAATTGGCTGATCTCTTTAAGCTGTAAGGTGAGCTTCTAAGCCCCCTGTTTGCTGGCAATCATTGCTGGCCCATTAATTGTCCTTTCGCGCCACGGAGTTAAAAGAGATTATCTACAAGTTAAATGGATGGATTATTTATCCGTTGAGTTTGATTAATCCAATGGATTAATCAAACTCAGTAGAAAGTATTTCGTAATTGGCTGATATTTTGTAGTATGTAGTTTGTTATATAATGCTAATAAAATGTCATGAATAACCGAACTTAATTGAAAGTATTTTGTAATCGGCCGATATTTTGTACTATTATATTATGTAGTTTGTTATATAATGCTAATAAAATGTCATGAATAACCGAGCTTAGTTGAAAGTATTTTGTAATCGGTTGATATTTTGTACTATTATATTATGTCGTTTGTTATATAATGCTAATAAAATGTCATGAATAACCGAGCTTAGTGTGAAAGTACTTCGTAATCGGCCGATATTTGGTACTATTATAGTATGTAGTTTGTTACATAATGCTAATAAAATGTCGCATGCCAAGTAAGTTCAAATATTTTGTATAGAGAAAACACTGATTTAAATTTTCTATGTTTGTTCTGAAACTGGTATATATTCGTCGTAAACGGTCGTATGTTACTTAAGGTATTAATTTTCTATATAGCATACAATATATTGATATAACAGCAGAGCATGATCTATATTTTTCAAATAATTATTAAGAAGATTATTCCGAACCCCAATCACCAGTACGATTTTGCCAATTTTTATTTCATGCCAGCTGTACCTGGTATGCTTTACAATGCCTCTTTTTTACTTTCTCGTATATGTAGTATAGGAAAGAATAGTAATTGCCAAAAAACTCGAACTCGAGATATTCGTGAATCTAAAAATGTTCGACCTCCTAGAGTTAAAAAAGCACATTTTTGAAAAATGTTCGTCTATCTATATGTATGTGATAAAGATAACTCAACAACGCTTCGCGCTAGATGGATAAAATTTGGTAGACAGGTTTAAAACTAAATTTGCATCTTCCTATCAAATTTTGAGCAAGATTCAGAGTAAGTCTGCCTGTCCGACTGTTTGAATATAAGTCAATACGTTAATTGCAGAACGAAGATAGTTTGGTAGAAAAAAATCAGCACATATATATAACTTCTATAATGTGCACACTTATCAAATTTTGAGGCATATCTAATGAGGCGTTTACCGTATGTCGGTTTATACTTTCAGAAACATGCAAATGCGATAGCTCAAAAATGCAATGATTTAAATAAATCAAATGTGGTATGTTATTTTGGGACTATAAGTATAGTTGTGCGTCAGATGTTTGTCCCAATCTGTTGGGGAAAACGCTTCCGAAACGCGAATTCGTTTTTCAGATACTAATAATCGCATGCCAGCGATTAATCGCCGAAAACCTATCTAGGGTCACACTATGGATTCAGTAAAAACGCTAAATTCATCTTAATGATTAATATTTCGTAACTATTGCACGCCAATGCCATAGAAAGCGTTCTCTGTATTACATCTTTATGCTATGTAATAAGAGAATATGCGAGAAAGTTTTGGAGAAGCCATCCCCGCTGATCTTTTTAAATAGGCACATATATACAAAATATACAGATACATTTATACATATGAAGTAAACGAAGGACAATTTTTTTGGCCTATAAGGAAGTTTGGCATAATTTTTTTGACAGCCAACCAGATTCCATTACACAAACGTGGTGCATTAATATTTCACAAAACAGTAATTGATGTCCCGATATTGATGGCAATCTACAAGTTGGCAAATCAGAAAAAATGAATGAATTCAAAGACTTGATTGGATAATTTAAAATATCGTTTGCCTTCCTGACGTGACAATCAATCGCTTAAGTAGCAAAAAAAAAAAAAAAAATGAAATGTTCCGTAGATATTCGATAATTTTTTTAGAATTTTTATTAGACTTTTTATCATTTTAAAAAGGGAGCAAAATCTTATTGCTTCAAGGAAAACTTTTAAAAATATTATCGTTTGACATTTACTGTTAGACTAACTTAAAATGAAGAAAATTCTGTCAAATGCTTTTCTCTCTCCATCCATAGCATTTTTTCCCATTCATTTTCCAATTTAATGGAAAGTTTTTCAACATTAATAAGAGATAACATTTTAATGAATTTGCATAATTTATCTTCGTTATCAAAAAATATGACGCAAGTTGAAACACAAAAAAAGTGATAAAATATTCAAAACTGGCAGGGAATATTTTCGCACATTTTTAAACAATTAGTGGTTTTTAATATAACAGCATTTCATCTGACATTCTTACAAAATAAATTACAATAGTTTCAAATTAACATTACAAGTACAATGTTCATCAAATATTTAAGTGACTATTTTTTATAAATATTCGTTAAAGGCTATGGGATGGAATCTAATTATCTGAATATATTATTAACTTTTTTATGGGAAAGAAAAGAGATATATGCTACGTTTATTTTATAAAAGTAAAATGGTTTGATTAATTTTACCATAAGAAATTGATACCTCAGACAGAAAGCAGATTGCTTTTCAGGTTATCAATTAAAGATGTCATCCATAATGAAATATTCGAAATTCAATGCTAATTGGGAAAGCGACTTCAATTTTTTTTTCTTTGGAAACGATTTTGCAATCATAGATTATGCAATAAAAGCTGAAATGAGTGAAATTAAAAATTCTTTTGGATGTAAAAAAGAATAGAAATAAAAAAGGAGAGCAATTCTACAACTAAACTAATTTGATTTATGGAATAAAGGGCTTGTTTTAAAGTCATAATTCATACGATTGCTGAAAGATTTTTAAATGCCATGTCACATCTTTGTCATATTACATTACATTTACGCATGCTATCGCTTTTTTAACTGTGACCTGTCTTATACTGAGCTGTATTTTTTATACTTGGATGGTGAAAAATGGATGTGAAAATTAAATTGGTGAAAGGCATCTGACTTGAGTACAAATTGGCTGAAATAGGAATTCGAATTTTCAATTTTTACTGCAATATGATGTCAGTTGAGCTCGGATTTGACTTTGTGAGCGTTTGTTAAATGAATGTTGAATGCTCTGTGTAATTAAATATGAATAGCAGTTGCATTATTGTATTTTCTCTTTTGGATAATAGATGAGAATACCTGATTAGATACACATCCCATAGTGCATTGCGATTGTAAACACGGAGATATGATGCTGTTCTATTAAGATGTGCGCACGTTAATGTCTTGTTTTGTCTTTGTGTTTGTTTTGTGTGAAATGTGATCATTAAAAAGTTAAAAATCATTAAAGAAAACATGGGTCCTCTTGCTTCCACTGCACAGATCATAATGATCTTCATCCCACCACATATGTAAAATGTGATCTGATCATGAAATTGCAATCGTTTAGGATTTCTAGGTTCCACATTCAAAAATATCTGAATGCAAGTGAAAATTGACACTTACTTCTCTTTCCGGGAACTTCTAAATTAAATGAATTTAGATATTCCAAATGAAGGAATGGATCCACCAAATATTGAAATTATTAATCCTGTGGTGAAAGCTTATAAGCCAGTTAACAGCTAAGCTACTCGAGCCAGTGTTTTTGTATCGTGGCCATGTTACTGGACTGCGAACCACAAGGTCCCAGGTTTTATCCTCGCTCATCACATATCGCCACATTGGTGACCTCGGGCGATGAACCTTCAACCTTCGCACAGCTGTTGTGGCGCTATCTACCTACAGCAAACCAAAGTCGTCAAACTCATTTGATGCAGCAACACAAAATAAATGCCGCAACAACCCAAAGTTGTCAAACTCACTTGACGCAGCAACAGCATCAACAACCACTCACCCACACATGACGCTCACCCACATGACGCTTGGTGCTATTCAAATGGGTACAGGCACATTAGAATCAACAGCTAATAAGTGCATCACCACTCAACAACCATATCCCTCGACACTGGAGGGAGAGTCTGTGGCGAAAGCTTATAAGCCAGTTAAGAGCTACGCTACCCGAGCAATTGCTCTTGTATCGTGGTCATGTTACTATGAACCACTATGTCCCAGGTTCTATCCTCGTTCAATCCAATTTGCCACAATCCAATAACGGTTGAACATTCTCTATTTTATCATCTTTTTTATTTTCTGAACGAAGACACATGCACAAATAATTATTTAAAAGATTATTTACATATTTCTTTCATGTGCATGAATTTTTATACACGGTATACAAATACCTTCCGTTCCTTTCTTACACTTCACCAATAAACTTTAACTTACTTCTGTTTCTGTGGGATCATGGGAATTTTTCCTGACGTCACCAATGTGCGCATGCGCATAAGGGTTACGTCATATTATGGTTAAGCCAGGAATTTCAACAGTATCTTTACATCCAGGATGAAATATGTACACTATTTCAATTGTGTAGCCTCCAAAAAAATGGAAGTTTATTTTTTAAAAAAAATAAAACCAGCTGGTGTATTCTTCCGGAAATGTTCTTGCATGTATCTGATAAAGGTATGATCCAACTCACACTAATATTGTCGAAAGATTTCGAATATAATCACTCCTCAAATTCACATTTTCAGAGTCTCGCACAAAAAAGTTCTACTCTCCGTAGCATAGTGAAAAAGACCAGTACTTGTGCATTTATTGCGTATTTGTTGTGAGTCTAGCGTCTACTAAATTTAGCTCGAGATTTCTGCGATTTCTTTTCGAATTAACCATTGGCAAGCGGTTAATAAAATAACAAGAATTTATTTTATCGAAAGATTTATCCTTTTAATCACGTAAATTAAACATAGTTTTATGAATTACCGTACCTTCAGGTAAAATAATAATCAAATTTGTTGTTCTTCAGTTACTACGTAATTTTAATCCAGTGATCGAAACTAGGACAGCTTTCATCACAACTTATTAAAAATTTTGCTTAGATGGCAAACCTAATATAAAGCATATTTAAGTTAAAATACAAGATTAGTTCGGAGCAACAATATTTTCTTTTTTGACAAAAGTAAACAGGAACGGTTTCATGCATAAAATTCTTGGCTTGTATTTTAGAATTTTTTGATGGTATTTTCAACAGTTGCTGAAGTATTAACATGTCAAACTTGTAACACTTAGCTGTCAATGTTTTTAACACATTGATTATCTCTGTTCGTAAGCTGTAAAATACAGGTAATACCAAATAAAAAGTCTTTATTCTACACGAAAACACAATACATAATGAAGATTCGTACACAAAACAGCACTTCAATAAACATCAGTTCATAAACAGCATAAAACATTCAGAGAGGGTATTAACTTTTTGCGTCTTTCTATTTGACTAGTCCAATCATTCATAAATTTCTTAGTTTATGTTTTAGAATTTTTTGATTGCATTTGCCACGGATGCCTTATATTAACGTACAAACTTGTGACGCTTATCTCTCAATGTTTTTAAAGCGTTGGTATATCTTTCAAACTTACCCAATGCTAAAATAATAATACCGATACGAAAAATATTCGATTGTAAACACAATACACAGAGACGATTCGTACACAAAACATAATTTTCAATAAATATCAGTATATAAACTGCAGAAAATACGCAGAGATAACACTAATTTCTCATTACTACCTATTTCACTACTCCTTGAGCTCGACTCAATTGGCTATTATTTACCACTTACTGACAATTGTCCATGAATCTTTGCTTTTTATAGATCCATAACAAGATATAGAATATTCTAAAACAAACGCGTAAGTCGAGATTTAATGGTGCTATTGTCAAGATTCTCGAATATTCGGGATTCTCCATTTTTGTGACCGAATTTGTCACTAAGCCTGGGGGTGAGGATCATTGACTCAACATATATTCAATAGCTTTTATTTTATTTTTATTCATGAAATAGAGGAGAGATTTTATGCGCAAGGGAAAAATATTACAAATTAATAACAATATGTAAACGCAAATGATTTACTTCTAATCCCTAAAAATTGAGTTCTTTACCATTTCTACCAAAAGCATTCTTTTATTTAACTTTATTCCATGGATGGAATTCCATCCCGAGGAAACAAAAATAGCCGCCTTGCCGCCATCGGGACCCATGAAAAATATCATAAATCCAAGATCGATCCTCTTCATAAACTTTTTTAAGATAAATCAAATCTTCAACGAGGTTTTTCCCATCTTCAGCGGAGCGAAATTTTATATGATTGAAATGGCATTCCTAGCGAGTTTCTTTGGAGCGGACTGGTACTATATTATCGAATAATGGTGAAGAAAATCATTTTGACCTACTCTACCTACTTGACCTTTTGAGTTGACCTACTCTACGGATTCAGTGAATTTCCTCGATTCCTGATTGGCCAAGATTGGACAGAGAAGGTGATCAAGTAGAAGCATTAGTCAAACTTACCTGAAATGTTTTACTAGCAAAAGAAAAGCGAAAGGTCGTAACAAAAAATACAATTATGGAAAATTAATGCGATGATGTTGCCAGGTTTTTTAAACTAGTAAAATCGTGAATTATTAATTATTGGAGAAGAACATACATTCTTGGCCCAATGGCTAATTTCTAAGTGCTAGATATAGAAATGTAGTCTCAATCGAAAAAAAAATGCTTCAAATAACGGACGATTGATATTTTATGTTATTTACGTCAATAAATAACAAGAATAAAAATAATTTCTAAAAAAATTGAGACATCCTAATTTATATACAATAAAAATTTAATAAAATAACAATAAACATAATGAAACCCTAATAAAATAATAATAAATTAATATAATACAAATTGAGAGAATGTTTCTATTACAGAAGCACGTAATTTCAAAAAATTCTTGAAATATTTTTTCTATTTTTTTTTTTCCTTCCCAAAATTTTACAATCTACAGTATCATCTGACAACAAACAAAATATGATTTCTCATTATAGCTTGGAAGTAAATGGAATTATTTTTATGAAAGAATTTGCTTTTAACGATTCTCAAACACGATTTCTATAATTCTATAAAAATGAGTACTTGCATTCTACAGGAAGGTTATAATTAAACTTCCCCTATAAACAGCATCCTACAACGCAAACGGGTGAACGGATTGCAACGGGATTTGGTTTATAGACTATACACGAGATGCGCTCAAGGAATTTCGGATAAAAAAAAATTTAGTACCAAAATGTCCCCCAGAGGGCGCTTTTTCCGCAAAAACCTTACTTTTAACAGAATAAGCGAACAAAAACGGAATACAGAAAACAATATTAATAATCCATAACAAGAATTATAAGTAATAAAACGTAAAATCGGGAAAGCTGTCAGTTCTAGGAAAAAATGTCGAGATTTGCATGGTTACGAAGAAGAGAAAGCTGTGTGCAAACAGGTTAAGGTAAAAAGTTTGCAGTCGTTTCATGTTTCATGTTGATGTTTACGGCAGTAATGATGACAGTATCTTGTTGCGACGTAGAATGAATTCAAGAACTCCATAATGCTACATGTGAGAAGCATCACAACTGATCAGTTACGATCTGTTGTTGTTGAACACAACTTGAAATTTTGCAGGAGAATGATGGTAGTCACATGGAGCACCTTTCCCTACATCATCCTGGACAAGATTAACAACTGCTCCTCTTATGCAATTTTGCCCTACTCTGTTCATGTGTCTGCAAACTGAACTGTTTTTTTTTTCTCCGCTCAAACTATTACTGTTATTTTTTTCCTTACTTTTACTTAATGTGGTTCGATGACAAAATGATCAGAAACTAGTCAGTAAATGTTAATATTGTTTCTGTATTCCGTTTTGGTCGTTTATTGTCTTAAAATTAATATTTATCCGGAAAAAGCGCCCCCTGGTGGATATTTTGGTACTATTTTTTTTTTTTTTTTTTTTTTTTGAAATTCCGTGAGCGCATCTCCTGTACCAAATTCCATTACAACCCGTTCACCCGTTTGCGTTGTATGATGCTGTTTATAGGGGAAGTTTAATTATAACCACTTTGTATTTTAACAACTAAATTTCTGATTCAGGAATGCTTGAGATTGCTTATAATCTTTTAATAAACTAATACCTATAATCTTTGATAGCCTAGGCTAGAGAACTTATATTAGATTAAAAAGCATAAGTTGGAAAGAAAATTTTAATATTAACTGTTACTAATACGGATATGGCCATAATATGGCAGATATATTAATTTTTGACATTTTGCCATGGAGTGTAGTGAGGCTTCCTGAATATTGGTAATCAAACCATTTTACATATTTTTGCATTAAAATTTAAATTAATTGAGTCCATTTACTGAACAGGGTGCTATGCCATTCCAGACAGGACTCTTCTGGCTTTAACTACGAGCAGAAAATTGCTGTCCGGTGTTTGATAGTACATTACCAAACACCATTCAGTTATGTCACTCAGTGTACAACTGTGGTATATTGGACTCGCCATAGAGATTACCATTGCCTCAAAGAAGTTGGACTTTACCTGTTGTTCCGCTGGAGGAACAACACCCAATGGAATTACCTCCTACCACCCAAAGGAGGCCTTCCCCGATCCACCACCTGGGGACGCGCCTTTTAGGGGTTACAGGTTCCCCCGAGGCAGACACTGTCCAGACGTGCAGCTGGATCCGGCGCATATTTTTAGCTGCCGTTCTATTACTTCAGCCCTTTTCAAAATAGACATTGACTGTGCCAGGGAAATTCTTTATCCAGATAAAGCTGAAGATGTGGCCAGGGCTGTTCTGCATGCTTTCGGCCCAATCCAATTGTCTCCCTCTCTCCCTTTCCCCCCTTATTTTTTTATTGCACTTGTCACACGACAACAACAACAGTGTACAACTACAAGCGTTAACAATTCGAAAAGAGGGTTTAAATATTATACAACAATTAAAAGAAGTTCCTGCGATTAAATAATATTAATAATACAGAAGTGAGTTTTCTATTTTAGAATGTGATGGAATTACTGAATTTCTTGATATCTAAAAAAAATGGGTGGTGATAAAAAATGTTTTCCTATTTAGAGGCATTTGTAGTTAAAAACTATTGAAAGGAATGAAATCAAATGTACAGGCAATTAAAGACAGTGGGATCAACAAAAAATCCAAAAGTCGATGATGCGTGCTTTTGTAGACAAGAAGAGTCAGTACATTGAAAACGTCGTTTTTTTTCGGAAAGTTATGATATTTTTATTTCAAATTTTCACTGCTTGAACAAGTTTCTTTATAAAACTTTTAGAACTTTCTTTCCAATTTTTTGGGGGGAGGGAGGGAGTTATAATGATTTTTATATTTACCTTTACCCTTGTGTGATGTGTGTGTTGTGACTTATGGTACTTTATAAACCCGCCAACAGTTATCTGTCAACGATTTAAGCCAAGTGAGCGCCTTTTGTTGTTTCAGTAGCGCCAACTAGGGTCGAGAGTACGGCTTAGCTACTTCATGTGTCACATTCGCTTGCACAAGCCCTTTTTACAAGGGGACCCATTCACACACCTCACAGATAGAACACAGAGGAACAACCATGCTCGAACCGGGAAGCCCAGATCACGGGGAAGACGCGCTACTCCTATGACAGGAATTTATGAGCTGCATGCTCATAAATTCTATTTTACATCTTTAGATGCTGTTTTCTCAACTATAGGTTATGATAAAATATTTTTGCAAAAAACCTAATAAATTAAAATCTAATGCATATTTTTTTTGCTCAAATTTATTATAATCATTTCTCAATGTGTTTTTCAGTTCCTAAACTAGAGAATAAATAAGAATCTGTCCATTTAGAAATATTTTATAGCTGTTTTAATGCTTTGCAACCCCCCCCCCCCTCCAAATGTTAATGTTATAAGTCGAAATCCATTATTTAAAGATTGGATAGAAATACGAATTATTTTTTCAATGCAGGAACTAGATAATATATTTCTTAAGCTATCTGTAAAATTTTAAGCAAAATTAATAAGCTTTAAACAAGAAGATTTTTGCTTTATATCTCCATTTAGCCCAAAAAAAGCCCCTTTTTCGAATTTTTAAAACACTTTTAGCACTTAATTGGTATATTTTAATTCCACAGATGTTTTTTCGATCTTTTTAAATGCAAACATTCAAAAATATAACTATTTACGAAGGTTTTTCAAAAAAATTCCTCCCAAATGTCAAATATCTTTATTGATTAAAAAGGATTATTTCCTGGAGGTTTCATAGCATATATCATAACCATCTGTAGGCACAAAATTGTTAATCAAATATAAATAAAATTTTGTATCATGAATTTTTTATTAACTGATCGTAATTGTTGACGAGTTTTCGCACAAAAACTTCAAAATCTCATTAATAAGTAACTTTAGTTACATTTTTAATGCGAAATTCATTGCTCAATTTTTCACAGTTAGAATATGAAAGTTGGCTTAATTGTCCATTCAACTGCTTCAGTTGTCGATTACTCCAAGAAAAGAAAGGGATATATTTAGATAAGATATATTTTAGGATAGCACTTTTAAGCCAACTAAGACATGCAAAAGCAGAATTTTAATGAAACAAACTATTAAAACATATACAAAAGCATATATCTTTATTGTCCACATTAAAAAACTCCACGCGACTTAATCCAAAGTAATATTTAACAGGTAAATGAGCCACTTCCAGAACTGCAAGATTCCAAGCAGTTCAGGCGCCACCGCGGCTTATGAAAAATGCCGTAAATGCAAAATCGATTCCTCCTTCATAAAAGAAAACTTCTTCGAGATAAATCAAATCTTCCATTGTATTCGGCTTCCCCTCTTTTCAGAGGAATGGAGTGGTATCCATAACGCTCTTCTTTCTCATATTTTCCTCGGCCAATGATAAGGCTGAAGAAAAGCTTTTTGATAGACGAACACCTGACAAATTCATTGAATCTGCTGGCTGCCTGATTAGCTGAGGTTGGATTGTTCGCCAGGAGCATTAATCGGACTGTAAAAGTGGGTAGACAGTAGAAGAAAAGCGGAAGGGTATGCAGGATACAAGGCTATAAGGATGGAATTATGTTGTTGATGGGCCACTCTTAACAACAAAGCCGTCTGGTCATCAGAAAAGGATGTGTAGGTTATATATAATAAATTTCGAGGAATCTTATTGAATCTGTTGGAGATTAATGAAAGTGTTTTTATGCCAGTTGTTTTTGCTTATCGAGACTCTACAAAAAAGATATTTTAGGATGTTTTTAGAATGTTTGTAGGCCTGTTATGCCGTTCTCTAATGCTTGGTTGAGCGTCATGTGATTAAATACATGTACTCTTTAAGACAAACCTGAAAGTTCCTTTCAATTCTTCAAAGTCAAAATGTCAATTAAAATGTAATTTAGTTAAAAATTAAGCGAGATTTGGTATTTTCAGTTACATATTTCAAAATATTATCGACTGATGAATGACACGAAAAGTACAATTTTTTCCCGCGTTATTAAGCTTTAAAACAACTGCAGAATGTTTTTAAACAAATGCATTACCGGCGTCCTGGCTTAGGGGTAGCGCGTCTTCCTCGTGACCTGGGTGTCCCAGGCTCAAGTCCTACTTCGGGAATGGTTCTTCACCCTGTGTTCTATCTGTGTGTGAAAGAGCCCACCTCCTTCCCTCTGTGAAAAGGAGTTGTGCAAGCGAGTGTGTGAGTGTCATCTTCATTTGGGCTAGAAGTCAGATTTCTGCACTAGTGTGTTTAAGTGTCTTTACCTTTAGAAGCCACTTTACACCCCTTCCGTTGTAATGCAGACACGACATCATCAAACAAATATATTGCTCTCTCTTTAGCTCAGGAACTTC
Organism: Argiope bruennichi; assembly: GCF_947563725.1. NCBI lineage: Eukaryota > Metazoa > Arthropoda > Arachnida > Araneae > Araneidae > Argiope > Argiope bruennichi. Next base: position 107,728,284 of record NC_079156.1, read on the forward strand.
AGAACATATTAAAATATTTTACAAAATTTGAATAAAAAATATGTATTAGATTTTAATTTATGAGGTTATTCGTAAGAAAATACCATCAAAGATTAGAATTTGAGAAAATAGCATTTAAAGATGTGAAATATCATTAAAACTTATGCAAATGCAATTATAAAAATGAGGGCACCTTCCCAAACAAAATGGACTTAGAAACAAAATTATAATATTTTTATAAAAAAACATCAAACATTATATATATATATATATATATATATATATATATATATATATATATATATATATATATATATATATATATATATATATATTTCTTGAAAAATCGATTTTTTAACGTTGCTACAAACTTATTTTAAAAAGTATTTGAGAAAAGCACCATTGCATATTTTAAGCAATCAATAATATTAATTAAAGCAGGGTCGGATTTTAATCTGCAGGATTCGTTGATTTCTCTAGATATTGGGAAAAGATTTTTCGTATCACAAGATATTTTTATTGTTTTCAATTTAAAATCTATATAATTTTTAGGTTACAAATATTATTATAAATTGAAATAACAATATATTTAATAGTTGGTTACTTTAAGAAGGCTGATTTAATATTTGAAGCATAAAAAATCTTAAATAGTAATATCATGCAAAATTTTAAAAGAATAATAAAATATTCATGTTTTCGAAATACTCAAATGAAAATTCACTAGTGTTGCTGATTTGTAAATCACTCAGTTAAAAAAAAAGAAATCAATTGATTTACAATTGAATAAGAAAAAGCTAAAGAAAATATTCTGAAATTCAAACGATTATTGATTTTTATTTGAATATGTTCAAGTACATGACCCTACAAATCAAGCGAAAACATTCGCTTGATTATTAGTCAGAAAAGCCCTAAAAATATTGGCATTTTCTGAAAATTATTTATCTGAATTTTCATATACAGGGTGTTTTATAAATGATGGGAGTAACTTTAAGGGGTGATAGTACACATCAAGACGAGTAAAATAGTAAATAGGAAACATCATTAGTAATTAGTAATTAGGAACATCATTAGATACAAGCGTTTAAAATTTAAGCCCCTGAACGCGGTTAAATTTGCGCCACTTAACCGCTCACGATGGTTTCAATTTTGCGCTCAAAATTTAAGTTAAAGTCTAAGCTTTAGTAAGCATTTAACAAAATAAAAAAAATACTGTTAAAAAGTAGTTGTTCGGTACTCCAAAGTCTAGAGCACCCTCTATCGGCATTTTTTAAACTTTGTCTTTAAAATTTTTTTTAAAGAAAATACTAATTTAAAGAATGATTATTCGAAAACCGCAAATGAATCGATCCATTTTTCCGTTTTTTATCATCATTTGAAATTTAGGTCCCTAAACTTTGATGGCGCCTATCTCCTTCGGAAGACGTTTGGGACACTTGGTTTCCTATTTACTATTACTCGTCTTGATGTGTACTATCACCCTTTAAAGTTACTTCCATCATTTATGAAATACCCTGTATATATCTTCCTGTTTAACTCGGTTCTGTTTACTGACTAAATTATTTAATGATGCTTCATATCGAAATTTTATATATATAAAAAAGAAAGTACAGATAATGAACATATTTCTTTATTTGTTATAATAGCCTTAAATTTAAAAAGTTAATTAAATCAATTATAGAAATAATGGTAGGCTTTCTGCTTTTTCAAAAATATTTTCTTTGTTTGCTTTTTTTACTACTCATTTCCGTAGATTCCACCTATTTTTATGTAAAAATTCGGCCATGATTAAGTTGTTCTGATTTTAAAAAAATATTCTTGTTAAGAAGAAATTTTAATGACCAAATATTAATCATCCTCTATTTCTTTCACTTTTTCATTTTTCTAAGATTTATTTCTTTCAGTTTTTCTCCTTTTTTTTCCAGGATGGAATCTGGAAGTAATTGCTGTTTTTTCTCCCTTTTTTCACGTTATAAATGTTCTCATTAAAACTGCTCTTAATGATTATTGGATTGAAAATTGATAACACTAATTATTAATTTTTAGATTATGCAGCATAGATTCTGAATATACTAAAGAAAAAAAAATCAGATTTGCAAAAAAATTTCTGGTAGCGAAAAGTAAAGTGAAACATTTGCATCTTAATAACACATGCGGAAATATGATGAGGACTCAAATAAATTCCTGCTACATGAAACAATGTATTGGTAGAATATTATCAATAATTTGATGGAAACTAATTTCAAACTAATTATTTTGAATTTTTAATAAATTTCAAAGTATAATAAAACTTATCTGTTTGGTTTCTTGCAAAAAAATGCAAAGGTGACACAACTTGAGAAATGCATAATATGTTATAAAAAGTGTATGAACTTTGACAGTGTATGTATACTTTAACGATTTTATTAATTATTTTTTAAAAAAGTGTGAGCAATTTTCTACTATCAACTCAAAATTAATAGTAATTCATTAGTATCAATGCTGATTATCAATTGATCAAAATTTATTGTAATTAATCAATTTTCTACTGTCATCTCAAAATTACTGCATTCCCTTATAATTAATAATATTAATATGATAATGAACTATATTTTTCACATGAGAGAGCTATTTCAACTTTAATTGAATAAATGGTAAAAGGTATTGTAAACAAAAAAAATTGGTGTGCGCATTCAAAATACATAATATACATATAATATACTTACATGTTCTTTAAATTGTTAAAATTAATTAATTAATTAATTTTTAATTGATTCTTAGATATTTATGATAATTAATTTATCACTCGCATACATATATGTAACAACGCAAAGCATTTGGATTTATAAATTTCCCATAAGATACAAAACACACACACACACACACACACACACACACACACACACACACACACACACACACACACACGTTACTTCTGAGTAACCATGCCACCATGCTAAACAAAGGTTAAAATTTTACTTGTATTATAACTATTATATTATAAATCAGAATAATTAAATTGGTTTGCAATGGCAAAATGAGTTGGAGAATTGGGTTCAGTTGTTGAGATTAGCGGCTGTAATCACGTTTTACTTTGGGATATTTCTAGAAAATAGGAAGTAAGATAGGGAATAAAAGACAATTGATGACGTCAACGCCTTTCAAATGAAATGAAATTTGGCGAAATCGGTAAAGGGGTTGCAGCTGGAAAATTCTACCAAGGATTTCGAAGAGTTTTTTTCTCATAGAAACTGTACAATAAAGTAGTGCTTTTTATATTTCTTTGAAAAATTGCACACTATAAGGACAGGGGAGCAATGATGGCATATCTAGGAAACAAAAATGTATATGAAAAATGATTTTAGAAACCGTACCAGTGGTTAAGAATGCGCTATTTTTTCATCTGTTTTCAGATTTCCTTCACTTAAATATAATCATATTCATTATCTTAATTATATTTTTAGTACAATTTACTTGAATGGGTAAGGAAAAGAACAAAACTAGTCCAAAGCTCTCAGATCGGGAAAATCAAATTTTAGTTGAAATTCAGTTTGAAAAAAAAATTATTTTAGTTGCAAGAATTCAATAAATATTGTATAAAAATATCACATTTCCTCTGAAAAGAAATAACGCAACATTACATAGCCTAATATATAGAACAATAAAAAAAATGAGTTTTAAAATTAGAAAATAATGAAATTTAAAAATGAAGAATTCGAAAAAGAGAAAAGAGGCACTTATTAAAAGTGAAGTTCTTCGACGCTGGTTTCAATATATGTGATAGTTTTCACAGAAATAAATATTTTGATAAAAATTAGTTATATCTTCATATATGCATGAGTCCAGCCTTTTTAAATCTTAAAAAGGCTTTTTAATCTTTAAACTCTTTTTTTTTATTGGTACCAAAGAATCTGAAATAGGCCTCTTCTTTTGCCTAGCCCTTGTTCAATTCTCTTTTTGACAAGTTTGAAAATTCTGTACATATTTCATCAATGCAAACTTATTTGCAATAGGAATGTAAAAACCGTTCTTAATGGCTGGATATCCGCATCAGAATTACCCCCCCCCCTCCCTTTCCGAAGTCATCGGTACATAAAAAAAATAAATGACCGCTTTGGTGATGGGAACTAAGTTTGAATTTTAATGGCCATCACCGCTCAATAAACAATCCTTCCCGTTGGTCTTATGATCCGTCATTAAAATGAAGGTAATTCAACCACACATCATAATGAAACTCACTAAATGAGCAAGAATTACCAAATACCATAGAGGAAGTTTTTTCCTTTATGTATAATAAAGCAAAATTATCCATCTGGGGGTGCCATTGGAGGAGTTTACTATACCCTAATACACTGAAAAATATAGGAAGAAAGAAAATGACTCAAGCAACACTGGGAAAAGTAAATGAAAAACGAACTTTAATCTGAAAATATTGAGTTTTAAGCTTTTCTATGAATAACGTTGAAAATAAAGTCACACGGTTTGATGCACGGTATAAAACGTTGAAATTTATTAAAATCTCGAAATCGTATATGTTGAGAATATATTTTTCATTCTTCATAATGTATTAAGAGGGAAGTAAAACAACATAATTGGAAAAATTAAGTTTAAGATATAAAATCCAATAAAATACAAGAATTTTGCATAATTATGAATAAATGCATAAAAAAATCTCAGCATTTTTATTTAAAACATGTTTTACGTTTAGAAAAATGGAATTTGGTAATCGACTTGTCACTTCATACTTCTTGGTGTCATAGAATTTTGGAATTTTGTTTACTTGTATATTTCTGGCTTTGCTTGCTTGTATCTTTTGTAACGCTTAATAAATGTATCACTAATATATGAATTTTAATGAATGGATTTATATCTTACTAATACATGGATTTTAGTGAATGGATTTATGCCTCATTAACACATGAATTTTAATGAATGGATTTATGTCTCACTAATACATGAATTTTAATGAATAAATTTATGCCTCACTAATAAATGAATATTAATGAATTGATTTGTGCCTCACTAATACATGAATTTTAATGAATTGATTTATGCCTCATTAACGCATGAATTTTAATGAATGGATTTATGTCTCACTAATACATGAATTTTAATGAATAGATTTATGCCTCACTAATAAATGAATATTAATGAATTGATTTGTGCCTCACTAATACATGAATATTAATGAATTGATTTATGCTTCACTAATACATGAATTTTAATGAATAGATTTATGCCTCACTAATGCATGAATTTTAATAAATAGATTTATGCCTCACTAATACATGAATTTTAATGAATAGATTTATGCCTCACTAATGCATGAATTTTAATGAATAGATTTGTGCCTCACTAATACATGAATTTTAATGAATAGATTTATGCCTCACTAATGCATGAATTTTAATGAATAGATTTATGCCTCACTAATGCATGAATTTTAATGAATAGATTTATGCCCCACTAATACATGAATTTTAATGAATAGATTTATCCCTCACTAATACATGAATTTTAATGAATTGATTTATGCCTCACTAATACATGAATTTTAATGAAGTGATTTATGCCTCACTAATACATGAATTTTAATGAAGTGATTTATGCCTCACTAATACATGAATTTTAATGAATTGATTTATGCATCACTAATACATGAATTTTAATGAATAGATTTATACCTCACTAATGCATAAAATTTAAAGAATGGATTTATATTTCAAACAAATTGAAACATGAAATGTGTCCTCGAGCTGCTGTATTCTTCAACTTTGAGTTTGACTTATCAATAAACAATTCTTACCATCAAAACAAATTTTATATTATGGAAATTTTCTCAAAATTTCTGTCTTCTACATAGCTCTTTTACTTCCAGATTAGAAAATGAAATACACAGATAACGATTTAAGCCTTAAGTCATAATATCCAATTTACACCATAAAACAGAAAGACGTGGAATATTATCAGTATCAACATCGAATGCATTGGCATGATATAAAATTGGAAGCACAATAGATTATCGCCAAAGGGGCCAAATGGTTTATTGAACGATTCAGGCCTCATCTATTCCTTTTCAATTTAATGAGTTTTGTCGCCATGGCAAATTCGATTACATTCAAGAAAATTCGAGATCTGTCCCTTCTTCTAAAATTAATATTTTGTACATGTATGAAAATAATCTTGAAAGCGTTTACAAGTTTAGGCATGGAGCCAATTTCGGTTTTTTTTTTCAGAGGAAAAGTTTCATGCTTGGTTGCTAAACATGAAGTGGATTGGCACGGCGAAGGGGGTGGGGGGTGGAAGGAATTTCTCATTTTAAAATCAATACTTTGATTTTTCAAACGCTGACACGCACCGTTTACGTTGAGAATTTTGCATTGAATGAATTTGGTGGAGATTTATTTTTTAACTTTGTGTATATACTTGAAGGCAAATTCGTTTCTTGTTGCTGAAAAATGTGATTTCGGATTTCTTAGTATTTTATATTCAGTCTGATTTAATGGATTTATGCGTTGAATTACAAAATTGAAAAACCATCATAAAAAGTTAAAGGAATAAAGATTAAAAACTTCTAGTTCAATTGAATAGAAGACTTTATAAGACTGATTGAAATATATAAAATACTGAAGTATTTAAAAATAAGGATTTTGAAATTATTTCAGTGTTATGATTTATCTTTTATATATAAATGCAATAAGTGAAAAACTCCAAGAGTTAGATAATCAGAACTCTATTTGTAATCTTGACAAAAAAACTTTCAAATATCTTTAAATCAATAATGTATTAGGGTTTCTCAAAAGTTTCTTTCTCATTGCGCTAAATGGTCCGTTTTTAAAGATGCTTGTCACTGGAGATAAAACTTTGATTTGGAACATGTGCATAGAAAACGCACTTGGTGTAAGGACAATAGGCCTTCAATTGTCGCAATATTTAGGTACTATACCCCCAAAAAGTTCTTTTGTCCAATTTGTAAGATTAGAAAGGCGTAATTTTCTACAAGCTCCTTCCTCCAGGTGAAACAATAAATTCTACTAAATACTGTTACGAAATTTCCGGGTTCGTTTGAATAGTGGGAGTTATATGGTGTGAAGAACGCTCAATCACCAGGCGGCAGAAGAAAATGAAACAACGACGTTTATTTACACGAAGACACACAGGACAGCACAAAGACGACAACTATATACAGCACAGAAGACGATTATCTTCAGCCGAGACGTGCAGCATACAACAAGTCTCTACCGCAGACAGTAGCGCACAGCTTAGTTCAGCACTAGCTTCACTCCGTCGTTACTCCGCTTATCTCTGGAAGGCCGGTTCTTTAGCGTCGATCCCGGCTACTCTTCGACTCCACTGGTCCACGACTGCCCGGAAGCTGCGGCTGCTTCCTTTTATAGGTCTCAGGAGGTGGGGCTAGAAGCCTCTCAACCAATCAGGAACGTTCGAGGCGTAATACGGTTCCTACTGGACGGATCGGGAAAATTCTCAATGTTTCGGGTATAATCTATTTTGGCGCCAAAGTCGCCAAATTCGTCGTCAAGTCGCCAAATGGTCACCAACTTTGTCACCAAGCTCCGAGACCTCCGCCGCGACACACGGACTCCGTCCAATACAGATGACTGTAAAACATTCTTTCCGATGGTGGAACCAACTATGCTGGGAAGCAGCATTACAGATTCGTAACAATACTATCATGAACTGGATCAATTAAAAGCTACCATAGCTAAAAAAAAAAAGAACCCTGCCAGAATTAATGAACCGACGAGGCGTTGTTTTTTACCATGACAACGAGAGACCGTATACTGCATTAGTCGTAAGAAAGAGCTCTTACAGTTTGATTGGGATTTTTTACCTCATCCTGTATACTCTCCAGATCTCGCTCCATCTGACTATTACTTATTTCTGTCCTTAAAAAAATATCTTCGCTATAAGCGCTTTAAATCCATCAGCTAAATAAAAGCTCACCTCGAGGATTATTTCTTGTCCAAAACACAACAATTTTGGAGAGAAGACATAATGAGGCTTCCTGAGAGATCGGTTATAGAGTAAAAGGTTCTTATATAACAAAATAAATAATATCTTAAAAAGTAAATATTGTATATTCATTTCATATCAGAAATAGAAAAGAAACTTATGGGACACCCTAATATATGTGAAGCTCTTATCTTTATCTGAAGTTTACCATGGAACGCATTTCATTTGACATGAAAGCAAGAAAATGCCCACAAAATTAATGTTTTAGTGGATATATATATATATATATATATATATATATATATATATATATATATATATATATATATATATATATATATCCATATATATATATATATATATCCATATATCCCTAACGTTTTCGAGCATCTTAAATTAAAATAGATAATTTAAAATAATAATAATAAAAAATATTGAGCGTTTCAAACAAAGCTTTTTGAGAAATGCAGAGCTTTTAATGAGGGACCAAAATGCTAAGGGCAAATGAAAGTCATTCCATATAAATTAACATAATGTTTTGATCCATTAATTTTCTGATAGATAACAAAAGAAAATATTCAAGTATTAATTTTTACGAAATATGCATGAGGGACATTTTGCATATGAAATGGTCTGCTGCAAAGTTTCCTAAATTCTTAAAAGCGCATGAAAAGCATGCATTCTCTGTAAAGTAATTAAAATTAAAAATGGATGAATAGTTAATATCCATAATAATTCAGAGTTTACAGTTAGTTGATGTAGTTCAAAATAATTTATAATTTTTTTGAAGTACCATGAAACTAATTATTGGAAGCATTTGTCGCACCTATTTTTATGCTAATTATTTTCACATCTTTTTTTCCAATAACTAATGCGATCACTTGATTTTTTTTTCTTGTTTTGCTGCAAAATGATGGCTCAAAACAAGATATAGTTATTTGCGAGTTAATTTATCTCGTAGGATATTTTTATTGCTGTTGTTTCTTTTAATGGCACTTGCCATAGACTAGCACACTGTCTTTAGAAGTCAGTGATTTCAAACATAGGTTGCGTCTCTTGTTTTTTCAATAGCGCCATCTAGACAAAGAACTGCGACTTGCGACTTAGCTACACCCTTTTCACGGGTTGTGACGTGCGTGCAGAACGATCACCCCTGATCCAGTAGCCCCAGCGGTATTGCTCTCGACATGGAGGATTTGATGACCACGACAGATTTGTACGTGCGCCAGCCACAACACACACGGAGAGTCTTTGGCCAGTGGGGTTCGAACTCGCAACCCAAGAGACATGATCTACCAACCAGGCCATCCCGGCCTTAATTTTCATTGTAAAAAATGTTAACATTTGTTTTGATAGTTCTTATTAATAATAAAATTTGCTCGAAGTTTAAAATACTCTAGTTTGTGAGACATTTTTATGCAACTTTTATCTTTTGTCGTTTCAAAAATGTCGTGTGAATATTCAGAATTTTCTAATTCGAATATTACAAAGCAACGTAAAAGAAAAAATGTCTCTTATCATCAAAATCATTATAAATTTTTATCTCTCTGATTATTATCGTAAATTTCGGTCTCTAGCCTTAAAATCTTTTGTTGAATTTAATTGCCAGGATGCTTTGTATTCGTACAGAATTAGTTAGTGCTTATTACATGATGATAATGCACTCAATTACGTATATCTAATTATTCGGTGAATTTTTGAAAAAAAATAGCATCTCTATGTTAAACCCTCCATCACATTTACCTGATTTAGCACCTTGTTACTTCTTTTTCAAAAAATAAAATGAAATTAAAAGATTGTTTTTTTTTAATGTTTTTCATACCAATACCTACGATGTGTTTTGGAGTACTATTTCTCAAAATGAACTGAACGCATGTTTCTTATCATTAAATCATTGTATCAATTGTATTAAAGCTGGGCTTATTTTTAATAAAAACACAAGAGAAATAATGATTTTCTTTCTTTGTTTCCTTTTCTTTTATCTCGGTATGAAAATTTTTTGACACATTTTGCATAGCAATATTTTATAATCAATTTGTCCTTGAAATGATAAATTTGCAATAATCAGACATAATTGATAAAATTTCGAATATTTTCATTTTTATTCATGTCTTGCAATTCTCAGTTTCAATTTGTATACTCTTCTTTATTTTTTTAATTTAGTTTCATAGATATAATTCATTCGACATTTAATGAAAGAGCCGCAGATCTACTTCTGATTAAAATTTTTCTCGTTTTTCTTCAGGTATAATAAATATTTTCAATATGTTAATATTGATAAATTAATATGGATTCAAGAGGCATTTAATACCACTCTTCCATTTGCATTTCCTGTTGAAGTAAAGAATAGAATTTAATTTTCTGACGATATGTATGAATTGAAATTATCAAAACTAGATAAAAAAAATTTACGAATTTTTGCATTTTTGAAGATGTAAATTTATGTAATATATTATACTTCTAAGCTATAGGAAAAGATTATTAATAAATCGGACAATATTTAAATAAAAAAGCTAATAAAAATTTCTATTATAGAGCATTTATTATCCTAGAAATAGACCAATTTTAGAATTTTTAAGTCCAGAGCATTTTGAAGAATTGTTACGGATAATATCAAATACAAGTATATTGCCTTTTTAAAATTTAGACGTTTTAAAAAAATTTATGAAATTGTGGAAAGGTTGAACTCAAAATTAGATGTTATGGGAGCATTATTGTAAATCTTAAGAAGCAAGAAAATTAATCAAGAAATAAAACACATCACTAGTAACATAAAAAAACTTCTATAAGATCGGCGTCCTAGCATAGGGATAGCGCGTCTTCCCGTGATCTGGGCGTCCCAGTTCGGGGATGGTTGTTCTTCTTCTGTGTTCTATCTGTGAGGTGTGTGAATGTGGCCCCCTGTAAAAAGGGGTCGTACAAGTGAATGTGACACATGGAGTAGCTAAGCCGTACTCTTGGCCCTAATTGGCGTTATTGAAAAAACAAGAGACGCTCACTCGGCTTAAATCTGTGAAAGATAACTATCGGCGGGTTTGTAAAGAGTCATAAGTCACAACGCAACACACAACTTTGATAAGAATAGATCTATAAGAATCGAATTTTGTAAAGCGCAAGAATAAATCTTAACTTTACGAGAATCACATACAATATGTGTTATAGATACCACACATAAATTAGTTAAACATACTCTATGCAAATTATAACCTTTATTATAATATCTAGTTTGCCATTGAATCCATTGTCATTGCTTAAATGCATTTTGTCGAATAAATTTCAACATAGGAAGAAATTAAAGCTAAGTTATCTCATATTATATCAGTAATGCCCGGAAGTTAAATATTGTCATATTTCTGAATTGAGTGTTTAGATTTATTGTAAAACTAGCCGCCTTTGGCAACCAGCCTGTTCGCCAATCTTAATGTTCGTTAAAATTTTAATAATTAAATATTTTATGCAATTTCTACTTTAATAGCTTCTTCATCAAAATATTTCAAAACTTCAAATTTTGATTGTCATATAATTCACTCATAATATTATAAACGCCTTCAGTCATAACGTAATATGTATCTCTCTAATTTTCTGTTAGCTCCCGTAGAACTTATACTTTAATTTAAAGTGGAAAGGATTAATCTGCAATTAATATAATAATATTTTTTACTGAAACAAAGTATTTTTTTGAAATATGATTACTGAAAACAGTCACTGAGCGTTTAAACTTTATGGGCACTAAAGAATATCTTTCTTAATTTATGTAATATTTCAAGAATTTGTCAACAAAATTTTCTCAGATTCATCATGACCAGATCGATTCATTAACAATGTTTAATTTTAAATGCATCAAGCACTAAGAAAATAAAACGAATCGTTTAAAATAATCGGTTGAAAACAGGTTAAAAAAAACTACTTAAAAAAACGATGGACTTAAAACTATAAGCATATAGAAGAAATATATAAGTAACATAAATACAATTTAATTACAAAAGCATGCAACTAATCTAAAAATAATTTAAATCATCCGTTGATAATGGTTGTCATGTCAACAATCAGAACACAATGCGCATGCATGAATTTTCAACGCCAGTTAGGTAACGCAAATGCTTGAGTTTTTCTACGCCAGTTGGGGTAACGCTATGCATATTGGAAATTTTTAATTTCCTTTATTCTGTTTTATTTTAATTCAAAAGTACTTCAGAATGAATCTGAAAGATCGATTAATTAACAATGTTTAATTTTAAATGCAACAAAAATTAAGAAAATAAACAGAATCGTTTGTAATAATCAGCGGAAAAATCTTAAGCCTAGCCTCATGACTGTTGGGAAAAAATACTGAACCCCTACTCAATTGGCGGTGGGGAAAATAAAAAGATTTTTGGCGGGAAAGTTAGTTTTTAATTAATAATTAAAATTCTAATTAAAAATTCAAAAAAAGGGACCCCGGATGCACATTCACGACCTCCAAGGTATACATGTACCAAATTTGGTAGCTGTAGGTCAAATGGTCTTTTCTGTAGAGCGCCAACACGCACACACACATCCACATTATAAGTTATACACATTATATATAAGTATAGATTATAATAATACTACTAAAGATTAGAAATCTAAATTTAAGCGAGAAGCTCAAACAGTTGAAGTTTATATTTCTTCAAAGGTAGTTTAATGCTTTTTTTAAAGTAAATTTTCGACGAAAAATGTTGAAAGATTTAATTGTTCATCATTTACTTAAAAGAATCGTTTAAAAACCATCAAGACAAAAACAGCACTTAAATTGATTGCATAAAGTAAATCCTCTTTCATGTTCCTTTTATTATTACAGATCAGTTTAATGGATTTTGCAGATCTTTATCTCTTTATTGTTTCGGAAGGAGAAAAAATAGGAATTCAGTATAAGCTGTTTGTCATTGGATATAGAAATTTTTTTGAAAGCTTTTAGTAGTTATTAAACCCTTAAGAAAAGAGAGCCGGAATTATTCTTAGTGTAGCATTAGTATTCTTAGTGTAGCAATAAAATTCCATTTCCAGTCATGTAAAAGCTGAAATACGAGGGCTGTCAAAAAAGTATCTGACCTTTTTCCAGGAAAAATATTATTATGAATTCGAGGTTCTTTCGTGTTAGTCGATGAAGAAACACAATCAATAAGGTTCAGTAACATACGTCGATTTTTACTAACACGAAGACAAGAATACGCAGATAACAAATGTACAGACGAAGCGTACACAAGCAATACACATCAGCATGCTATAACAAACTGTAGCCAACAAGTAGTAATCAGTAGTAATAATAACCACAGCACACAAAGCGGGCAGTCAGAATTCAGCAGGAGGAGGGAATCCACGTAGCTTCACTCTACTGTTTCTCCAAACGCCTGGAATTTTCTATTGTCTCCTCGATTTAGCTGTATCCAACTGCAGACTCACTACTACACGAATGGCTACTCCACGCACGACTCGATGCTGCTTCCATAATAAACACAATGATTCGGCCCACAGCTCAATTCTGCAAACGCTTGAATTCCACTCAACGCTTGCGCTTCATTGGACTGATACAACTATTCTTCGTTGACTCTCTATGCGAGTATCAACCTTCCGTTGACTCTTTCCACGACTGTCTTCAACTTAGATTGCCGGCCTTTTTTAGTTCCCGGAGCCGGGCAGAGAAGGTTCTGGAACAATCAGGCATATCTCGGTTCTTATTGGCTCTATCGCCAAAATTCTGGAAGATACCAGTCTATTTTGTCTCCAAAGTTATCAAATGGGCCGTCACGTTTTTTCGCTAAATCCTGAGATTGCTGATTTGGCATCCGATCAGCATCCAGCAGAGCTTATCGTAAAACGGTATTTCCAGTGAATGAATTAAACGTGCTGGGAAGCAACATTACAGATTTGTAACAATATATTATTGAAGTGACGAAATTGGGATCCTAATCCTCGTCAAAGTAGGCCCCTTGAGCCTTCACAAACTTATCCCACCGATACTTCCACTGCCGAAAACCCTCCTAGAAGGCCTCTTTTGGAATGAAGCTCCTCTCCGCTATCTCGTTCTGCATTATCTTTTCTCTACTTTATAAATGGGGTGCTTTCTATGGTATCTTCAATTTCAGTCGCATGGAGCCATATCTGGAGAGTACGGAAGAGGAAGTTGGTAGATGACTGGAAGTTTCTCCAAGAAAATCTGGACCAATCATTTTGAAAGAAATAAAAAATAATCCGACGAACACTTACAACAGCAATTTGCTCAACGGCCACCAGGCAACTGGCAAAATCGAATACGGGGAAAAAATTCAAGCATGCGCATTAAGTTATCTACTTCCACTGTGCACGGTGGTACCGCTGTATCATCATTACCGCACGCAGGAAAATTTCAGGTCGCGTACTTTTTAAACAGCTCTAGTATAGACGATGTATTCAGTAGAATTAACGTTTTATTATTAGATTTTAAAGCACTCATCTGAAAAAATATGTCATTCACGGAAAACATAAATTTGCTAAGATGCTACGCTTAATACTTACGCATTTTACCACCAATAAAGATCTTTTAAAAGCAATCAAAATGAATTGTTCCATGATCGTGCAATAAAAATTATATTTGTGTTATTTTAATTTATGGAGAATGGCAATGAGCACATTTAAATATATTTGTACTAATAACGCTCAAAGAAAACATGTTTTAGTCAAGTACTTTTTTTCATTGAAAACTTTCTCCAGAATTTAATTTAAATCTGCTGTTATGTTGTTAGTTCGAAGTGTTAAATTTCCTCTGACCCCTTAGTTAAATTTCATCTTACCCCTTAGTGAGACAAAATCGTCGAAAAGTGGTCGTCTCAGAATACTGAATGATCAGTACTTGCCTGTAATACTTCGTATACATTAGAATAAAAATGTAAGTTAATTTCTATGAAAATACAGCATACTCCCGAGTATCCGGCTTCCGTACTATCTGGCTTAGTTTTCTTTCATCATAATTAAATGAGGAAGGCAAGGAGTTGCATTGGCAACGTTGCCACGCAAAAAACTAAAAATTATAAGTTTTGACTCTTATCTCAAGGTTGCCTTTTCAAACTTATGTAATCATTGTTTTGACTCTTATCTCAAGGTTGCCTTTTCAAACTTATGTAATCATTGTTTTGACTCTTATCTCAAGGTTGCCTTTTTAAACTTATGTAATCATTGTTTTGACTCTTATCTCAAGGTTGCCTTTTCAAACTTATGTAATCATTGTTTTGACTCTTATCTCAAGGTTGCCTTTTCAAACTTATGTAATCATTTATCAGTGAATACTAAAATCAGTTTGAGCCACTTTTCTTAAGAATTAGGCCTACGGTTTACGTTAATATTTTGTTTATGTTTCCAGCATTTAAGTCAGGCATTGCAGAATTTATGTTAAAATGTGAACAGTTTATATTTTTAAATTACTTTTTCTCTAATAAATTCTCGAAATGTGAAGTGCAGTATATAAACATATATAAACTAAAAGTATAGAGCTTTCTATTTTAACTCGACACGTTACAGGCCACTGCTTCTGTGATTCGCCAGGCTTCGTCCATGTCCACATTCTACGTGACTTAAGATAAATGGAGGGCTTGCACTCAATAAGAAGGGATAAAATACGTATTATAGCAGTGAGTTGTGGGATAAAATCTTTGTCTTCTGTTATTGGTGGGCAAAGAAATCAGATCATTGAACTCCTGCCTATCTGGATTCTTTGTTATCCTGCTGCCCTTCCGCCACATTAGGCCGGATACTTGGGAGTGTACTGTATTCTATTTCTGCTAAGCAATCGCCACCTTCAATTCTTATCTCATCTTAAAAAAATGGCAGTTTATAATTCTGTCAAAAGAATGAAATTCAGTTGATATTGTTACGAATCTGTGATGCGGCTTTCCAGCATAGTTAGTTCCATGGGAGGTCCCAGAGCTTGGCGACAAACTTGGCGACCATTTGGCAATGAATTTTGCGACTTTGGCGCCAAAATAGATTATACCCGAAACATCGAGAATTTCCCCTCACCGTCCAGTAGGAACGGAGATACGCCTCGAACGTTCCTGATTGGTTGAGAGGCTTCTAGCCCCGCCTCCTGAGACCTATAAAAGGAAGCAGCCGCAGCTGGCGAGTAGTTGCGAACCAGTGGAGTCGAAGATTAGTCGTCGTGGTGAACCAGATCGTAGTCGTAGTCGTGGACCAGTGGAGTCGTCGTCGTAGTCGGAACCGACGGTAAAGAACTGGCCTTCCAGAAATAAGTGGAGCAGCGACGGAGTGAAGCTAGTGCTGAACTAAGCTGTGTGCTACTGTCTACAGTAGAGTCTGTTGTATGCTGCTGTATATGCTGCACGTCTCGGCTGAAGATAATCGTCTTCTGTGCTGTGTATAGTTGCCGTCTTTGTGCTGTCCTGTGTATCTTCGTGTAAATAAACGTCATTGTTTCATTTTCTACTGCCGCCTGGTGATTGTGCGTTCTTTACACCATACAACTCCCACTATCCAAACGAACCCCGGAAATTTCGTAATAATATGTACTTATATAATGTTATGACTGATCACTCAATACCTTAATGCCGAATTTTCTTCCTCATTGATGAATAAATGGTATTGGCAAAGAGGATTTAGACAAATAAAGAGGAAATTCTAAGAAATTGTTTACTTAGCAACTATTCTGTTATATCTTTACCTTTTGATGGAAAAACAAATACATTTCCAATAATAGATCCTACATCCGTTTATTCAATCCGTTTTTTGTTCACTTGTATTAGCCAATGTCTTCACCGGCTTAAATCTTCCGGAATCTGTCTTTCTAAATCCCCTAACATTAGGTTTCTACAATTGTTCTCAGAAGTAGTAGTTTTCTCTATGGCAGAGGATATTTTTAGAACTGAAGTATTTAGCAGTAGATAGATTGTCATTGGAGCTAATCAGTGTTATGTTGTCATCTGGAAGATGCTTGCTGAATGTGTCACTACTCTTTTGTCCAATCATTAACCACTTTGATTCATAAACGGTAATTGTATTTTCTTTTCATTGGATAACGTGTATAAATACCAAAAGTAAAAATATTCTCAAAGAATGCTAATTTTCTAATTCTTTAATTACTATATTAAAAACTATTGTGTCCACTTTCTAAAAAAACCCTGTTGTGGTGGAAATTTAAAGAGGATGGTGACAGCTCAAGTGTCAATCTCATCAGCTGACCACGGTTTAAAATTACGATTTCAGTCCCAAAATAGCTCTAGTGTTACTTTAAAACTTAATGTAACTTAATATGTAACTAAACTGAATGTAACTAAAAAAAAACCTTCTACAAAAAACCAGATGTGAAGATGTCATATAAAAACCTGTCTGTCATACTCTTTAACGAAGGTGTTGTTCCCTTTCTCCGTTATATATGTGTAAACCTTGGGTAAGGCCAAGAATACTTTGCATGGCATTGGCGTGCATTATGTAGATAATTTGCATTGCATTGGTAACAATAGATCGTTAGTGTGAATTCGTCATTCTTACTGAATCCATCGTCCAATTGTTGACAAAGTTTTCAATGGTTCATTTCTGGCATGCGGTGAATAGGATATATACATCGCATTTGTGTTTTAGATTCATTTTTTTCTAGCTAAATGCAACCAAAAACGCAGATCTACAATTTTGATCTCAAAATGAAGCACTAAATTTCATAAATATAAGTCACCGCATTTACATTCTTGCGAAAATACAAACTGTCGGACGGTTAACCCTTTGGCATATTTGGTTCTAAATTTAATAGATATCTACATTTTACGTGTTAAATTTGTGTACCAAATTTTATTCATCTAGATTTTACGTTTTGTAGTTACTGTATTAACTTTTATTCGGATAGATAGATTTCCTCTGAGTGGATTTTGCTCCAAATTTGAGAAATGTCTATAAATTTGATTTTAAGACCATATACCAAATTTCATCCGTCCAGCGCAAAGTTTTTCTGAGTTATCGTATACGTAGATAGACCAACTGCCATATTGTTCCATATGTTTCCGATTGAGAGAGATCTGAAATGTGGGGATTCATCAAAAACTCGAAGTTTAACATTGTGGCGGTTACAGTACTTTCTGTTTGTATTTTTAGTATACAATAAAGTAAAAAAAAAAAAAAATCGAAGCATGTAACATGATAATGATTCAGGTTTTAGTCATCGATCGTGAATTCGTCGGATTCTTAGAGTCATTAAAATCTCGAATTTTCATTTTTTAAAGGATTTTAAAGGTTTCTATTTATATATTTAGCAAGCGCAGGAGTAAAAATGGAAGATTTAGTTTCAGTTTGTCATGAAGACATATTATGATTTTGAGCTATTGTGATATTTCGTTACTTGAAACGATCGGTCATCGCGAG
Source organism: Argiope bruennichi (assembly GCF_947563725.1). Classification (NCBI taxonomy): domain Eukaryota; kingdom Metazoa; phylum Arthropoda; class Arachnida; order Araneae; family Araneidae; genus Argiope; species Argiope bruennichi. Next base: position 107,746,569 of record NC_079156.1, read on the forward strand.
TTCGCAAATTGTATAGACTAAGTCTATGACAAAGGATAGCGATTTCCTTTGATTGGTTTAAGTCTTGGCATCTTTTTGCCAATGTTTTGCACTCATAATAGTGTGAATTTATCGTTTATTTGGCTCAAACCTTGTGCCTTTCATTAGTTTTATGGAAGATACGAGTGAATATCAACACGATCTAATTTTTATTAATATAATTGTTTTCTCTAAATATTACTAGTAATACTACTACTAATCATTAATAATAAAAATAATAAATATTACTAATAATACTAGTAATACAAATAACTAATGTTGTTTATGCACAGAAGTATAAAAGCTATATGAAAGTCATTAATCAACATACGATGCGGCAATTAAATAATTCCTATTTTTCTATGATTTTCGTACTTTTATTAGAAAATTTATGCAGTCATTGAAATTGCTGAACATTTGTTACTTTCCCATCAACTATATATGGGGAGATGATTACTTAATGCCCAAAACGTATAAATATGTAAGCTTTAACGGAATATGTGATTTCGCAGCTAATTTTTTAAGTTATATCAAAATAATATTAAGGAGAAACACACACAATAAATATTTTTAATAAATTGTAATCTTTATATTTCCTGAATTTAAGTTTTAGGATTTGATCTTTTCTGCTGTATATGTTTTCCAGATTAATATTACATATAAACCGTAAAAAATAGGGAGGGGGATAAATTCACATATTTTATTTAGTTTTATAAAAATATATTTCGGTATGGCAACTTTTTGGTAAAACATTGCCAAAAAGATGCCAAGGCTTAAACACCAATCAGGGCACGTCGGTATCCTTTGTCATAGACTTAGTCTGTACAATTTGCGAACTCGCTCGGTTATCTAAAAAATTTTTACGGTAAGATTATTTTTATTTTCATCATATGCACGAGACAAAGCAAGTAACACTTATAACGTGGTACTTCATTTGTTATCTTAAACCACTCAGACCCTTCAGAAAAAAACACTGTTCTTCTTTTCAAACGCTGTTCAAAGAAACCTTTTAAAGAAAAATTTACCCAGCAATTTCACAGAATTAAATCATAGTTAATTTAGAAAATGAGTAACATGATGAATCTTGAACTTGAAATTTATTTTATTGATTTTCCTTTTAAAATGTACATGTATTTAGAGAAGCAAGACAAAATGATCTTTGATTACCATAAAATTATTAATTTAAAATAATAAATTATTCGAGGATTAATATTGTAACTTTCGAATTTCGTTTTTTTGGTGGGATAACAGAATACAGAATGCAAGATTCTGATTCGAAAAAAGATACTATTTCTCTGCATTTTTGATTATTCCGTTATCTTTAATTATAATCATTTTCATCTTTTTGAAAAGTATTAAGTAGCGTCCACAATATCGCAAAGTTTTAATTTTAATGTCACACTTTTGTAATAATAACAGTTTGTAAACTTTAGGATTATTTTCAAGAAAAATTATTTTCTTTGAGGTAATATAATAAGTAGTCAAGAAACAACAATAATTTTTTTCAAACTTTATGAATAAGTTATTTGGTAAATTAATTTCATATTTCAATATTCCAATATATTGTTTTAATTAATTGTTTAAATATAAACGATACTTTAGAAATAAAATAAAATAATATATTTGATGAAAAAAATCGAATCATCGCTATTTTCTTTTAAAACCATATAAAAATCTTATCAATCCTTAACAAATTCAAAAAGATTAAAGCATTTTTACACATTTTTAATTTTAAAATTATTAAATTTAAATAGAGTATCTGAGTAACAGATTCTTCGCTATGCATTTTTTTTTTTTTTTTTTTTTTGTAAAATCGATGTTTTTAATACACAATATTTAGATACGAATCACATACCGATTGAACTGTCAATTTAAATAAAAAAAATCATGAATGTACTTAATTTAACATGTTATTCGAATTCGTTAACACAATAATTGTTTTGTTTGTTGTTTGATGTGAGCTGATCGTATTCGTATTCGGATGACGTCATTTAGCACCATTTCATATAATTTTGCGGTATCAGTAAGTTGTCATCCTACGGTAACAATGTAAGTACCACAAAAATTTACGAGATGGCGCTTTATGACATTGTCAGCATGAGAACAGATAGAAAAAGGCTCTAATATTTAGTTGTACAAAATGCTTTTTGTGTGTATGTGTGTGAAATATATATATATATATATATATATATATATATATATATATATATATATATATATATATATATATATATATATATATATATATATATATATATATATATATATATATATATATATATATATATATACAAGAATTGCCCATTTAAAGTTGTAAGGAAAGAAAAAAAAATTATAGCCAAACGATTTTTAAAACCATTAAAACAATATTGCTGTAAAAGTGTGATATTCAAATAAACTATTGTAACTGAAAAAAAAATGAAATTAAAAAGTTTTTCTTTATTGTTTGTCAAATGAATAATGAAGTTGTTGATGTTTTCTAAAACAATATATATATATATATATATATATATATATATATATATATATATATATATATATATATATATATATATATATATATATATATATATATATATATATTAAAAACTAACGTCAGCCATCCAACATATTTCTCTTCAGCTTAGGTGTTTTCTCGCCATCTGACCATGGCTCAGAATTACGAGTTCCAATTTACAAAAGCCTAAGTGCTGCTTTAAAACGGGACGTTAACGTAACTGACCTGAACAATCGTGAAACATATTTAAAATATAAACCATATTTTAGATTGATGATTTTTTAATGTTTATATTATTACTAGGGGTATTATTATTGCATAATATCCCTAATTATGATGTAATTCAGAATTTTTATCCTTTGAAAGGCGTATGCATAGAACCTCTAATCCATTATCTGTTATCCATGTTAGTTTTTACATTAATATTTCATTTATTTTTGACATAGCTTCAAACCTTATCTAAATAAATCCAATAAGTTTTTTTTTAATTTCTTGTTAGATACGTGCTTTTTTAAGTTCATTTATCTTTTTATCGTACACTTTTTCATTCTGTCTGACTCGATTTGCCGATTATTCGTGTTTTCATTTACTTTTATCTCTTTTAAATGCGCGTGTTTTTAAATTCATTTCCTCCTCCTCCCTTCATTAAGTAAACTTTATTTTATTTTATTTTTTCTCCTTTAAAGCTTTTTCTTTTTTCTTTTTTTTTCTATAAAATTCCCACTTTTTCGTTTCAATGTTTTCTTTCTTTTTCTCTTTTTTTTAAACATTCATTTTATTATTGCCCTTCATTTTTGCGAATTTTATCTCATTATCATGAATAAACATGGCACAGTTTTCACTAGAGGGTTGCCATTAAGAACTAAAGTAAAAGCAATGAAAAGAATATAATTTGGTGATACATTGCTCAGAATTAATCAGAACTCAACCGAAATGCTAATAGAACGAGTTTCTGAAAATGGAATCATGAGCTTGTGCTCCGAGCACTTTATGTGGCAGGAGTGGCTTGGTTATAAGGTCTTGGAACTGGAGGGTTTCAGACTCGAGTCTCGATTCCACCGATGAACCGTCGTATAAACGGGTCTGGTGAACGCTCGAGGTGGAAAACGTCCTCCCGCTGGTGTGGTGTGGAAGCTTGGATGGAGGAGCCAGCTCAGGTGTCGTTCTCGTTACCTGACCATGGCTCTAAATTACGAGGTCCGTCCCAAAATAACCCTTATATGACTTTAAAATTAGACTCTAATTTAACTAAACCAAACTAAGCACTTTTTTCGAAACTTCTATATTTCGATATGAAAATGAGAATCTGGTATACCTATCTAATCATGAATTGTAGATTTTGTGACCCACAAGTCTACATGTTGGTGCGGCGTACATATTTTTAAAATAGGACGCATATTTAGACATTTCTTTTGGAAACATTCATATCTAACTAGCCTACTTGAAATTGTGTAAATCTTGAAACATGCATCCGAGGAAGAGAACCGCTCATCAGTTGATTCACTTTCCTTTCTCTCAAGTTATGTTCTTGTCAAAGTATCGTTTCAAAATTGCGATGCTATGATTATTCGCCAACCCCGAGTGTGGATACCAGAACCAGACGACCGCTGGTTTGATCCATCAATCACTGAACCTCTCCCAAATTCTATGGACGCTGCCAGTTATTGAATACGAAAACTCGGAAAGTCATAGAGGTTCTCTACTAGCACAAAATATTGTACGATATCGTCACAATGTTGTTTGGTATTATGAACGCCATGAAATATCGTGGAGATATCATATTGATGTTATTGGGCATTTTGTGCTAATAGGAGAGTCCATTCTAATGAGATATTCACCCAGGGATCAAGGTGACTGGTATGGCGTGGTCTTCGGGGTTTTAACAATATTAATAAGCCAAAATATGAAGCGGCGTAGAAATGTCATCACTGACTAAACTAAAATAAGCCTCGAGTATCTTCAAATTATTACATTAATCTAACAAAATTAATTTGAATTAGACCGAAGTAGCTGTCATGTTAGGTTCAACAATAGCAGGTAAGTCATATCACTGGCTCGCCGACCCTCCCGAAGGCACACGGATAAAGAATACTGAAAGACAAGAGCGCCGCAACAGCAACATTGGCGGGAATTGTGGTTGAGCCCTAAGGGCCCTCACCGGCCATGGTACAACACTTCCCAAAGGACGTACGTCCCGTCATCGATGGGAGGAGCCATATCCCCTACCTATTTATATACCCATCATGGTGGCGAGATCCAACCACTATACCGGAAGCATCTCATCCTCATTTCGAGGTATCCCCTCGGGTATTAACAATAGCAGGAAAATTTATCCAGACGGGAAAGTGAAGATTTTCCTAGCATTCTATCTTTTTAGGTAGTATCATTTAAATTATATATTTTCCGGCAAATCCAGTCGATTTTTTTTTTATAAAAGACCCATATGAAAGTCTTCGCTTCATCATTGATTGGCTGGTTTCTAGGATTATTCTCAGCGTAAAGAGAAATTTCTGCTTTATATCTATGATTTATGCAAAGAGTAAAAAAGTAAAGTAACAGTACCATGAAAGTTAAGAGACGAATGAACCGGGAAGGCACGCTTTTGATAGAACATGATTTTTCGTACGCATTAATGTTTAAAAATATTTCTTGTGGGAACCATGAACATCAAGCCATGTATCAGAGATTTAAATGAATGCAATCATAACCGGTAATTCTCGTAAACCAGCTTGTCTCCAAGAGTGGCCAGTATAAAATAAAAGTTGAAGAAACGGACCAGTACTTGTTTGGGGGAATGATTCTTTGATTTTCAAAATTATTTTAATTGTAGAGATGAATTTTAGATTACTTTTCTGTAAACCAAGTTGTCATCAAGAGTTTCTAGCATAAAATAAAAGTTTGAAAACCCGAATCAGTAGTTGGGGTAGGGGAAATGATTCTTTATTTTTCAAAATTATCTTAATTGTAAAGATTGCTCTTAGATTATTTTTCCGTAAACCAGCTTGTCGCCAAGAGTGACTAGATTAAAATAAAAGTTGGAGAAACCGGACCAGTAGTTGGGGCTGGAGGAATGATTCTTTCATTTTCAAAATTAATTTAAGTGCAAAGATCATTTTTCTGCAAACCAGCTTGTCGCCAAGAGCGGCCAGTATAAAGTAAAAGTTTGAAAAACCGAATCAGTAGTTGGGGTAGGGGAAATGATTCTTTATTTTTCAAAATTATCTTAATTGTAAAGATTGCTCTTAGATTATTTTTCCGTAAACCAGCTTGTCGCCAAGAGTGACTAGATTAAAATAAAAGTTGGAGAAACCGGACCAGTAGTTGGGGCTGGAGGAATGATTCTTTCATTTTCAAAATTAATTTAAGTGCAAAGATCATTTTTCTGCAAACCAGCTTGTCGCCAAGAGCGGCCAGTATAAAGTAAAAGTTTGAAAAACCGAATCAGTAGTTGGGGTAGGGGAAATGATTCTTTATTTTTCAAAATTATCTTAATTGTAAAGATTGCTCTTAGATTATTTTTCCGTAAACCAGCTTGTCGCCAAGAGTGACTAGATTAAAATAAAAGTTGGAGAAACCGGACCAGTAGTTGGGGCTGGAGGAATGATTCTTTCATTTTCAAAATTAATTTAAGTGCAAAGATCATTTTTCTGCAAACCAGCTTGTCGCCAAGAGCGGCCAGTATAAAGTAAAAGTTTGAAAAACCGAATCAGTAGTTGGGGTAGGGGAAATGATTCTTTATTTTTCAAAATTATCTTAATTGTAAAGATTGCTCTTAGATTATTTTTCCGTAAACCAGCTTGTCGCCAAGAGTGACTAGTTTAAAATAAAAGTTGGAGAAACCGGACCAGTAGTTGGGGCTGGAGGAATGATTCTTTCATTTTCAAAATTAATTTAAGTGCAAAGATCATTTTTCTGCAAACCAGCTTGTCGCCAAGAGCGGCCAGTATAAAGTAAAAGTTTGAAAAACCGAATCAGTAGTTGGGGTAGGGGAAATGATTCTTTATTTTTCAAAATTATCTTAATTGTAAAGATTGCTCTTAGATTATTTTTCCGTAAACCAGCTTGTCGCCAAGAGTGACTAGTTTAAAATAAAAGTTGGAGAAACCGGACCAGTAGTTGGGGCTGGAGGAATGATTCTTTCATTTTCAAAATTAATTTAAGTGCAAAGATCATTTTTCTGCAAACCAGCTTGTCGCCAAGAGCGGCCAGTATAAAGTAAAAGTTTGAAAAACCGAATCAGTAGTTGGGGTAGGGGAAATGATTCTTTATTTTTCAAAATTATCTTAATTGTAAAGATTGCTCTTAGATTATTTTTCCGTAAACCAGCTTGTCGCCAAGAGTGACTAGATTAAAATAAAAGTTGGAGAAACCGGACCAGTAGTTGGGGCTGGAGGAATGATTCTTTCATTTTCAAAATTAATTTAAGTGCAAAGATCATTTTTCTGCAAACCAGCTTGTCGCCAAGAGCGGCCAGTATAAAGTAAAAATTTGAAAAACCGAATCAGTAGTTGGGGTAGGGGAAATGATTCTTTATTTTTCAAAATTATCTTAATTGTAAAGATTGCTCTTAGATTATTTTTCCGTAAACCAGCTTGTCGCCAAGAGTGACTAGTTTAAAATAAAAGTTGGAGAAACCGGACCAGTAGTTGGGGCTGGAGGAATGATTCTTTCATTTTCAAAATTAATTTAAGTGCAAAGATCATTTTTCTGCAAACCAGCTTGTCGCCAAGAGCGGCCAGTATAAAGTAAAAGTTTGAAAAACCGAATCAGTAGTTGGGGTAGGGGAAATGATTCTTTATTTTTCAAAATTATCTTAATTGTAAAGATTGCTCTTAGATTATTTTTCCGTAAACCAGCTTGTCGCCAAGAGTGACTAGATTAAAATAAAAGTTGGAGAAACCGGACCAGTAGTTGGGGCTGGAGGAATGATTCTTTCATTTTCAAAATTAATTTAAGTGCAAAGATCATTTTTCTGCAAACCAGCTTGTCGCCAAGAGCGGCCAGTATAAAGTAAAAATTTGAAAAACCGAATCAGTAGTTGGGGTAGGGGAAATGATTCTTTATTTTTCAAAATTATCTTAATTGTAAAGATTGCTTTTAGATTATTTTTCCGTAAACCAGCTTGTCGCCAAGAGTGACTAGATTAAAATAAAAGTTGGAGAAACCGGACCAGTAGTTGGGGCTGGAGGAATGATTCTTTCATTTTCAAAATTAATTTAAGTGCAAAGATCATTTTTCTGCAAACCAGCTTGTCGCCAAGAGCGGCCAGTATAAAGTAAAAGTTTGAAAAACCGAATCAGTAGTTGGGGTAGGGGAAATGATTCTTTATTTTTCAAAATTATCTTAATTGTAAAGATTGCTCTTAGATTATTTTTCCGTAAACCAGCTTGTCGCCAAGAGTGACTAGTTTAAAATAAAAGTTGGAGAAACCGGACCAGTAGTTGGGGCTGGAGGAATGATTCTTTCATTTTCAAAATTAATTTAAGTGCAAAGATCATTTTTCTGCAAACCAGCTTGTCGCCAAGAGCGGCCAGTATAAAGTAAAAGTTTGAAAAACCGAATCAGTAGTTGGGGTAGGGGAAATGATTCTTTATTTTTCAAAATTATCTTAATTGTAAAGATTGCTCTTAGATTATTTTTCCGTAAACCAGCTTGTCGCCAAGAGTGACTAGATTAAAATAAAAGTTGGAGAAACCGGACCAGTAGTTGGGGCTGGAGGAATGATTCTTTCATTTTCAAAATTAATTTAAGTGCAAAGATCATTTTTCTGCAAACCAGCTTGTCGCCAAGAGCGGCCAGTATAAAGTAAAAATTTGAAAAACCGAATCAGTAGTTGGGGTAGGGGAAATGATTCTTTATTTTTCAAAATTATCTTAATTGTAAAGATTGCTCTTAGATTATTTTTCCGTAAACCAGCTTGTCGCCAAGAGTGACTAGTTTAAAATAAAAGTTGGAGAAACCGGACCAGTAGTTGGGGCTGGAGGAATGATTCTTTCATTTTCAAAATTAATTTAAGTGCAAAGATCATTTTTCTGCAAACCAGCTTGTCGCCAAGAGCGGCCAGTATAAAGTAAAAGTTTGAAAAACCGAATCAGTAGTTGGGGTAGGGGAAATGATTCTTTATTTTTCAAAATTATCTTAATTGTAAAGATTGCTTTTAGATTATTTTTCCGTAAACCAGCTTGTCGCCAAGAGTGACTAGTTTAAAATAAAAGTTGGAGAAACCGGACCAGTAGTTGGGGCTGGAGGAATGATTCTTTCACTTTCAAAATTAATTTAAGTGCAAAGATCATTTTTCTGCAAACCAGCTTGTCGCCAAGAGCGGCCAGTATAAAGTAAAAATTTGAAAAACCGAATCAGTAGTTGGGGTAGGGGAAATGATTCTTTATTTTTCAAAATTATCTTAATTGTAAAGATTGCTTTTAGATTATTTTTCCGTAAACCAGCTTGTCGCCAAGAGTGACTAGATTAAAATAAAAGTTGGAGAAACCGGACCAGTAGTTGGGGCTGGAGGAATGATTCTTTCATTTTCAAAATTAATTTAAGTGCAAAGATCATTTTTCTGCAAACCAGCTTGTCGCCAAGAGCGGCCAGTATAAAGTAAAAGTTTGAAAAACCGAATCAGTAGTTGGGGTAGGGGAAATGATTCTTTATTTTTCAAAATTATCTTAATTGTAAAGATTGCTCTTAGATTATTTTTCCGTAAACCAGCTTGTCGCCAAGAGTGACTAGTTTAAAATAAAAGTTGGAGAAACCGGACCAGTAGTTGGGGCTGGAGGAATGATTCTTTCATTTTCAAAATTAATTTAAGTGCAAAGATCATTTTTCTGCAAACCAGCTTGTCGCCAAGAGCGGCCAGTATAAAGTAAAAGTTTGAAAAACCGAATCAGTAGTTGGGGTAGGGGAAATGATTCTTTATTTTTCAAAATTATCTTAATTGTAAAGATTGCTCTTAGATTATTTTTCCGTAAACCAGCTTGTCGCCAAGAGTGACTAGATTAAAATAAAAGTTGGAGAAACCGGACCAGTAGTTGGGGCTGGAGGAATGATTCTTTCATTTTCAAAATTAATTTAAGTGCAAAGATCATTTTTCTGCAAACCAGCTTGTCGCCAAGAGCGGCCAGTATAAAGTAAAAATTTGAAAAACCGAATCAGTAGTTGGGGTAGGGGAAATGATTCTTTATTTTTCAAAATTATCTTAATTGTAAAGATTGCTCTTAGATTATTTTTCCGTAAACCAGCTTGTCGCCAAGAGTGACTAGTTTAAAATAAAAGTTGGAGAAACCGGACCAGTAGTTGGGGCTGGAGGAATGATTCTTTCATTTTCAAAATTAATTTAAGTGCAAAGATCATTTTTCTGCAAACCAGCTTGTCGCCAAGAGCGGCCAGTATAAAGTAAAAGTTTGAAAAACCGAATCAGTAGTTGGGGTAGGGGAAATGATTCTTTATTTTTCAAAATTATCTTAATTGTAAAGATTGCTTTTAGATTATTTTTCCGTAAACCAGCTTGTCGCCAAGAGTGACTAGTTTAAAATAAAAGTTGGAGAAACCGGACCAGTAGTTGGGGCTGGAGGAATGATTCTTTCACTTTCAAAATTAATTTAAGTGCAAAGATCATTTTTCTGCAAACCAGCTTGTCGCCAAGAGCGGCCAGTATAAAGTAAAAATTTGAAAAACCGAATCAGTAGTTGGGGTAGGGGAAATGATTCTTTATTTTTCAAAATTATCTTAATTGTAAAGATTGCTCTTAGATTATTTTTCCGTAAACCAGCTTGTCGCCAAGAGTGACTAGTTTAAAATAAAAGTTGGAGAAACCGGACCAGTAGTTGGGGCTGGAGGAATGATTCTTTCACTTTCAAAATTAATTTAAGTGCAAAGATCATTTTTCTGCAAACCAGCTTGTCGCCAAGAGCGGCCAGTATAAAGTAAAAATTTGAAAAACCGAATCAGTAGTTGGGGTAGGGGAAATGATTCTTTATTTTTCAAAATTATCTTAATTGTAAAGATTGCTCTTAGATTATTTTTCCGTAAACCAGCTTGTCGCCAAGAGTGACTAGTTTAAAATAAAAGTTGGAGAAACCGGACCAGTAGTTGGGGCTGGAGGAATGATTCTTTCACTTTCAAAATTAATTTAAGTGCAAAGATCATTTTTCTGCAAACCAGCTTGTCGCCAAGAGCGGCCAGTATAAAGTAAAAATTTGAAAAACCGAATCAGTAGTTGGGGTAGGGGAAATGATTCTTTATTTTTCAAAATTATCTTAATTGTAAAGATTGCTCTTAGATTATTTTTCCGTAAACCAGCTTGTCGCCAAGAGTGACTAGTTTAAAATAAAAGTTGGAGAAACCGGACCAGTAGTTGGGGCTGGAGGAATGATTCTTTCATTTTCAAAATTAATTTAAGTGCAAAGATCATTTTTCTGCAAACCAGCTTGTCGCCAAGAGCGGCCAGTATAAAGTAAAAGTTTGAAAAACCGAATCAGTAGTTGGGGTAGGGGAAATGATTCTTTATTTTTCAAAATTATCTTAATTGTAAAGATTGCTTTTAGATTATTTTTCCGTAAACCAGCTTGTCGCCAAGAGTGACTAGTTTAAAATAAAAGTTGGAGAAACCGGACCAGTAGTTGGGGCTGGAGGAATGATTCTTTCACTTTCAAAATTAATTTAAGTGCAAAGATCATTTTTCTGCAAACCAGCTTGTCGCCAAGAGCGGCCAGTATAAAGTAAAAATTTGAAAAACCGAATCAGTAGTTGGGGTAGGGGAAATGATTCTTTATTTTTCAAAATTATCTTAATTGTAAAGATTGCTTTTAGATTATTTTTCCGTAAACCAGCTTGTCGCCAAGAGTGACTAGATTAAAATAAAAGTTGGAGAAACCGGACCAGTAGTTGGGGCTGGAGGAATGATTCTTTCATTTTCAAAATTAATTTAAGTGCAAAGATCATTTTTCTGCAAACCAGCTTGTCGCCAAGAGCGGCCAGTATAAAGTAAAAGTTTGAAAAACCGAATCAGTAGTTGGGGTAGGGGAAATGATTCTTTATTTTTCAAAATTATCTTAATTGTAAAGATTGCTCTTAGATTATTTTTCCGTAAACCAGCTTGTCGCCAAGAGTGACTAGTTTAAAATAAAAGTTGGAGAAACCGGACCAGTAGTTGGGGCTGGAGGAATGATTCTTTCATTTTCAAAATTAATTTAAGTGCAAAGATCATTTTTCTGCAAACCAGCTTGTCGCCAAGAGCGGCCAGTATAAAGTAAAAGTTTGAAAAACCGAATCAGTAGTTGGGGTAGGGGAAATGATTCTTTATTTTTCAAAATTATCTTAATTGTAAAGATTGCTCTTAGATTATTTTTCCGTAAACCAGCTTGTCGCCAAGAGTGACTAGATTAAAATAAAAGTTGGAGAAACCGGACCAGTAGTTGGGGCTGGAGGAATGATTCTTTCATTTTCAAAATTAATTTAAGTGCAAAGATCATTTTTCTGCAAACCAGCTTGTCGCCAAGAGCGGCCAGTATAAAGTAAAAATTTGAAAAACCGAATCAGTAGTTGGGGTAGGGGAAATGATTCTTTATTTTTCAAAATTATCTTAATTGTAAAGATTGCTCTTAGATTATTTTTCCGTAAACCAGCTTGTCGCCAAGAGTGACTAGTTTAAAATAAAAGTTGGAGAAACCGGACCAGTAGTTGGGGCTGGAGGAATGATTCTTTCATTTTCAAAATTAATTTAAGTGCAAAGATCATTTTTCTGCAAACCAGCTTGTCGCCAAGAGCGGCCAGTATAAAGTAAAAGTTTGAAAAACCGAATCAGTAGTTGGGGTAGGGGAAATGATTCTTTATTTTTCAAAATTATCTTAATTGTAAAGATTGCTTTTAGATTATTTTTCCGTAAACCAGCTTGTCGCCAAGAGTGACTAGTTTAAAATAAAAGTTGGAGAAACCGGACCAGTAGTTGGGGCTGGAGGAATGATTCTTTCACTTTCAAAATTAATTTAAGTGCAAAGATCATTTTTCTGCAAACCAGCTTGTCGCCAAGAGCGGCCAGTATAAAGTAAAAATTTGAAAAACCGAATCAGTAGTTGGGGTAGGGGAAATGATTCTTTATTTTTCAAAATTATCTTAATTGTAAAGATTGCTTTTAGATTATTTTTCCGTAAACCAGCTTGTCGCCAAGAGTGACTAGATTAAAATAAAAGTTGGAGAAACCGGACCAGTAGTTGGGGCTGGAGGAATGATTCTTTCATTTTCAAAATTAATTTAAGTGCAAAGATCATTTTTCTGCAAACCAGCTTGTCGCCAAGAGCGGCCAGTATAAAGTAAAAATTTGAAAAACCGAATCAGTAGTTGGGGTAGGGGAAATGATTCTTTATTTTTCAAAATTATCTTAATTGTAAAGATTGCTTTTAGATTATTTTTCCGTAAACCAGCTTGTCGCCAAGAGTGACTAGATTAAAATAAAAGTTGGAGAAACCGGACCAGTAGTTGGGGCTGGAGGAATGATTCTTTCATTTTCAAAATTAATTTAAGTGCAAAGATCATTTTTCTGCAAACCAGCTTGTCGCCAAGAGCGGCCAGTATAAAGTAAAAGTTTGAAAAACCGAATCAGTAGTTGGGGTAGGGGAAATGATTCTTTATTTTTCAAAATTATCTTAATTGTAAAGATTGCTTTTAGATTATTTTTCCGTAAACCAGCTTGTCGCCAAGAGTGACTAGATTAAAATAAAAGTTGGAGAAACCGGACCAGTAGTTGGGGCTGGAGGAATGATTCTTTCATTTTCAAAATTAATTTAAGTGCAAAGATCATTTTTCTGCAAACCAGCTTGTCGCCAAGAGCGGCCAGTATAAAGTAAAAGTTTGAAAAACCGAATCAGTAATTGGGGTAGGGGAAATGATTCTTTATTTTTCAAAATTATCTTAATTGTAAAGATTGCTTTTAGATTATTTTTCCGTAAACCAGCTTGTCGCCAAGAGTGACTAGTTTAAAATAAAAGTTGGAGAAACCGGACCAGTAGTTGGGGCTGGAGGAATGATTCTTTCATTTTCAAAATTAATTTAAGTGCAAAGATCATTTTTCTGCAAACCAGCTTGTCGCCAAGAGCGGCCAGTATAAAGTAAAAGTTTGAAAAACCGAATCAGTAGTTGGGGTAGGGGAAATGATTCTTTATTTTTCAAAATTATCTTAATTGTAAAGATTGCTTTTAGATTATTTTTCCGTAAACCAGCTTGTCGCCAAGAGTGACTAGTTTAAAATAAAAGTTGGAGAAACCGGACCAGTAGTTGGGGCTGGAGGAATGATTCTTTCATTTTCAAAATTAATTTAAGTGCAAAGATCATTTTTCTGCAAACCAGCTTGTCACCAAGAGCGGCCAGTATAAAGTAAAAATTTGAAAAACCGAATCAGTAGTTGGGGTAGGGGAAATGATTCTTTATTTTTCAAAATTATCTTAATTGTAAAGATTGCTTTTAGATTATTTTTCCGTAAACCAGCTTGTCGCCAAGAGTGACTAGTTTAAAATAAAAGTTGGAGAAACCGGACCAGTAGTTGGGGCTGGAGGAATGATTCTTTCATTTTCAAAATTAATTTAAGTGCAAAGATCATTTTTCTGCAAACCAGCTTGTCGCCAAGAGCGGCCAGTATAAAGTAAAAGTTTGAAAAACCGAATCAGTAATTGGGGTAGGGGAAATGATTCTTTATTTTTCAAAATTATCTTAATTGTAAAGATTGCTTTTAGATTATTTTTCCGTAAACCAGCTTGTCGCCAAGAGTGACTAGTTTAAAATAAAAGTTGGAGAAACCGGACCAGTAGTTGGGGCTGGAGGAATGATTCTTTCATTTTCAAAATTAATTTAAGTGCAAAGATCATTTTTCTGCAAACCAGCTTGTCGCCAAGAGCGGCCAGTATAAAGTAAAAGTTTGAAAAACCGAATCAGTAGTTGGGGTAGGGGAAATGATTCTTTATTTTTCAAAATTATCTTAATTGTAAAGATTGCTTTTAGATTATTTTTCCGTAAACCAGCTTGTCGCCAAGAGTGACTAGATTAAAATAAAAGTTGGAGAAACCGGACCAGTAGTTGGGGCTGGAGGAATGATTCTTTCATTTTCAAAATTAATTTAAGTGCAAAGATCATTTTTCTGCAAACCAGCTTGTCGCCAAGAGCGGCCAGTATAAAGTAAAAATTTGAAAAACCGAATCAGTAGTTGGGGTAGGGGAAATGATTCTTTATTTTTCAAAATTATCTTAATTGTAAAGATTGCTTTTAGATTATTTTTCCGTAAACCAGCTTGTCGCCAAGAGTGACTAGTTTAAAATAAAAGTTGGAGAAACCGGACCAGTAGTTGGGGCTGGAGGAATGATTCTTTCATTTTCAAAATTAATTTAAGTGCAAAGATCATTTTTCTGCAAACCAGCTTGTCGCCAAGAGCGGCCAGTATAAAGTAAAAATTTGAAAAACCGAATCAGTAGTTGGGGTAGGGGAAATGATTCTTTATTTTTCAAAATTATCTTAATTGTAAAGATTGCTTTTAGATTATTTTTCCGTAAACCAGCTTGTCGCCAAGAGTGACTAGATTAAAATAAAAGTTGGAGAAACCGGACCAGTAGTTGGGGCTGGAGGAATGATTCTTTCATTTTCAAAATTAATTTAAGTGCAAAGATCATTTTTCTGCAAACCAGCTTGTCGCCAAGAGCGGCCAGTATAAAGTAAAAGTTTGAAAAACCGAATCAGTAGTTGGGGTAGGGGAAATGATTCTTTATTTTTCAAAATTATCTTAATTGTAAAGATTGCTTTTAGATTATTTTTCCGTAAACCAGCTTGTCGCCAAGAGTGACTAGTTTAAAATAAAAGTTGGAGAAACCGGACCAGTAGTTGGGGCTGGAGGAATGATTCTTTCATTTTCAAAATTAATTTAAGTGCAAAGATCATTTTTCTGCAAACCAGCTTGTCGCCAAGAGCGGCCAGTATAAAGTAAAAGTTTGAAAAACCGAATCAGTAGTTGGGGTAGGGGAAATGATTCTTTATTTTTCAAAATTATCTTAATTGTAAAGATTGCTTTTAGATTATTTTTCCGTAAACCAGCTTGTCGCCAAGAGTGACTAGTTTAAAATAAAAGTTGGAGAAACCGGACCAGTAGTTGGGGCTGGAGGAATGATTCTTTCATTTTCAAAATTAATTTAAGTGCAAAGATCATTTTTCTGCAAACCAGCTTGTCGCCAAGAGCGGCCAGTATAAAGTAAAAATTTGAAAAACCGAATCAGTAGTTGGGGTAGGGGAAATGATTCTTTATTTTTCAAAATTATCTTAATTGTAAAGATTGCTCTTAGATTATTTTTCCGTAAACCAGCTTGTCGCCAAGAGTGACTAGTTTAAAATAAAAGTTGGAGAAACCGGACCAGTAGTTGGGGCTGGAGGAATGATTCTTTCATTTTCAAAATTAATTTAAGTGCAAAGATCATTTTTCTGCAAACCAGCTTGTCGCCAAGAGCGGCCAGTATAAAGTAAAAATTTGAAAAACCGAATCAGTAGTTGGGGTAGGGGAAATGATTCTTTATTTTTCAAAATTATCTTAATTGTAAAGATTGCTTTTAGATTATTTTTCCGTAAACCAGCTTGTCGCCAAGAGTGACTAGTTTAAAATAAAAGTTGGAGAAACCGGACCAGTAGTTGGGGCTGGAGGAATGATTCTTTCATTTTCAAAATTAATTTAAGTGCAAAGATCATTTTTCTGCAAACCAGCTTGTCGCCAAGAGCGGCCAGTATAAAGTAAAAATTTGAAAAACCGAATCAGTAGTTGGGGTAGGGGAAATGATTCTTTATTTTTCAAAATTATCTTAATTGTAAAGATTGCTCTTAGATTATTTTTCCGTAAACCAGCTTGTCGCCAAGAGTGACTAGTTTAAAATAAAAGTTGGAGAAACCGGACCAGTAGTTGGGGCTGGAGGAATGATTCTTTCATTTTCAAAATTAATTTAAGTGCAAAGATCATTTTTCTGCAAACCAGCTTGTCGCCAAGAGCGGCCAGTATAAAGTAAAAATTTGAAAAACCGAATCAGTAGTTGGGGTAGGGGAAATGATTCTTTATTTTTCAAAATTATCTTAATTGTAAAGATTGCTCTTAGATTATTTTTCCGTAAACCAGCTTGTCGCCAAGAGTGACTAGTTTAAAATAAAAGTTGGAGAAACCGGACCAGTAGTTGGGGCTGGAGGAATGATTCTTTCATTTTCAAAATTAATTTAAGTGCAAAGATCATTTTTCTGCAAACCAGCTTGTCGCCAAGAGCGGCCAGTATAAAGTAAAAGTTTGAAAAACCGAATCAGTAGTTGGGGTAGGGGAAATGATTCTTTATTTTTCAAAATTATCTTAATTGTAAAGATTGCTCTTAGATTATTTTTCCGTAAACCAGCTTGTCGCGAAGAGTGACTAGTTTAAAATAAAAGTTGGAGAAACCGGACCAGTAGTTGGGGCTGGAGGAATGATTCTTTCATTTTCAAAATTAATTTAAGTGCAAAGATCATTTTTCTGCAAACCAGCTTGTCGCCAAGAGCGGCCAGTATAAAGTAAAAATTTGAAAAACCGAATCAGTAGTTGGGGTAGGGGAAATGATTCTTTATTTTTCAAAATTATCTTAATTGTAAAGATTGCTCTTAGATTATTTTTCCGTAAACCAGCTTGTCGCCAAGAGTGACTAGTTTAAAATAAAAGTTGGAGAAACCGGACCAGTAGTTGGGGCTGGAGGAATGATTCTTTCATTTTCAAAATTAATTTAAGTGCAAAGATCATTTTTCTGCAAACCAGCTTGTCGCCAAGAGCGGCCAGTATAAAGTAAAAATTTGAAAAACCGAATCAGTAGTTGGGGTAGGGGAAATGATTCTTTATTTTTCAAAATTATCTTAATTGTAAAGATTGCTCTTAGATTATTTTTCCGTAAACCAGCTTGTCGCCAAGAGTGACTAGTTTAAAATAAAAGTTGGAGAAACCGGACCAGTAGTTGGGGCTGGAGGAATGATTCTTTCATTTTCAAAATTAATTTAAGTGCAAAGATCATTTTTCTGCAAACCAGCTTGTCGCCAAGAGCGGCCAGTATAAAGTAAAAATTTGAAAAACCGAATCAGTAGTTGGGGTAGGGGAAATGATTCTTTATTTTTCAAAATTATCTTAATTGTAAAGATTGCTCTTAGATTATTTTTCCGTAAACCAGCTTGTCGCCAAGAGTGACTAGTTTAAAATAAAAGTTGGAGAAACCGGACCAGTAGTTGGGGCTGGAGGAATGATTCTTTCATTTTCAAAATTAATTTAAGTGCAAAGATCATTTTTCTGCAAACCAGCTTGTCGCCAAGAGCGGCCAGTATAAAGTAAAAGTTTGAAAAACCGAATCAGTAGTTGGGGTAGGGGAAATGATTCTTTATTTTTCAAAATTATCTTAATTGTAAAGATTGCTCTTAGATTATTTTTCCGTAAACCAGCTTGTCGCCAAGAGTGACTAGATTAAAATAAAAGTTGGAGAAACCGGACCAGTAGTTGGGGCTGGAGGAATGATTCTTTCATTTTCAAAATTAATTTAAGTGCAAAGATCATTTTTCTGCAAACCAGCTTGTCGCCAAGAGCGGCCAGTATAAAGTAAAAGTTTGAAAAACCGAATCAGTAGTTGGGGTAGGGGAAATGATTCTTTATTTTTCAAAATTATCTTAATTGTAAAGATTGCTCTTAGATTATTTTTCCGTAAACCAGCTTGTCGCCAAGAGTGACTAGATTAAAATAAAAGTTGGAGAAACCGGACCAGTAGTTGGGGCTGGAGGAATGATTCTTTCATTTTCAAAATTAATTTAAGTGCAAAGATCATTTTTCTGCAAACCAGCTTGTCGCCAAGAGCGGCCAGTATAAAGTAAAAGTTTGAAAAACCGAATCAGTAGTTGGGGTAGGGGAAATGATTCTTTATTTTTCAAAATTATCTTAATTGTAAAGATTGCTCTTAGATTATTTTTCCGTAAACCAGCTTGTCGCCAAGAGTGACTAGTTTAAAATAAAAGTTGGAGAAACCGGACCAGTAGTTGGGGCTGGAGGAATGATTCTTTCATTTTCAAAATTAATTTAAGTGCAAAGATCATTTTTCTGCAAACCAGCTTGTCGCCAAGAGCGGCCAGTATAAAGTAAAAATTTGAAAAACCGAATCAGTAGTTGGGGTAGGGGAAATGATTCTTTATTTTTCAAAATTATCTTAATTGTAAAGATTGCTCTTAGATTATTTTTCCGTAAACCAGCTTGTCGCCAAGAGTGACTAGTTTAAAATAAAAGTTGGAGAAACCGGACCAGTAGTTGGGGCTGGAGGAATGATTCTTTCATTTTCAAAATTAATTTAAGTGCAAAGATCATTTTTCTGCAAACCAGCTTGTCGCCAAGAGCGGCCAGTATAAAGTAAAAGTTTGAAAAACCGAATCAGTAGTTGGGGTAGGGGAAATGATTCTTTATTTTTCAAAATTATCTTAATTGTAAAGATTGCTCTTAGATTATTTTTCCGTAAACCAGCTTGTCGCCAAGAGTGACTAGTTTAAAATAAAAGTTGGAGAAACCGGACCAGTAGTTGGGGCTGGAGGAATGATTCTTTCATTTTCAAAATTAATTTAAGTGCAAAGATCATTTTTCTGCAAACCAGCTTGTCGCCAAGAGCGGCCAGTATAAAGTAAAAATTTGAAAAACCGAATCAGTAGTTGGGGTAGGGGAAATGATTCTTTATTTTTCAAAATTATCTTAATTGTAAAGATTGCTCTTAGATTATTTTTCCGTAAACCAGCTTGTCGCCAAGAGTGACTAGTTTAAAATAAAAGTTGGAGAAACCGGACCAGTAGTTGGGGCTGGAGGAATGATTCTTTCATTTTCAAAATTAATTTAAGTGCAAAGATCATTTTTCTGCAAACCAGCTTGTCGCCAAGAGCGGCCAGTATAAAGTAAAAATTTGAAAAACCGAATCAGTAGTTGGGGTAGGGGAAATGATTCTTTATTTTTCAAAATTATCTTAATTGTAAAGATTGCTCTTAGATTATTTTTCCGTAAACCAGCTTGTCGCCAAGAGTGACTAGTTTAAAATAAAAGTTGGAGAAACCGGACCAGTAGTTGGGGCTGGAGGAATGATTCTTTCATTTTCAAAATTAATTTAAGTGCAAAGATCATTTTTCTGCAAACCAGCTTGTCGCCAAGAGCGGCCAGTATAAAGTAAAAATTTGAAAAACCGAATCAGTAGTTGGGGTAGGGGAAATGATTCTTTATTTTTCAAAATTATCTTAATTGTAAAGATTGCTCTTAGATTATTTTTCCGTAAACCAGCTTGTCGCCAAGAGTGACTAGTTTAAAATAAAAGTTGGAGAAACCGGACCAGTAGTTGGGGCTGGAGGAATGATTCTTTCATTTTCAAAATTAATTTAAGTGCAAAGATCATTTTTCTGCAAACCAGCTTGTCGCCAAGAGCGGCCAGTATAAAGTAAAAGTTTGAAAAACCGAATCAGTAGTTGGGGTAGGGGAAATGATTCTTTATTTTTCAAAATTATCTTAATTGTAAAGATTGCTCTTAGATTATTTTTCCGTAAACCAGCTTGTCGCCAAGAGTGACTAGTTTAAAATAAAAGTTGGAGAAACCGGACCAGTAGTTGGGGCTGGAGGAATGATTCTTTCATTTTCAAAATTAATTTAAGTGCAAAGATCATTTTTCTGCAAACCAGCTTGTCGCCAAGAGCGGCCAGTATAAAGTAAAAGTTTGAAAAACCGAATCAGTAGTTGGGGTAGGGGAAATGATTCTTTATTTTTCAAAATTATCTTAATTGTAAAGATTGCTCTTAGATTATTTTTCCGTAAACCAGCTTGTCGCCAAGAGTGACTAGATTAAAATAAAAGTTGGAGAAACCGGACCAGTAGTTGGGGCTGGAGGAATGATTCTTTCATTTTCAAAATTAATTTAAGTGCAAAGATCATTTTTCTGCAAACCAGCTTGTCGCCAAGAGCGGCCAGTATAAAGTAAAAGTTTGAAAAACCGAATCAGTAGTTGGGGTAGGGGAAATGATTCTTTATTTTTCAAAATTATCTTAATTGTAAAGATTGCTCTTAGATTATTTTTCCGTAAACCAGCTTGTCGCCAAGAGTGACTAGATTAAAATAAAAGTTGGAGAAACCGGACCAGTAGTTGGGGCTGGAGGAATGATTCTTTCATTTTCAAAATTAATTTAAGTGCAAAGATCATTTTTCTGCAAACCAGCTTGTCGCCAAGAGCGGCCAGTATAAAGTAAAAGTTTGAAAAACCGAATCAGTAGTTGGGGTAGGGGAAATGATTCCTTATTTTTCAAAATTATCTTAATTGTAAAGATTGCTCTTAGATTATTTTTCCGTAAACCAGCTTGTCGCCAAGAGTGACTAGATAAAATAAAAGTTGGAGAAACCGGACCAGTAGTTGGGGCTGGAGGAATGATTCATTCATTTTCAAAATTAATTTAAGTGCAAAGATCATTTTTCTGCAAACCAGCTTGTCGCCAAGAGCGGCCAGTATAAAGTAAAAGTTTGAAAAACCGAATCAGTAGTTGGGGTAGGGGAAATGATTCTTTATTTTTCAAAATTATCTTAATTGTAAAGATTGCTCTTAGATTATTTTTCCGTAAACCAGCTTGTCGCCAAGAGTGACTAGATTAAAATAAAAGTTGGAGAAACCGGACCAGTAGTTGGGGCTGGAGGAATGATTCTTTCATTTTCAAAATTAATTTAAGTGCAAAGATCATTTTTCTGCAAACCAGCTTGTCGCCAAGAGCGGCCAGTATAAAGTAAAAGTTTGAAAAACCGAATCAGTAGTTGGGGTAGGGGAAATGATTCCTTATTTTTCAAAATTATCTTAATTGTAAAGATTGCTCTTAGATTATTTTTCCGTAAACCAGCTTGTCGCCAAGAGTGACTAGATTAAAATAAAAGTTGGAGAAACCGGACCAGTAGTTGGGGCTGGAGGAATGATTCTTTCATTTTCAAAATTAATTTAAGTGCAAAGATCATTTTTCTGCAAACCAGCTTGTCGCCAAGAGCGGCCAGTATAAAGTAAAAGTTTGAAAAACCGAATCAGTAGTTGGGGTAGGGGAAATGATTCTTTATTTTTCAAAATTATCTTAATTGTAAAGATTGCTTTTAGATTATTTTTCCGTAAACCAGCTTGTCGCCAAGAGTGACTAGTTTAAAATAAAAGTTGGAGAAACCGGACCAGTAGTTGGGGCTGGAGGAATGATTCTTTCATTTTCAAAATTAATTTAAGTGCAAAGATCATTTTTCTGCAAACCAGCTTGTCGCCAAGAGCGGCCAGTATAAAGTAAAAGTTTGAAAAACCGAATCAGTAGTTGGGGTAGGGGAAATGATTCTTTATTTTTCAAAATTATCTTAATTGTAAAGATTGCTCTTAGATTATTTTTCCGTAAACCAGCTTGTCGCCGAGAGTGACTAGATTAAAATAAAAGTTGGAGAAACCGGACCAGTAGTTGGGGCTGGAGGAATGATTCTTTCATTTTCAAAATTAATTTAAGTGCAAAGATCATTTTTCTGCAAACCAGCTTGTCGCCAAGAGCGGCCAGTATAAAGTAAAAGTTTGAAAAACCGAATCAGTAGTTGGGGTAGGGGAAATGATTCCTTATTTTTCAAAATTATCTTAATTGTAAAGATTGCTCTTAGATTATTTTTCCGTAAACCAGCTTGTCGCCAAGAGTGACTAGATTAAAATAAAAGTTGGAGAAACCGGACCAGTAGTTGGGGCTGGAGGAATGATTCATTCATTTTCAAAATTAATTTAAGTGCAAAGATCATTTTTCTGCAAACCAGCTTGTCGCCAAGAGCGGCCAGTATAAAGTAAAAGTTTGAAAAACCGAATCAGTAGTTGGGGTAGGGGAAATGATTCTTTATTTTTCAAAATTATCTTAATTGTAAAGATTGCTCTTAGATTATTTTTCCGTAAACCAGCTTGTCGCCAAGAGTGACTAGTTTAAAATAAAAGTTGGAGAAACCGGACCAGTAGTTGGGGCTGGAGGAATGATTCTTTCATTTTCAAAATTAATTTAAGTGCAAAGATCATTTTTCTGCAAACCAGCTTGTCGCCAAGAGCGGCCAGTATAAAGTAAAAGTTTGAAAAACCGAATCAGTAGTTGGGGTAGGGGAAATGATTCTTTATTTTTCAAAATTATCTTAATTGTAAAGATTGCTCTTAGATTATTTTTCCGTAAACCAGCTTGTCGCCAAGAGTGACTAGATTAAAATAAAAGTTGGAGAAACCGGACCAGTAGTTGGGGCTGGAGGAATGATTCTTTCATTTTCAAAATTAATTTAAGTGCAAAGATCATTTTTCTGCAAACCAGCTTGTCGCCAAGAGCGGCCAGTATAAAGTAAAAGTTTGAAAAACCGAATCAGTAGTTGGGGTAGGGGAAATGATTCTTTATTTTTCAAAATTATCTTAATTGTAAAGATTGCTCTTAGATTATTTTTCCGTAAACCAGCTTGTCGCCAAGAGTGACTAGTTTAAAATAAAAGTTGGAGAAACCGGACCAGTAGTTGGGGCTGGAGGAATGATTCTTTCATTTTCAAAATTAATTTAAGTGCAAAGATCATTTTTCTGCAAACCAGCTTGTCGCCAAGAGCGGCCAGTATAAAGTAAAAGTTTGAAAAACCGAATCAGTAGTTGGGGTAGGGGAAATGATTCTTTATTTTTCAAAATTATCTTAATTGTAAAGATTGCTCTTAGATTATTTTTCCGTAAACCAGCTTGTCGCCAAGAGTGACTAGTTTAAAATAAAAGTTGGAGAAACCGGACCAGTAGTTGGGGCTGGAGGAATGATTCTTTCATTTTCAAAATTAATTTAAGTGCAAAGATCATTTTTCTGCAAACCAGCTTGTCGCCAAGAGCGGCCAGTATAAAGTAAAAATTTGAAAAACCGAATCAGTAGTTGGGGTAGGGGAAATGATTCTTTATTTTTCAAAATTATCTTAATTGTAAAGATTGCTTTTAGATTATTTTTCCGTAAACCAGCTTGTCGCCAAGAGTGACTAGATTAAAATAAAAGTTGGAGAAACCGGACCAGTAGTTGGGGCTGGAGGAATGATTCTTTCATTTTCAAAATTAATTTAAGTGCAAAGATCATTTTTCTGCAAACCAGCTTGTCGCCAAGAGCGGCCAGTATAAGGTAAAAGTTTGAAAAACCGAATCAGTAGTTGGGGTAGGGGAAATGATTCTTTATTTTTCAAAATTATCTTAATTGTAAAGATTGCTTTTAGATTATTTTTCCGTAAACCAGCTTGTCGCCAAGAGTGACTAGATTAAAATAAAAGTTGGAGAAACCGGACCAGTAGTTGGGGCTGGAGGAATGATTCTTTCATTTTCAAAATTAATTTAAGTGCAAAGATCATTTTTCTGCAAACCAGCTTGTCGCCAAGAGCGGCCAGTATAAGGTAAAAGTTTGAAAAACCGAATCAGTAGTTGGGGTAGGGGAAATGATTCTTTATTTTTCAAAATTATCTTAATTGTAAAGATTGCTTTTAGATTATTTTTCCGTAAACCAGCTTGTCGCCAAGAGTGACTAGATTAAAATAAAAGTTGGAGAAACCGGACCAGTAGTTGGGGCTGGAGGAATGATTCTTTCATTTTCAAAATTAATTTAAGTGCAAAGATCATTTTTCTGCAAACCAGCTTGTCGCCAAGAGCGGCCAGTATAAGGTAAAAGTTTGAAAAACCGAATCAGTAGTTGGGGTAGGGGAAATGATTCTTTATTTTTCAAAATTATCTTAATTGTAAAGATTGCTCTTAGATTATTTTTCCGTAAACCAGCTTGTCGCCAAGAGTGGCTTGTTTAAAATAAATGTTGGAGAAACCGGATCAGTAGTTGAGTCTGGGGAAATGATTCTTTAATCTTCATAATTGTTTTAATTGTAAAGATTATAGTTGTATTCTCATATTAGTTATTAGTAATTTATTTTCATTTTACATTGACTCATTTCATTACTTTTCATATATATAAAATGAAAATGATTTTCCCTCTTTCTAACTACAGTTTTATTTTACTTTTTTTCATAGCAGCGAATTCTGTTCTCAATATAACATTATTTTTCTAGCCAAAATTTAATATGATACGAAATATTGATTTCTGCAATTGTTCATATCTGACAGAATTTTATTTCCTTAACCCAGACTTGTTATTTTCTATGACTTCTTACCTTTTATTCAAATCATAAAAGCGAACACGGATTGAAAGACATTCACTATTCAGCAGCCCGTAGAAAATCCTTTCACACGTATCACATAACCGAATCACTTTTAAATAATTGGAAAACACTGGATTTAGGCAAGGTGCCAGTTTCATTTTTCGCACTCCAGAGCGAAAGCACGCGCTGCTAGTTCCAATAAAAAAACACGATGAATTGAAAAAGAAAAAGAAATTTTCAGAGATCAATAGCAACCCTTTTTTCAAAAGAAAAAAAAACCCATCGTTCACATCCTGATCCTGCGATAAATGAAATGTCACGTTTCTTTTCCAGCAAAACTGATTTTGTTACGGAACTAAAAATTAAAAAATGAAGATGAAAGTTAGGAAATTGAGCCTGATTTTACATCATACGGTTGTTTAATTCTTGTTATCACTAATGGAAAGGGAAACACTTTTCTACTACTAATAAAGATGAATTATGTATATCTATTTGATGAATATGTGCCTGTGTATTTGCTTATGTGTATTTTGGGACTCTACAGACCAGATTGTTTGACATATAATTATCTTATTTGGCCCGTATATAAATCATTGAGTTGAAACGTACACTTCGAAGCAATTTTTTAAAAATTTAAATTATTCAAAAATTAGGCTATTGTTATATTGTGAGAACATTATTTTTTAAGTCACGTAGTATCAATCTGATAGAAAAATATCATCATCGCATATTTCACAATCACCAACATTTAGAAAAGCGATGGTTTTGGATCATCTCAAAATCTAAGTTCTCAAATTTTTTTTCGTGAAAAACCAGATGAAGCCGGTTTGAAATAATCAAGCGCTATCAGATTACGAATGCGCTAATTTAAAAAAAAAAAAAACCGATGTTTTTATTTTTCACCTAAAAATTGTTCAAGCTCCAAAACATTTTTAGCCAACTAGAAGACTAGAGAAAGGGAAATTTTATATATATATATAAAGAGAGAGAGAGAGAGAGAGAGAGAGGGAGAGAGAGGCAACTTTATACCTTGCCCTTTATTGGCCAGACAAGAGAATCGGGTACACGGTGGACATTTGCGTCAAATTATTACTTTTTCTTGGCGATAAGTCGCCAAATGGGAACCCCTTCTTTAACATTTTCTAATAACCAAAAAAGGAATAAATTGCCAATTTTCTGATCATGCATTTCGAGACTAGAAAGCCCCAAACTAAAAGAGCATCATGCTCTCACATGGCAGAAACAATTTCGTTAAATGTAGCAAATACATAATATTCTTTTTATTACTATTTATGGATTTTGCAAGTCATTGCAATTATACACATTTGTTGCAAAAAACAATTCATGTATTATAGCTTAATTCATAATTTTAAAGATACTTAAAATATGCGATGCATCTATGGCGGAAAGTAATGACTTAACTTATGAAGTCTTTAATCAAACTTTTAAATATCCACGATGAACTAAGCTACGTTCATTTACACAAAATTCACCCTCTTTCATTATGACTTAAAATCTAATTAGCAACTTTGGATTAGCTTAATGTAAAACTTAGAATTAGCAAAAGTCATCAGAGGTTACTTAGTATATTTTCTGTATGAAGATATTTTACAGAGTTTAGAAAATAGGCTTATAATTCATAATTTTCGAAGAAGCTATTAATTTGGGAAGAAAATTTATTTTAAAAGTTGTTGTTATGCAATTTTAAATCTTATTTTATGAGCTTCATTAAAGAAAATATGGTGAAAATCAAGGTTATTTAAAAGTAAATTTGAAAATAACATTTTTGTCAAAATTATGACGTGAACGCGTTCTTTGGGGTTCTTGAATGCGTTCAATTATATTATTTTCGACAAAATGTTAACTCCAGTTTTAATTTTCTCCGCTTTTACCTGAATAGGAATCATATAAAAACCAAGTTGAAAACGATAACTTTTTAGCATCTCAACGCATTTTTGTGTTATCGAGTAACCAGATAATCAGATTTGATTCTATATCAAATAACCAGATTAATTGTCTGTAGAATTATAAAGAAATATATAATCGTGTGATAGGACTGCTATCTAAATTTCACACATAGAAATTAACCATGTATGATTCATAATATTCGTTGACATACAGGTATAATTTCAAAAATATTTTATTTGAAATCAATGAAATTTAAAATGTGAAATTCAGACGAAACAATTTTTAACTATAAACACATTTCATATTTGTACATTAAGGTGTATTTACACACTTGAAACTTCAAAAATCGTTCAAAATATCGAATTTTTTTTTTATTGCTTAATAATGTTCTCTGATCCTTTAGCTTTCAAACGATAAAAAGATGTTGTCAATATTCGAAATATTTCTCGAGTTATAATTATTTTTCTTGAGGTGTTTTCATCAAAAACTCTAGTTACGGTGTTTTTAAAGCTCATTTTATGAAGAATGATATTTTTTCACTGTGTTGCTTCATTCAAACAATCATAACTCAACAAGAAATAAACCAAATACAGTTACTTATATATCAAAATAATCTGTATGAAATAGCGGATGTTTTGTGCTTTAATCAAAGTTATATCTATTGAAATAAATTTTTAATAGCCGTTTAAAAGTTAAAATGGCAGAAAAAATCTCGCTTTTTCTATTCATCGTTGATGAAAAAATTGTTTAAAAAAACTATACATTTTTATAACTTGTTTAAGGTAAGCAACATGAAGACTAATATTAGGCATCATTTCCAACTAGAATTGTGTGTCTGTACAAATTAGAATTTAAGATATCATGTTTCAAAAAATAGGCTAATTAGCTCATTAAATATTATTTAATTACTTAATAATTAGTGTAATATGGTTTTTTCTCACTGAAAGGAGTTTAAACATATATTAATAACCTACTGTAAAAAAACTGGATTTTAAAATTTAAAATTAAAAAAAAAATCTTTAAGTGTGTATGTACACCTTATACGTAATAGCTAAAAGGAAAAAAATTCTCATTGTAAACGTATTTTTAGAAACAATATGGAGCAGAAATACTGTTCTCAAAACAGAAAATAGTTTAAATAACTTAATAAATAACTCATATAAGTTGGATATTTTCCTAAACTTTAATGAATTTCGTTTGGCAAACATAAAAGCTTAGATCTTTCAGTCCAGGCAACATTTGCATTTTTAAGTACCTCGGCTATTTAACGTTGGCGAAATGAAAATGTTATTCAGTCGGCAGACTTGGCTGATTTCAAAGACCTTGCATTGAACAGCTATTTACTCTTTGGAATCAGTTGTGTTATGTGATATATATTAGCATATAATTTTTGTGTTTGGAATTCATAGACATGGTAAGAGATCCTTTTGTATGAAAATCACCCTCCAATGAACTCATAAACAGTAGTAAGTGAACAAATATTGGTTGACAGGATCCGGATATAAATGAAAAAACTCTGCTGCTAGTAATTTTTTGCAAATGAGTGTTTATATAATTTGGAAATATTCAATATATATTTCTATTTTCAAAAATTTTATTTAAAGCACATTGCTACAGCAAAATATGTACAAAAGTGTTATTTGGTTTTTGCATGTATTTTGATCATTTTTTCACTTTAAAAAGGCATTTAGTGTGGAAAATAAGTACAATATATATCAATCAAAATATTTTCCGCCATTTTCTGTAACTTCTTCCCATTTTCGTTCAATAAGTCTTGCAATTCATTGTCTTCGAATTTTTTTGGTCCTCCAAGACGTTCTTTTTCATTGACATCGAAATCCCCACTCTTAAATCGTCGAAACCAAAACGGACAACTGAGATATGAAGGAGCATTACCATAAGTTTCTAAAAGTGTCTGATGGGTTTCGGCAGCAGATTTCTTCAAATCAAACAATAAAATGTAATAAATGTCGAAAATGCAATTTCGAGTTTTCCCTGACTGGGGTCTTTACACTGAATAATTCAATAATATTAAATGGAGAACTTTCAAAGTGATAAAAATAAAGTAATAGTAAATTGGTGAAACCCAAAACCATTGTTGTTCATATAGATATTTTGCATGTTTACCAATAGATGTCGCTGATTAAAATACCTGCAAGCACCTAATAATTCTACAATACTTTATTAACGTTTTTCACAAGGGATAAATTTTGCAGATAGCCATTTGATTTGAAGACTATACTTAAAAGCAAAAAAAAAAAAAAAAAACAATTCTGCCAATAATATTACATTTATTATTTAGTTAGCCTTTTTTAGCGACCATCTGATTTGACCGGAATATTGACTGCTTTTATTTTCACCTAAATCACTTATTCGTAATTATTATGTATATGATTCCCTCAACAAAATGATTTTAAGCATCAAATTTTCAGAGAATTAAATTCGCTTTAAATTGAGTCTGATCTTTTTAATATGTACATGAACTTTCTTAATGGAGTTAAATCCCATCGTAAAATTGAATTAAAAATGTAAGTATCTGAATAGTCTATTTCGAATTGTTCATCGTCTTCTGTAGGAAAATAATTTGCATTTTTTCTTTATGTAAACTTCACAAATAATAAATAGAATCTTTCTTCTTTAGATTTCGTCAAAGGAGACAAATAGTGCTAATGAATATTTGCCTTGAGCAATAAAAATAATGTTAATTTCGTTTCAGTAATGAAATATATAATTGCAAATTATGTATAAAATATATTAAAATGACGAAATTAAAAAAAATTGCATAAGTATTACATTGCAACGATTAAAAGACTAATAAATTAGTTATTTATAAAAAGATTAATTTATTATTAAGACTCATTTATTAAAAAAATTAATAAATAAGTTTAATACCATTATATTTTGGGGAGATATCGTGGAAAATCAACTTAAACTCAATTTATTATTAATTAATTAAAATTTCAAAACTAAATTCATTCAAATATATACATTTTAACCCTTAAAAATATATATGACCCTTAAAAATCCTATCATTCATTTCACCAACATTCATACACTGTCACATACAAACGCACAGACATTCTAATTTATTATTAGTCGAGATCTTAGAAATGTATGTGTACGTTAATAATGAGTAAAATATTTATCACAAGAATTATTAAATTAGAATAATTTTCAATACACAAATAGAAAGTAATAAGTATACGCAATCTTTTCTAATAATAAAGCTAAATGTGTTTGTGGGTTGGAAATTTATAGCACATACGTTATCAAATTTGTTTGACCTACCTTACCAAATTTAGCACATATATACTTTGGAAGGTGAGAATGCTCACTGGAAAACGAATTTTTTGAAAATTTAATGAGAATTTTTATTAATTAGAAATTAAATTTAATCTTTGGGTTATTATGTCAATTCACTGAATGACGAATACATTTATTAGCGTCCCGCTGATGGATTTAGTCCAAATTTTGATACAGATTTATTGTTTTAATGTCATGGTCGCAAGTCAAATTTCATTCATCAACTTGTTTCTTTTTAGAGAAAAATAGGTTCGTGTTGGTAAACAGTTTTCTCGGACTCTGATAGATTTGTCAAGCATTGATGTCAAATTTTTAAACAGATAATTTTCA
Organism: Argiope bruennichi; assembly: GCF_947563725.1. Classification (NCBI taxonomy): domain Eukaryota; kingdom Metazoa; phylum Arthropoda; class Arachnida; order Araneae; family Araneidae; genus Argiope; species Argiope bruennichi. Next base: position 107,776,814 of record NC_079156.1, read on the forward strand.
GTTATAAAACTTTTTATTTTCATGCCACGTAAGAGTGAATTTGAAAAAAAAATCGGGCTACAATGAGAATTGAAACCTCAAACTTGAGCATAGGAAGGCTATATAACATACAACTCTGCATTATTCGAAAATGTCAATAATGTTTATTTTAATTCATTAAAATTGATAGTTATTCGATCATTTAGAATTATTTAAATCAGAAGTGTCAAAAATAAAACACCATTGCGACTCAAATTAAATTTCTTTTAATAGCATGAAAAAATTGGAAAAGTCATGTTTAAGAAACTGCAAAAAATTACCCTCATTTATTCAAAGCAATTATATCCACAAGCGTTTTGACCTTTCTTCACGATTCAAGTAATCTGTTACTGAGAAAAACATATTTAATGATCGTTATTTATCATCATTTGTGGTTAAAAACTTGCTCGTTGACTACATAATAGTGAATAATACATGCCGTTTGTCAAAAGTTAGTTACTTTTTATTCCACTATTTTTTTATACCTTTGATGATTTATTAATTATTCCGATGTTGTGGCATTTTTCAAATACTCTAACAATATTATGGGACCTGGGACATTGTCGAAAATGAAAATTGTTGGAATTTGAATAGAAAATAAAATGTATTTTCTTTCAAATAAATAGAATATTTGATGTAATATTTAGCAAACATAGAAAAAATTTGAATTTATTTTTAATTTAAGTAGCAGGAAGATATTTGTTTCTTAAAATCATTTGTGATTTAAAGGCTGAATGAAAATTTGTTGTGGAGCAATAATCTTCAAATTCGTAACTACACTAGTATCCAAAGTTTAGTTTAGTTATATTAATGTCCCATTGTAAAGCAACACTATGGCTATTTTGGGACCGACCTCTTAATTTTGAACCGCGGTCAGATGACTGAGCTGGCACCCTCCTCTCCACGCAACACCACACAAGCGGGAGGACGCTTGGTATGACGGATTTAACGTGCAACAGACCCCCTTACACGATGGTTCTTCGGTGGAATCGGGTCTCGAACCTGAAACCCAACAGCTCACAAGCCGAGACCTTACCACCAGGCCTCCGTGGCCTCCTCTAGTATCCAAAAATAAAGTCACAAATACGTTTTTCATAATAATTCAAAACTTAAAATCTGATAAATTATTTTTTGCATGCATTTTGAAATTGTAGCAGTTGCATTACTCTTAACCAATAGACTTCCAGACAATTCAAATTCTGTCTCCTTACCGGGACGTCGTCGGAGCCAGAGGGGGAGGATGCAGCAGTTGCATTACTCTTATCTTCTCTTTTGGATACTAGATGGCGATGCCTGATTAGGCCATCCCATATGTCTCCCCATAGTGCATTGCGATTGTAATCAGAATGAGATGTGATGCTGAACTGTGAAGCCGCACGCGTGAATTTTTTGTGTTTGTGTTTGTGCTTGTTAAGTGTGTGAATGTGATTATTAAAAGAAATGTTCCTAAAAACATTCGTCCTGTTGCTTCCTGCATGGATCATAATAATCTACATACCGCCACAAAATGTATTTTTTATTGTATGTATTTATATGTTAGCATCCATTTTTGAATAAATGGCGTCTAGTGTAAGCTTTACAGCAAAACGTGAACTATGATTATCTAAGCATTGGGAAGTTTTGGCTACAATTCAGCCAATATTGGATTAAAACCCACACGTTTGACTGACTGCTGTGTGAAGAAGTTCTCATAATCATTTAGATGATAAAAGAGATGATGAGTCGTCGGTAGGCTTAAAGCTGATCTGTCGCAAGCGAAGATGGCTAAATGGCTACAAGTGGCATCAAAAACGGTATTCTGATTACAAACAGGTACGTAGAATTATCACCAGGAGGCCAGACCAAAGCCAAGTGACGGCACCGGCATAGGATTGACAGTTAGCATTAAAGTACAAGTAAATAATGGTTACTGACAACTACCTCGTTGTTTCGACTGAAAAAAAATTCTAGGCAGAGAGTATTCAGAGACAGGTAGTATACCAAGCAGAGGATGCCCTTTACGCATCATAGTGTCTCCTTCTAAACATATGAAAGAATTTCCGTTTTCCATGGGGCTTCCTTCACCGTTTTCTGACTCAAAAAGAATAAGGGCTGTTCTTTTTGATTATTGAATCGAAATTCAGCCCATGAAATAATTATTGGCAAACCACATCTGGAGTGGACCTGGAGATGGTAGTCATCCTTCCAACGTAAATGAATTTGGTGGCAGACGTTTATCTGGGATTACTACACAGCACTATATGGATGAAATCCTTAAAGTCTTCTTGAGGTTTTTCCGATATACTGCAGATTCGAGTTTCCTATTATTTGGTGATAATACGCAGCCACACAGAGTTCATATATTTGTTGATTTTCTTGTAGAAGAGAATACTCACCTTATAGGCTTGTTCGTGAAGTCTCCAGAATTCAATAGACTGGGATGATCTAGGTAAGACCAATGAACGATATTGTTTCTTTCTCAGTATCCTTCAGGCGTTTAAAGCCCTGCTTTTAAGAGAATATTGTCATTGATGCAAGAAGTTTTGAACACTGTCATTCACAGTATGATGGCTAATTCTGAAGCTTGTACAGCAGCGCATGGTTCCATCGTTCCATTTTAGACTCGCTTTTTCCGAGATATAATGCATTATAATTATCAGATCGTTTCTCATATAACCTGTATCTTAGTAAACAATTCATCTATTTTATATTATGTTGCTGCATTCTTTTTTCATATTGTTACGAAATTCCCGGGTTCGTTTGGATAGTGGGAGTTATATGGTGTGGAGAACGCTCAATCAGCAGGCCTCAGTAGAAAAAGAAACAACGACGTTTATTTACACAAAGACAGCACAAAGACAACAACTATATACAGCACAAAGAAGACAATTATCTTCAGCCGCGAGACGTGCAAACAGCAGCACACAACAAGACTCTATTGCAGACAGTAGCGCACAGCTTAGTTCAGCACTAGCTTGACTCTACCGACTACTCTACTCTCGCAGCCACAGACTGCCTCCTTTTATAGGTCTCATGAAGCGGGGCTAGAAGCCTCTCAACCAATCAGGAACTTTCGAGGTGTATCTCGGTTCCCAATGGACGGATCGGGAAAATGCTCGATATTTCGGGTATAATCTATTTTAGCGCCAAAGTCGCCAAATTCGTCGCCAAGTCGCCAAATGGTCGCCAAGTTTGTCATCAAGCTCTGGAACCTCCGACGCGATACTTGGACTCCGTACAATACAGGTGACTGTAAAACGGTCTTTCTGATGATGGAACCAACTATGCTGGGAAGCAGCATTACATATTCGTAACAATATATACTAATAATTCCCATTACAATATTTTGTTACAATAAAATTTCTGAAAAATGGCCACCTAACATTAACCTCCAGGCATTTGCAGACGACTTTGTTTTTGTAGTAGCCGAATCAACAAGAGCAAAATTGAAATCAGCCGCCCAGGATGCTCTCTTAATCTTCAAGCGCTGGACCGACAAGCATCACCTTCAAATCTCCGTAGAAAAATCATGTAATATCTTGATAAGCAAATTAGTCAATGGCCCAACAATTAAATGGAATAACGTAACAATAAAAAGGCAACAATCTTTAAAATATCTCGGTGTTACTATCGACAATAAGCTAAACTGGATTCCTCACCTCCTTAACACCAAAACGAAGGCGATTCTCTTATACCAAAATCTCTGCAGAATTGCTGGTTCCACATGGGGTCTGAAAAAAGAATTCAGGCGTCATCTCTACTTCACCGTTGCCGAGAGAATGATCCTACATGGAGCATCAGCTTGGGCCTATCCTCTCTCATCCCGACAACAAAGAATCCTAATCTCAATACAGAGAAAATTTCTCCTGAGTATTTCTGGAGCATTCCGAACAACATCCACGGCAGCACTGCAAGTTATAGAAGGAATTCTTCCACTTCACATCAAAGCGCAAGCAGAAGCAACCTATGTAAGAGTAAGTCGTCTTCAATTACCTAGCCATTTTCAGAATATAACATTCCATCCTGAGAACTTCGAGATGAAATGCTCTCACACAAAAATCTTCCCCTCAAACTTTCTTCTTGAGAACATAATTTCCTTCAAACAAGAATTCCACCTACAAACAAGACGGATATTTTTACAGATGGGCCCAAAATCGAAGGGAAAACCGGCTTTGCCTACTGCGTATTCCAAAACGGACAAATTACTCATCAGTGGCTCGGCAAACTGAACGAAAATAATTCTGTCTTTCAGGCAGGGCTGCTGGCCATTAAGGAAGCATGTAAATGGGCTAGCAAATACGATCATAACGCTAAAATATGGAGTGATAGCGAGTCCAGCTTAAAAGCGATCAGTTCATTCTCCACCTCAAGCCCAATTGTTCAGGAAATTCAAGCCATTTTGCTCCCCCAACCTTCTATTAAGTTAGGATGGGTTAAAGCACATGTAGGCCACAACGGAAACGAGGTTTCAGATTCCTTAGCCAAACAGGCCATTTCTGCAGGTACGCCCGTTCAATACCCAGCTCCTAGAAGCCATCTGAAAAGTATTGTAAATGAATTGAGCCTACAGCGATGGCAAGAAGAATGGGATAATGGCTCAACTGGCAGAAACATCCATCAAATCATCTCAAAAGTGTCCTTTAACCCATCATCTTGGAATAGGCTTGACATTATCTTTGCAACTGGCCATGGCCCTTTCCCTTCATATTTCAAGAGATCCCATATTAAAGGATCTGATCAATGTGGCTGCGGCGAAGTAGGCGATCCCCTTCATTATGCCACTAGTTGCCCTCTCACCACATCTTTTCATCTCAAAAAACCCATCCACGACCTAGAAAATATCTGGTGGACCAACGTTATGAGAAACAAGATGTCCAAGGTTAAAATTAGAAATCTTGTGCGGTTCCTACAGGAGAACGAGGAATTGATTTCTCCAGACCCAAGCCCAGTATAAATTTTCGTTTCATTTCTCAACTAAGCTCTTCTCCAGAATATATTACGTTCAATAGATTTCTTCTGCTCATACTCCCCACCGAACACCTCCAGAATATATTACCTTCAATAGATTTCATGTGCTCATACTCCCCACCGAACACCTCCCTCATCATTATAATATTGTATATAGTTACTTTTTATGTGTATTGACGATATTTTATGCCTTTTTATGTGTATATTGATATTTATGTCTTTTTTGTGTGTATTTTGATTTTTTTGTCTTTTTATGTGTATTTCTTTTATCTTAATAAATACTCCCACGTATATCCTTTCAACCGACAGGGAATCCTAGAGATTCCAAGTTCGGGGATATTCTGTGGCGAAAGAAAGAAAGTTGTCACAAATTTGTTTGCTTGCGTGTGCATGTGCGGGTGGGCGGACTAGTCGATTTCGCCCAAAGAAAGAAATTCTGACAAAAAACACTCCAAAATTGGCATAATATTTGAGAATTGGTTACATAATTACAGATGAATTATTTTCATTTTAATATGCTTAAAATAATTTTATTTTAATACAATAAAAATTTTAAAATATTGAACATTATGAATCTTGTAAAACATGTAAATATCATTTTAAAAAAACTGAATATCGTAAAATACATGATAATTTTCCTAATGGCTACAGTTGCACGAATACACAACTGTATTAAGACGAAAAAATGCACATATGTATTACTATTAAAACTATATGCTCTCTGATAGTCACATATTTATAACTAATTTCTTTTTTAACTGAATGCTCTTCTCATTACTTTAATAAGCCAGTCCGAAAATTTCAAATTTTTCCGATGGATGGTAGGGTTGTCGGAAATTACAGAAGGAGGACAAGACAGAGAAAATTATTGATAACTTTTAAGTCACTAATTATTATTGACACGCTCTAACTCACTATCCACTGAAACTTAAATAATTGACTTTCACATGGAGATTTGAAGCCTAATGAGCCGAGAACATTTTGGAAACATTCAACAGTTAACCTATTGATGAACTATTTTGAATAACTTGACAAACTATGCAACTCTTGATAACTTAAGTATGAAATTTCATCGCATAAAAGTAGCTTTATAACGAACGCTGATTTACTACTCTACTTTTTTAAGGAAAGTTTCACACACATTTGATATTATTAGTGTTTCTGGAAATATTATTTCGTTTACATTAATTAGAAATGAATATACATCGGTATTTTCATAAGACTACAATCGAAACCGAAACTGTCATATAAATAGCCCAAGATTGGATATTTTCACAGAATTATGAAATAATCCAGAGACTTCCAAAATATGAATTATTGTGATTCATTAATGTGTCGAGAGTCAATTTTTGGAGGGCCGTTACAAGAACTTCAATGTATATGTATCTTCCCATAATTTGAAAAGATCTGATTTGGATTAAAATGTTTATAGAACTTCATAATAGTGTTTTTTTAAATCATATTTAATAATAAATCTTTTTAACCCACGAAAGTTCTTTCAGAAAAAAAAAATGTGTTGATGGTCTCTAGAAAAATTCAAGAAGTGAGAAAATAAATTGCTATAGATTTGGTTTCTAGAAAGCTTACTAGAAAAATTATACTCTTAAAAAAATTTTGAATTCTGGCATTAATCAAAAATATGCTGATTAATGTATATGATTGATTAGTACATTAATAAAGTATTAATCAAATTTAATGCATGTATATATATAATATACCGAAATGTATGTATAATGTATGTATGTATATATAATATAATGAAATGTATGTATAATGTATGTATGTATATATAATATACTGAATTGTATGTATAATGTATGTATGTATATATAATATACTGAATTGTATGCATAATGTATGTATGTATATATAATATACTGAATTGTATGCATAATGTATGTATGTATATATAATATACGGATTAATGTACACTATGACCTATATATATACAAGCCATAATACTCTGAAATATTTTCTAAACCGCCTTTATAATGGAAGATTCGCATTAGATCGATTTTATTAAATTAATATTTCTTCCTTTATAAAATAACGAGATGAAATTTTAAATAAATGCAATCCATACTTAAAAAAACCGGGAAATGCAATACTCCTGTCAAAGAAGACGGATGCCCAAGACAGCTACTTAATAAAAGCAATTATTTATTCAAGTTTAAAAATAGAGGTATTAGATATTTCGTGACTCCAAAAATCAAACTTCCTTTGTATTAACAAGCATAAAAAACACCCTTTTTTTCCATAGTGACATCAAATAAAATGAGGATAACAAAGCATTTAACCCTTTTGATATTCGTGCTGAATATGAAACGTCTTTCAGACACACGCTACGTGTGATACATTTAATGCACAGCAACATGTCAGACACCCCTTCAAATGTATTCGTTATACAACTCGATATAGGGGATTGTGTATTGTCTATTTGTGTTATTGTATCCTCCAGACACTGCATTAATAACTGATATTGGCATCGCTATGATTCAATTCGACCAATTTGTATATCAAATGAATATTTAGAGAAAAATAATACCGACCAAAACTGCGAAACAGCAATAAAAATGAAAAAGCAAGAGAAGAAAGGAAAATATTTTTGCAGATACAATGAATATGATCAAAAGTCATGTCTAAAAAAATTATGCGAATACGTGCTTGCCATTCCAATTTATATAGGAAAAGTGGAGAGAATATTTGGATCGAAATTACTTGGGATTTATTTATTTTTTTCATTTTATCGGTTTACTACACACTTTTGGTGACCTATTGTTTCATCGGTGTCCATTTCTGTTATAAATTCCAACTAAATATTTTGTTTAAATTAATTTAATAGAATCTTCAGAAAAATATTTTTTTAATTTCAAAATTCAATATGCATATTAATTCATGCTGTTTTAGAAACCTTATAACATTCAATTCATTGTGCAATGTATTTTTTTAATAGTCTCTATATGTTCTTATATATCTAATTATGCTATAAAAAAGAGCAAACAGGAAATAAAAGGATATATTTTATTATAAAGAATTTTTATAAAATGATAATGTATTTTTAGATATATAAAGAAGAAATGCGTATTATATATCGAAAAATAGAAACAATTATTTATTATTTTTTTTTACCACCGCTGGATTTTGAAGTTAAATCTTTATTATCCGTACAAAATTTTTCAAACATTTTATTAAAAGTATGTCTTATACTAAAATCTATTCAACGTGGAATAAATAACTAAATCTTCATATTTTGATTATAAACTGTAGAAAAATGTCAGTATGAAACATCATTCGTAACAATTAAAAAAATTGAATTTCACTGCAGCAATGAATTTTTTTAGCTGTAAAATATACTTGAAATATGTTCAAAAAAATTCATTATAAAATGAAAAAAGGGCAAAACTTGGCATGCTTATAATGATAATTTTTTTAATTTCAGATGTTGTAAAAATCCTTTTTCCCTTATTATTTTCCGAAGTTATTTTGAGTAACACCAACACATTGCTTAAATTTTAAATAATTAAAATTCCAAATAAAATTTCACAACAAAATTTGCACGAGGTACACACTCCTATTCTCAAAAGTATATACAAGTTAAATTTGGACTTTATAGGTCAAATGTGTGACCCGTAGAACACAAACACTCATAGATATTCACACATTTATTTTTATTATTAGTAAATATGCATCTCTGTTGTTATTAGTAGGAAACACCTCTGGTCATGTGTTTAAATTCCCGAGATTCGCAAAATGAAATTCATAAAATCTGGCCACTTTACCGCCAACCACGCACACTTCTAACCCTTAATGGTACCCTTTACACATTAATTTGCAGAACTTCCTACTCATCCTCGAACAACCCCTAATTTTAATTAGGCACCAACTTGTTATCATTCAATCGTTCCTTGGGCAGCATCCAACCGTAACCGTTTGACTTACAGATCAACGCCACCTCAACATCCGTAAACAATGGCCTCTCTAACAAGAGCCCATTGTTTTATCGGGTGGCTTCCAGCTTCCGGTCCCAAGTCACGCAAGGCAGCCAGCCACCCCGAGGGCGTCAAGGGTTTTTTCTTTTGGGCTGATCTCTTTCTTGGCAATCAATCACGGGATGAGGAGAGGATTCCGGTGTTTTATCCACCGAGGAACGACAGATAGGCCAAGATGTGTGATTTATGGGACCTGGGATCGAGTTGGTGGTGGCCTGCCTTCCGGCTTCTTTCCCTCGGCTGTTACAGAGAGTAAAAACAAGAATGATTGAATGGCGGCTGTGAAAATCCGTAGATAATATTGCCCCTGTGGATAGTATAATCGAGTGGCTGAAGTGATTTTGAGGTGTAACTTGATTTTAATAAAAGGTAATCGGTTTATGAGGTAGATATTTGTAAGCTTCCCCTATGGACTCGCCAGATTGAGGCATAGGATTTAAATTGGAAGAGGAGTTGTTCAATAAAATCCCGAAAATATGCAAATAATAAAATCCAGAAAATGTTTAAATAATGATGAATTAAATTTAAAAAAAATATTTTTTTAATTTAGCCAGAGTGTATGCTTTGGTCTTGATTGCATATTAGTGCAATATGGCATGTTTCGTGTTTTATCGTGCGACGGAGAAACCAAAGTATATATTTTAAGAAGTTTTTTTACCTCCAATCTACAAGTGCAGATATTTGATACATTGTTAATGATTACATTGTAATGACGCTACATTTATTACATTGTTAATGACTGCATTATAATAAAGCTACATTTACTACACTGTAATGACGCTACATTTACTACATTATAATGAAGTTACATTTACTACATTGTAATGACGCTACATTTATTACATTGTTAATGACTGCATTATAATGAAGCTACATTTACTACATTGTAATGACGCTACATTTATTACATTGTTAATGACTGCATTATAATGAAGCTACATTTACTACATTGTAATGACGCTACATTTATTACATTGTTAATGACTGCATTATAATGAAGCTACATTTACTACATTGTAATGACGCTACATTTACTACATTGTTAATGTCGAGACCATATACTATATTTCAACTGTCTCGATCATTGTTTGAGTCCTAGCGTTTAGTACAATTGTTTCTTTAACATATACCCTGACGTACAAATGGTGAATTCTTAGTTGATTCGATCCATAATTTAATACACTTCTGCATTCTAAGGATAAATGTACATGCTAAATTTCATCCATATAGCTATTAGTATTTTTGAGTTATCGTGTTCATATAATGATGGATGAACTAAGAAAAGATTTTAAAAGAATTTTGTTGAAAATTTGGCAGAAATATGGAAATCTAGTAAAAAGATCAACCTATTAAATGCATCTTAGCATTTCGTTGTGTTCGTACGTGATTGTGCTTTCAGATGGAAATACATAATTCCAAAAATGTATTTTTTGAACTCAGAGTGGTTTAAAATGTGGATTTCCTTAATATTTTGTATTCGAAATTTTTGATGACTGCATTATTTTATGTTTCTATGTTCCATATTCGAGAAGGTAAAAGCCGTGTAAATATAAGAAATATAATTTCCAGTAAATTTTTCTCACAGTTGATATATCTGCATTTATTATATTAAATTATTCCATTTTGTGGCTAAAATCATTCGGACGAGCAAATCTTCAAACATTTGAGAAGGGCATCATTTTCTTTTTTCACTAAACTTTGTTCCACAATCATCTAGATATAAAATAATGAATATCATCATTTTTTTTAAAAATCTCGCCAAGAAAAATGTTATTAAAGCATTCTTTTCTCTTGCAACTATATAAAAGATAAATATTCCGTAATCATGAGAGACCTAAATGATGATTGCTCCTTTTCTTCCCTGATGAAACACAGGGAAAAAGACTACTAGAAACACATTGCGCAATGACGGTATGATTAAACTTAAAATTAGGAATTGTCATGTTGCCAGAAAAATTAGAGAGAAGTCGGCAGATATTAACAGCTTTTATCGACATTCTAATAAAGAGGTCTATTGTAGTTGCATATGGAATACAATTTGACAATTCTTCGAAGATTTTTGTTTATTTTTCATGCAACATCAAGATTCAATGGGAGAATATTTTTACGTTTTTCTTGTTTGGGAATCTTCACAGTGAAAGAGAAATCTCATGAGGTATAATTTGAAATTGGTACTGGAATAATTCAGCTTTCTTTAAAAATTGGACAAATGATGGTAAATCTGAAAAGGACTGAAATTCCTAGGGTTCTATAGAATAAATTCTAGATGTAGGCTGATACGGTATCTAGATTAGGCTGAAAACGTTCGTAAAAGTTCGTCTGAAAAACAGTTTCTATGTTTAAAATAAACGAAAATACTCTCAGGTTTCCATAAATTATATCTACGAACCTAATTGCGATTGAAGCTGTCATCGTAATATGGAATAGGTGTTGATGTTTTTATTCTCATTTTCATTTTTAGGTATTTGAGTATCAATCGCGTGGCAGATATTATACCCCTCAAAAAATTTCCAATTATTACACTTTAAATTCAGTAAAAAAACTAAATTCTTTACATATTTTTTAACAAATATTCTCCAATTTCCATTCAGTTAATACACAAGTTTCGGCTTTTTATACTATACTATGAAGCATAACAACGTCATATGTGAAATTTTCGTTCACGGCCTTGAACAATGTTCACAATTGTTTTCAGGGGAAGCTACTTTACAGAGGTTGAGAGAAGGTTTCGGAGAGACTACTCCTGTTGGTTAGATATAATTATTTTAAAAAGATAAACGCTATATAGATACTAATTATTATTCTAATGTAATGACTGAAAATCGACTTTATGTTCTGTTTCATTTTGTTAGTACTTATTCGTAGATAAATCATTTAAAATACGTCAGCACTCTCAATATTTTGAATTTCTTGTAATTTTACTACAAATTTTCATAACCATAGGCCGGATACTGCTGAAATTTTGTACATCCATGCTTAAATTATTGCAATGGCATCAAAAATTTCAAACTTTATCATTCGAAAACTTTCAGATACAAATTCAATAATTAATACGATATTACAAAAATTAAAAGGATAATAATATAATATTTATGTTATGTGGTAGTTATATACAAAGTAAGATTTAATTTATTGTAACGTAAGAATTATATCTAGTAAAATGGCGAGAAGATTTAATCATTATTGAAGGCGCCACTTGCCAAAAAATTCATCTGAGACTTTATATTATTCTATTGCTTAATATGATAGCTTGAATTATTTTGAATATGTCTATCAAATTCAAGAGCTGTATCATTATATTTACTTCTTACATACTAAATACAAAAAGAAGAAAGTACTGTAATAGTTAAAAAAATCGAACGCAATATTTTAACGAATCCCCACATTTCAGACTTCCCTAAATCCAAAAAACACATTTTTTTATTTATGTCTGTCCGTCTATCTGTCTGTATGTCAATGAACAAGATAGAACAAGAACACTTTGGACTTAGAGGTTGAAATCTGGAGTATATAGTCTCTATTCTAAATATATAGATACCTATTTAATTTTGGACAAGATCCCTGCTATTAATTTTGAAGAAAATCAGAAGAAGTCTGTCTGCCTGTCTGTCCGAATAGATGCTAACTCGATAACAGTGAATTGAAGGGATCTAGGTGGACAAAATTTCTTGCGTAGTTTTGGAATCTAAAGTATAGATACGTATCACAGTATATGGCAGCAAATTTGTTGAAGGGTTGACCATCTGTCGGTATTTACTTTCACAAGTATATAAAGACGATCCAAAACGTAATGATTTAAATATATGAAATATGATATGTGATTTTTTGACAACAATTCTAGATAGATAGATATTTATTGAATATAATTTTAATTTATTCAATATATATTTATTTTAACAAATTCAAAGATGTAAATTTCCAATTTTGACATTTTTAATGATAAAAAAATGTTTGATAAAAGAAAGAACATATTAAATATTTTTTTTTCTTTTTTTGCATTTTGGACGTTTTCAATATAAGTTTTTAAAAATAAAGGAAATAAATGTGTAAATATTTTTATAAATGTTATAAATTTATATGAGTAGCAAAATTATGCATATAACACGCTGTGTGGTCTGTATTCATTTTCTATAATTGTTATGATTAAAACTTATGAAATATTAATGTTTTCTTTTGTTTACCGTTTACATATTTACTGCACATTTATAACATTTTATTTCCTTATAATTTTTTAATCGTAGGCCTTTTAAAGTAAGCTACTAAATATTTTGCAAAATTTGTAGACAGCTCCACTAATTTTATATCATAATTTTAGACGAATAGTAAATTAAATTTTCTCCAAGTTTTTTTTTTTTTTTTTTTTTTTTTTTTTTTTTTTTTTTGTCCATGTACTCTTCAAATTCTTAAGACTATTTTAAATAATTATAATAGAAGTTAAAAAATTTATAATGAATGTTTTGAAATACATGTTTTATGGAAATATTCATATAATTAACACTAATGCTAAGATGCGTAATACTTAAAAAAAAATCTAAATCTAAATTAATGCCTTTTTGTGAATTTTTTTTGTATGTGTCTAGCAATATATATATATTTTTTTAATTAAAAAGAGGTAACTCAAACTAATTTTATATAGTATAATATAAAACATTTTGAATGAAAATTTATAAAAAAATGTATGCATATTTAAAAAAATCTTTAATTTTTTTAAAGTTTTAATTAAAAAAAATAATGCATTTTAGAATGGCATTACAGTAAATCCCAGTTTTTTGTATGGAATAATTATGCATTTTTAGACTACATAAAATATTTTTAAAATCTAATTACAAATACAAAAAAAATAGATATCTACACGTTGCGTTGGTACACTAGGGTGCCTAAATTTCTTCTGTCCATAGTTCATCATTAAATTCTTCAAATTGCAACATTTTTTTTGTGTATTTGAATTAATTTAATATGGGAAGCCTGAATTTATAATCCAAAATTGATCTTGCCAGTTTAAATAGCCAGATTTCAAATGGACTTCAATGGCGACTCTTAGAATAAATTAAATTAGTGCATATTTTTAAAGATAATTTTTTGAAACTAGATAATGTTTTGTTTCAATAAGACATAATTAGTAATGAGTAATAAGCAGCGTTTGGGTGTATTTTTGACTCATTGTAAAACTCAAAACCTTTGATATTCCTTAAAATTAAAGTGAATCAGTTAATTTCTTAAAAGAATATACCTTACACCTATGAAGTCTTACTCTGTTATTACCTCTTTTAGTGATCGTTGTTTCGCAGAAATATCGAATGCGCATAATTTCAATCAAATCCCTCAAATATAACTCTATGTCCATGGACTTTTTAATAAATTAAATTTTGGCATCAAATTGTAATAGATACAAAAATTGTGTTATTTTAATAGCTTTGCACTTGTTTCATTTATTGTGAAGATGAACTTTCATAATAGTGTCAAGACCTATAATATTAAAAGCATAATTTTCCGGATTATCAATCTCGGAACCGGAGGGTTTCAGGTTCGTGACCCGATTCCACCGAAGAACCGTCGTGTAAGGGGGTCCGTTGCACGTTAAATCCGTCCTGACCAAACGTCCTCCCGCTGGTGTGGAGAGGGGGGTGCCAACTCAGGTGTCGTCCTCGTCATCTGACCACGGTTCAAAATTACGAGGTCCGTCCCAAAATAGCCCTAGTGTTGCTTAAAACGGGACGTTAATATAACCAAACCAAACCAAAAGCGGATTATCAATCTTTGCATTCTGCTCTTTTTCGTAATACCGGAACTTCTCCTTTTCATTCAATGTGTAAGTTACATTGATTGTAAGCAAAAGTATATTTTTTTCTTTAGGTTTCAAAAAAGATCTAAAATGAGCTGTTAAATATTTTATGGAAAAATGGGGAAAAATTAGTGTCTTAAATTTCATTACAACTATTAAAGTAATTTTAAAAAATAGTGCTAAAATACATATTTTTTTAAAAAAAATACCAAACTTCAGGGGAAAAAATTTCAAAACAGCTTTGTTGGTTTCATTTTCTTTTTTTCAATTCTAAAAGGGGATAAAGATTAATTTTCGGATATAATTTTTAGGAAGTTATGGTCCTTCAAATCTTGCTTAATATTTAATTAATTGAAATTTCAAGGATACATTGTGCAACTTCTTTCTTCTTTCAGAACTTCTTTCTATGCGCACATTTCCAATCGCCGAAACTTATTTGTGCCAAATTTGATAGTTCTAGATGAAATGGTTTAATATGCAGAACGCCAACAGGTAAAAATACATTTTTCTTATTATTAGTAAAGATGCACTATTGCAGAATAATTCCTCTAATCTTAAAATATTGCTTCAAATCTCATTAATCATATAATTTATTCCTCAATCCGCCAACTCAACTGATGAATATTAACATTTTAAAGAAATTTTCAGCATGATTTTCGCTATTAAAATCTTCCCCAATCTCATGCAACTCTTTAAAAGATGAACATTTCGTATCCATCACGGAGCTAAATGACGGATTGCTTTTTTTCCCACTCTTGAAACGCGGGGCGAAAATTGGCGAAGAAATGCACCATCGCGCCAACGATGGTGTAATTAAACTTAATTTAGAATCTGTCATGCCGCCCCGAAAATGAGGGAGCCACCACCGGGGAATAGCAGCTTTTATCGACATTTTTATAATGAGATCCATGGCACTGGTAAAAGGAATATAATTTGACAACTCTTTGGAGAATTTTGTTCCTTCCTACCATGGTAACGACGACGAGTTTCATGGGCGGAATATTTTTACGTTTGCCTTTTGCGTGATTCTTAGCAGTAAATGAGGAATTGCCTGTGGTGCAGATTGGAACTGACACTGGTGTTCCTTTCTTTTGGAAATTACTTTTCAGGTGATCAATTTAGAAAGGGAATAAATTTTGGAACATAGACGGTTAGCTGCTTTTACATAAGAGCTCCTGTGTAAAGAATAAAATTTAAAGTTATGTCAGGTTAAATATCGGTGTTCTAATGTTAAAATGTTTATTAGTTTTGGAGTGAATAATAATGAATTACTTACAGAAAACGTTAGATTCGATTTTGAATGACGAATTGACATTGATGCAGATTAGAATTGACGCTGGAATAATCAGTTTCCTCTCTTTCAGAAATTACCAATCAGGTGATAAATATAAAAAGATAATAATTTTTGAAACATAGACGATTAGCTGCTTTTAGATAAGAGCTTCTGTGTAAAGAATAAAGTTTAATGTTAATGTAGGGTTAAATATCGGTGTTCTAATGTTAAAATGTTTATTAGGTTTGGAGTGAATAATAATGAATTACTTACAGAAAACGTTAGATTCGATTTTCGATGACGAATTGACATTGATGCAGATTAGAATTGACGCTGGAATAATCAGTTCCCTCTCTTTCAGAAATTACCAATCAGGTGATAAATATAAAAAGATAATAATTTTTGAAACATAGACGATTAGCTGCTTTTAGATAAGAGCTTCTGTGTAAAGAATAAAGTTTAATGTTAATGTAGGGTTAAATATCGGTGTTCTAATGTTAAAATGTTTATTAGGTTTGGAGTGAATAATAATGAATTACTTACAGAAAACGTTAGATTCGATTTTCGATGACGAATTGACATTGATGCAGATTAGAATTGACGCTGGAATAATCAGTTTCCTCTCTTTCAGAAATTACCAATCAGGTGATAAATATAAAAAGATAATAATTTTTGAAACATAGACGATTAGCTGCTTTTAGATAAGAGCTTCTGTGTAAAGAATAAAGTTTAATGTTAATGTAGGGTTAAATATCGGTGTTCTAATGTTAAAATGTTTATTAGGTTTGGAGTGAATAATAATGAATTACTTACAGAAAACGTTAGATTCGATTTTCGATGACGAACTGACATTGATGCAGATTAGAATTGACGCTGGAATAATCAGTTCCCTCTCTTTCAGAAATTACCAATCAGGTGATAAATATAAAAAGATAATAATTTTTGAAACATAGACGATTAGCTGCTTTTAGATAAGAGCTTCTGTGTAAAGAATAAAGTTTAATGTTAATGTAGGGTTAAATATCGGTGTTCTAATGTTAAAATGTTTATTAGGTTTGGAGTGAATAATAATGAATTACTTACAGAAAACGTTAGATTCGATTTTCGATGACGAACTGACATTGATGCAGATTAGAATTGACGCTGGAATAATCAGTTCCCTCTCTTTCAGAAATTACCAATCAGGTGATAAATATAAAAAGATAATAATTTTTGAAACATAGACGATTAGCTGCTTTTAGATAAGAGCTTCTGTGTAAAGAATAAAGTTTAATGTTAATGTAGGGTTAAATATCGGTGTTCTAATGTTAAAATGTTTATTAGGTTTGGAGTGAATAATAATGAATTACTTATAGAAAACGTTAGATTCGTTTTTGAATGAGAAATTGACATTGGGGTTGATTAGAATTGACACTTGAATTCAACTAATTTTTACGTTTACCTTATTCATAATTCTTAGCATTAATTCAGGGATTTCTTGTGGTGCAGATTGGGATTAACACTGGTGTTCTTTTCTTTTGGAAATTATTTTTCAGATGATAAATTCAAAAAGGGAATAAATTTTAAAACATAGATGATTAGTTGCTTTTAGATAAAAACTCATGTGTAAAGAATAAATTTTAAAATAATGTAAGGCTAAACACTAGTGTCATAATATTTAAATCTTTCTTATGTTTGGTGTGGATAATAATGAATGACTTACAGAAAATGTTAGATTCGATTTCGAATGAGGAATTGTCTGTCGTGCACATTAGAATCGACTCTAGAATAACCGGTGTTCTTTTTATTTAAAATGAATTTTCAGATGATACAATTAAAAAAGTAATTCATTTTTGAGCATATAAAATTTAGTTATCTGTAGATATGAGATACAATAAAGTTTGGTGTCAATATCTACCTTAACGGTGATATTTTTGTTAGTTTTGGAGCGAATATTAATGAATTACTTACGAAAACATCCCTTCCCTTGTTAATTGCGCTATTTTAAACTTCTTTCCGATTAGACCCTTTCAATATACTTCATTTGGTGTTGTAGCGGTTAACCAACTTTATTACCTTTTCTTTTGATACAACAGATGGCGTTACCTTATTGACATCAAGGTCATATTTCCCATGATCCTTCTTGGGGGTCATGATCCTTATTAGATTTTATTCTAAGTAAGTGTCTTGTATTTTTCATGTTCGTGTTTGTTTTATCTTGCGAAATGTGGAATTTAGAATATAATCAAATAACTGTTCCCGAAGCTCTCTGTTTTTTTCATCTACTTCATAATGAAGTTATAATCTCGTCGCTCTACAATGTACCTTGTTTTTTTTTTATTTAACTTTTTTTAAACAACCATTTTTATGTGTACTGGGAATAATAATAGGGATAAATAGGGAAGTCATCCATTTATTTTAAAAGAGGTTTAATTTTAAATCAACCTAAGTATCGAAGCAATTAGTTAATGCAAATTTTTATCTACTTTCATTTTGTAAAATTGCTATTAGGATTTAAAGATTCGCTAAGATTACAAAGTCATCATCATTTAAGATTTTGTTTGGAAAATTATGAAACGACGTCGCATTCTTCGGAATAAAGAATTTGAAGGATTACTTAAATGAGAAAAACGATACGATAGGCATCAATGTTTTTAATATCTAATTAAGGAATGGTTTCAAAATTTGATTTTTATAAAAAAAAGAATTATTATCAGAAAAATCATATTTTATTTAAATGAAATAATAATAAATATTTTGATTAAAAACACTCGAATAAAAAAATAAACCTTGAATTTCGAATAACAAATTTTTATAGTTTCCAGTCATTTGAGACTGATCAGTATTGGAAATCTAGATAGTAATATTCTATTTCAGTAACCAGTTTTGTTTAATTAAAATAAAAATAATTTATTTTCGTAAAATACAAAATAGATATCAATTTAAAAACAAACTTGTATCATAAAGTACGATTAAATTAAGTTAAAAAAAATATGCTGACTGCATTAATATAATTTGATTCAAGCTATTTTGAGAATAATTTGATCACAAATTTAAAAGAATTTTTAATTTCTATTTTGATTGTTATTCACACTTTTATTATGAGTTTCCACTAGTTCATGTTAAAGAGGTTTCTAACGAGTATCTTAATTCAACCAAAGATTTAAGAAAAAAATTAACAAAAAGTTCTTAAAAAAAAAAGGGTAATAAAAAGATTTTTATCAACATTTTAAACAATTATTTTGAATGTTTTGCTCGCCAAACAAATAAGCAAAGTATGAGAATCTAATAAATTTAATTTAAAAAGATTTAAATTTTATTGTGTTCGCGACATAGTTTATTTTTAATGAATATTTAACATTCCTATGCAGATATATATGGTTTAGTTTTTTTTATTGTAAAGTTTCTAGTTCTTCAAAATTTTCTATTTTTTTAAATTTATAAATAATACCTTTTACTTATTAATACAATAATCAAAGTTTTTTTTTTTCCTTGTTTAAAAACTTTTCTTTTTATCACTTCTTATTTTTTACTTTATCTTAAACGAAGTATACAAAGCCGAAGTATTATAATCGTCAAAAATTTTGAATTCCATATATTGTCGAATCTCAAAGTTTCAAACTTCTCTAAGATCTAAAAAAATATTATTAGAAATATATCTATTCATTTGTTAATATAATAACTCCCAAACTCTTATAGTAACATGGATCAAATTTGGTATATAGTCTTTACACAAAATTTGTTAGATTTCTATCAAATTTTAAGTGAACTTTATTCACCGGATGTCTCTATGTCCAACTGTTCGATTGCAAATGGACTTGAACTTGAACCAAAGTATTATAATCGTCAAAATTTTTTAATTCCATATTTTGTCGAATCTCAAAGTTTCAAACTTCTCTAAGATCTAAAAAAATATTATTAGAAATATATCTATTCATTTGTTAATATAATAACTCCCAAACTCTTATAGTAACATGGATAAAATTTGACATATAGTCCTTACACAAAACTTGTTAGATTTCTATAAAATTTTAAGTTAACTTTATTCACCGTATGTCTCTATGTCCAACTGTTCGATTGCAAATGAACTTGAACTTGAACCAAAGTATTATAATCGTCAAAAATTTTGAATTCCATATTTTGTCGAATCTCAAAGTTTCAAACTTCTCTAAGATCTAAAAAAATATTATTAGAAATATATCTATTCATTTGTTAATATAATAACTCCCAAACTCTTATAGTAACATGGATCAAATTTGGTATATAGTCTTTACACAAAATTTGTTAGATTTCTATCAAATTTTAAGTGAACTTTATTCACCGGATGTCTCTATGTCCAACTGTTCGATTGCAAATGGACTTGAACTTGAACCAAAGTATTATAATCGTCAAAATTTTTTAATTCCATATTTTGTCGAATCTCAAAGTTTCAAAATTCTCTAAGATCTAAAAAAATATTATTAGAAATATATCTATTCATTTGTTAATATAATAACTCCCAAACTCTTATAGTAACATGGATAAAATTTGACATATAGTCCTTACACAAAACTTGTTAGATTTCTATAAAATTTTAAGTTAACTTTATTCACCGTATGTCTCTATGTCCAACTGTTCGATTGCAAATGGACTTGATAACTACAAAACATAAAGAACTAGATAAATGAAATTTGAATCACAAGATTAGGATTGATGACGTATATCAACATCACTGTTCTAGTGTTAAGCAAAATTTTAACTTCAGTCAGTTAGAAAAGCGAATCCTATGATACATATTTGATTTTCGGGTATTTGTGCATTAAACGTTTGTCGGCGATTTATCGCCAAGAGACTGCCAAATATAGCAGGCAAGATTCATGCCGAAGATCAATCTTTCTTAACAATGGCATGCAATAAATATACAGATACCAATTTTTTATCCTATAATATGAAGAACATAGCTCTTATGTGTGATAATAAAACTCTGAGTACTCGTGACATTCTCAACCTTTCCCAAATTCCTTATTTTTTTCCGAGGTGGGGGGGGGTAACATCTTTATTACAGGTTATGCAAGAAAGATTCGGGTAGATCACTCAAGCTAGTTTGTTCTAAAAATATTCCTCAAGTCCTTTCTATAAATATTATTAAACCTTGCAAACCTTTTTACCCAAATTTAATGCCAGATGCCTCATCTAAAATTGTATCAAGACTAATTAAAATTACAAACTCAAGCAAGGATCAAGAAAAGGAAATATTAACATACTGTATTATTAAGGAAAACACCAAACTATACAGAGCTTCAGAATTCTAGAACATTAAAATTCGATAAAGAAATTTTAACTTCGCAAACGTGAAACAACTTATACACGTTACTATAAAATTCAAGGTCCGCTCATTTTTGCTAACGAAAGTTTGTAGATCAAATTTTTGGATCTTGCCTATAATTTTCTATATTTGAGAAATATTTAATAAGTATTTCTTATCTTTTTTGTTATTTTGCATCAATGTACGTTATTTTTCTGTGTTGTATTATCCAAGCACCTCAAAATGAATTCAAAGAATACTTTTGAAACTTTTTGTTTTCAAAAGATCGTAGAGCAAGTTTTTGAATCTTGCCTATAATTTTCTATGTTTGAGAAATACTGAATAAGTATTTCTTATCTTTTTTATTATTTTGCATCAATGTACGTTAGTTTTTTTGTGTTGTATTATCCACGCACCTCAAAATGAATTCAAAGAATACTTTTGAAAGTTTTTGTTTTCAAAAGATCGTAGATCAAATTTTTGAAACTTGCCTATAATTTTCTATATTTGAGAAATATTGAATAAGTATTTCTTATCTTTTTCGTTATTTTGCATCAATGTACGTTATTTTTCTGTGTTGTATTATCCACGCACCTCAAAATGAATTCAAAGAATACTTTTGAAACTTTTTGTTTTCAAAAGATCGTAGATCAAATTTTTGCATATTGTCTAAAATTTTCTATGTTCCAGAGGTATTTAATAATTATTACTTATCTTTTCTGTTATTTTGTATCATTGTGCATTATTTTTCTGTCTTCTATTATCCATGCACTTCAAAATGAATTCAAAGAATTTCACATGCAACAGTCCTCGTATAAAGAGGTGAATAATTCAAGAGTCTCCGAAATGTCTCCTTTGTATCCGAAAGTTCTTCCGTCCCAAATCAAATAATCAATATCTTCTATTTTTAAAGTGGTTCCAAAGTCCCCCGTCCCAAATTGTTTTTCGATATCAATATGTCATCACATTTTTCACTTCAGCAGACAGACAACCAGGTTGTACAGATATTTTGAGAGAAGAGAGTTCTGTATAAATCTCAATACATGTCTTTCTAAAAAGATTTGAGATTTTTGGTGCACAAAAATATAATCCCAAAATGTCGTTTTATTTCTAGTTAATTATTTATAGCTTAGATTATATGATTGATTGTTTGGATATCTTTTTGTGAATCTTATTCTAGTCAGAATAAGATATAAAAGAGACGAAGAAATTTCACCAGGGTTCCATAGCTTATTCTTATCACTAAGGGATATATTTTTAATTGAAAGATATTCTTTTTAAAACTGAAGGTACCCGGAAAACTTTTGTTCATTCAGCATTTTTATTTATTAATTTTTTGTAAAACCGTGTTTTTCTGGGGAAAATATTGAGATGTGTATCACATAAAGATAACACATGAAATTTTTTCAATCTTACCTGCATGTGAACTGTTCATTTAAACAAAATATCACGAATGTACTTAGTTTAACATGTTATTCGAAACAATTTGCAATATTGTAGTATTCAGTTTACAGTTTATCTATCGTTATTGATATTTTTACACTTAAACTCAGCTTTAACACGGCGAAATCGGGTCCGAAGTGACGCTATATGACATTGTCAGTATGGGAGCAAATAGAAAAGGTTAGTTCTTAGTTATAAAAAAATGTGTTTCTTTGTGTAACATCCAGTATTTTCAAGTATTAAAAAACAAAACTTTATTTAAATATAAAATTTGATCCAAATTATTAGAATCTTTTTCAAAATTCTCGAATTGAATTTATATATTTATATATATATAAGTAACCAAACTAAAGTAAGAAATATTTTGAAAACGAAACGAAATAATTTTAACGCAACTAAAAACTTTTATATATGACGAATATTTAAATGAAAATATTATTCCTAAAAATAACTGGCTAGAGTTATGTAATTTTAATACTACTGAAAATTACGTTTTTAATGGAATTAACTTTTATAAACAAGTAAAGGGCATTCCAATGGGAACAGCTTTCTCAAGTGCTTTAGCTAATATTTTCCTACATTACTATGAGAATAAAATAATTAAATATAATTTAATAAACGGTGGAGGTATATTGATGACTTACTTTTGATTAACTTAGACAATTCTAATATTGTTACCAATTACTATCCAAAAGATTTAATTCTAACAGAAACAAATAAAAATCAACTTGAGGCTACCTTTCTGTGTTTAAAAGTCGAAATCGCTAATGATAAAACAATAATTGGTATCTACGATAAAAGGGATGAATTCTACTTTAAAATAACAAAATTTTGTAATTATTATTCCAATCTAAACATCGAAATTTTCAAAAATCCTACATTACTATGAGAATAAAATAATTAAATATAATTTAATAAACGGTGGAGGTATATTGATGACTTACTTTTGATTAACTTAGACAATACTAATATTGTTACCAATTACTATCCAAAAGATTTAATTCTAACAGAAACAAATAAAAATCAACTTGAGGCTACCTTTCTGGGTTTAAAAGTCGAAATCGCTAATGATAAAACAATAATTGGTATCTACGATAAAAGGGATGAATTCTACTTTAAAATAACAAAATTTTGTAATTATTATTCCAATCTAAACACCGAAATTTTCAAAAATCTAATTTTCTCACAATTTAACAGGATCAAAAGGGTTTGAAAAAATAAAAATTCCTATATTGAAGCATCAAATAACCTCATTAAAAATTTAATTAATAATGAATTTCCTATAAATCACTGTAATGTCAACTTTTTGATTAAACAAGGTATGGTTTGGGATTAATCCTTTACTGAAAATAAAAATAGAACTTTCCTTCCATATTAGATCACTCAATAGATGGCGCTGGAACCCTATAATTGTTTTTTACCTTAAATACGTTAGCTTGGAGGTGTTAAAAAAGCGGGAATCACAATCGATAGCTTAAAACTTCTTTCCTTTTTGTTTACATTACTGGTGTGAGTAATATTATATGGTTTTTTTTATTATTGTTATTTTTGTTATTGTATTTTTATTTATTAGTGGATATATTCTTCTAATTTATTGTTATTGTATTTTTACTTATTAGTGGATATATTCTTCTAATTTATTGTTTTCTATTTTCCTTTCCGTTAAAATGGTATATCTCTTGGGCCTAATTTCAGGGGATTTTCGGGTCACGAAGAATCATTATTAGACTGTCTAGTCTGCATTCCTTCACAGAAAAAATCCTTTTTTTTTTATCCCTGCCTGAAGGTGACCCTTGAAAAAGTCTTCAGGACGGATTCTTTTTTTTATTTGGTTTATATATATATATATAAGTAACCAATCTAATTAAAAAAAGGGTTTGCAAAAATAAAAGTTCCTATATTGAAGCATCAAACAACCTCATTAAAAATTTAATTAAAAATGAATTTCCTAGAAATTACTGTAATGTCAATTTTTTAATTAAACAACGTATGGTTTGGGATTAATCCTTTGGCTTAAATAAAAATAGAACTTTCCTTGTATATTAGATCACTCAATAGATGGCGCTGGGAGCCTACAATTTTTTACCTAA
The DNA here is from genome assembly GCF_947563725.1 of Argiope bruennichi. Taxonomy (NCBI): domain Eukaryota; kingdom Metazoa; phylum Arthropoda; class Arachnida; order Araneae; family Araneidae; genus Argiope; species Argiope bruennichi. The sequence goes on from NC_079156.1 coordinate 107,801,619, forward strand.
TTTACCGTTAGCTTTTTTACCGTTAGTGTTTTTAAAAGCGAGAATCACAATCGATAGCTTAAAATTTCCTTGACTGCAGATGGTATGTGCTTGCCTTTTCATTTTTCCTTTAGTGCTATTTTATGGTATTTTTTGTTTTTATTGTTATTTTTGTTATTGTATTTTTACTTAGTAGTGGTTATTTTCTTCTAATTTGTTGTTTTGTATTTTCCTTTCTGTTAAAATAGTATATCTCTTGGGCCTAATTTCAGGGGATTTTCGGGTCACGAAGAATCATTATTAGACTAATGCCTGCATTTCCTTCACAGAAAAAATCCCTTTCTTTGAATACCTGCCTGAGGGTGACCCTTGAAAAAGTCTTCAGGCCGGATTCTTTTTTATATTTTTTCGGTTTAATTTTTATTTGGTTTTTTGATTTTCTTATTAACTTGATTTTAATACTTTTGTTTTTATATATATATATATATATATATATATATATATATATATATATATATATATATATATATATATATATATATATATATATATATATATATATATATATATATATATATATATATATAATTGGTGTATCCCAGAAAAGTATATAGTTGTAGTATATAAATATAAAAGTATATATCCCAGAAAAGTTGCGTCCAATTTTCAGCATTGTGTAATAGTCTAGATATTATATAGAAGAATGGCAGTTTTCATACATTGATGGTAAAATGCGTAGTTGGACTTGCCTGGCAGGAATAACCGGCTGTTATTTTAGTGTTGGCTTATTTAGTTATTGGCTTTCCAATGCCAATATCAAAATTTTAACATCAATAGTACAAATATTGTTTTCTATCAATTGTTTATAATCATTTTATATATTGTATTTTGTAAGTAATTAAGTGGGAAATAGATTTCATTTAATTACGCATCAACCGAATTTTAGTCGTTAACAAAAGATGAATATCCAATTTTAGGTGTAAAATTTTATAAAACTTTAATCCCATTTGCTAATTTTTATTAGCAAAAAGCTAGGCTTTAGCAGCTACTGTTATAAAATCAAAGTAGTGTGGGATAATCAAAAAAGAAAAAGGAAAAAAGAATAAATGAGTTCAGTTTTAATTTCAACATTTGCCTACAGGTATGGCAACAGGATCGTCCATTTTAGTGATCATTAAACTTATTGAAATTCGACAAATATATTTTTATTGAACCCAAAATGTTTTTCACTTATTTAGATCCAACTCATTTAGATATTACTGATCGATTTGCAAAAAGCACTTGTTGGAATTTTAACTAGAATGCCTTGAAAACAATCTGGCCTTAACAAAGCCGGTGAATATCAAAACAGATTTGGAATCATTGAAGTAATTCACTTAATTTTTAAATCTAATTTTCTATGCAATAGATACTTTAAGGATATTTTTGGTCACTTTTTAAAATACAAAACAATGTGAAACTAATTGTGATGAAGATATAAATAACTTATCCCATTACAGTCGGCATAAATTAAAAACGTTGTTAAAAACTGTTAGAAACAATTCCTATGGATTCAATGCCGTACGACAAAAGTGGCTGCCCTTGCTAATTATAAAAGTATCTGCGTATATGAAATGCGTAATTAATTCTTTAATTAAAATCAGTGCGATTATTTAGGTTTTATTTCTACTATTAGAAAAGGAAAATATGTCAGGATGTACGCTCTCTACAATAAAAACAGATTGGTTACAAGCTACTTAATTTGGCATGGATGAGCTTTGAAAGTAGAAAATGTGCCCCTTGGAACAAAATTTTTAGAATCTTCAAGTCTAATTCTTTTTTAATTAAGATTTAAACTAGATTAAGACGATAATTTTCAAAAATATCATTGTATAAAATTATTTTTCCGTAATTAAAAATTTTTTTCCTAATTTTTTAGTTGTTTCAATTTAATTTTAATGCAATTTTTTTTCTTCTTTTTAGTAAATTAAAAAAAAAACAAGTTACATAATTTTCATTAACAGGCTTAATTGTTGCTATGAAGTTTAAAAGGTTTCCACTGTTTAATCAAGTAATTAATCACGTGATTTTCTGCCATTATTGAAAGCTGAAGACGAAAGATTTTGCTAATCATATGAATAGTTAACATGAGGAATCAGAAAGTGAAATTAGATTAAAGGAAAAGACAACGTTGCAATTTGAAACATACTACTTATATTCTTAAATTGTAAAAGGCACTTCATATACCGATATTCTTAAATTGTATCATAAAATTCCACTTCAAATGAAAATTTCATGAAAAAAAAAAAACTGAGCAGATGTTCGACTAGATTTTATTAAGGTTATTAGAAAACTAATTAAGGCTACCAAAAATAAGTAGCTAATAAGAAATATTATTAAAAATAATTTGTTCAAAGTAACATGGACTTTAAATTATGAATTAGACACAATCAACAATCCCGGCGAATCAACCGGTCACCAACAACGGCAAGTTCATAATGAGAGGGAATTAAGAAAAAGGCGTTCTTATCAATAGAAACTAATCATAATTATATGAAATATGAAAAATTATATGAAATTTTTGTTCATAGAATAAGTGAAATAATAATATATTGAATTTTCCTTCATTAAAAATCTCTATCCATCTAGCTTAAGTAGAGAACATTAATTGTACGTCGAATAAGATTTCTATGTATCGAACCACAAATTTTTATACTAATTGTAATCAACAAGTGGTAATTCCTTTCTTCAAGAAGTAATATTATAAATTAAATAAAAGAAATTTGTTCTACAGACACTTTCTGCAAGTGAAATTTCCGTGATGTGGAAATGATTTATAAACACTTGAAAGTGAATCACGTGTTTTCCTTAGTTCTAAGAACCCATTCTCTAAAGTAGAATGAGTATTTTACTTTGAATAAAGTTTAGCTTAATTGATATTAATTGTGGACTTGGCCCTTAAATTGAAAATCCTAAAGTATGAGAGATACATTCATTTTAATAAAAAAGTTTTTAAAAAATAGCAGGAAAAAAGACTTATAAAATATGAAAGAAAAAGAAAGAAAAATATGAAAGCTTGACAAATACAGATGAACAGTTTTAGAAAATCCTTATTTGTTCTTTTTAAAAATAAATTTCTTTGATACTTTAATTGCTCCTTCAACCTTAAAAAAATAACTATGCAAAGTTGTGTAAGATGCTCCTTTAGCTTTTAGTAAGAAATGATGAAATTTTTGCAACATGTGTTTTGACTTTCTGAAATTTCTTCTTATCGAAATTTCTATACATCGGAATATTTTCGAATCTCTGAAGTCGATATTCTTTGTTGGACGAGATATGCTTAATTTTGAAGCATATCTCCATTTCCCTTTTAATTGAACATTGTGCAGTGCAAATATATATAAGTTCTAGAACATTTTAATATCAACTGGATGCTGAATCGCTTGCATACACTTTTAGGGAAGCAAAGGTGATCAGTTCCGGAGTATGTTCAAAGGCAAAAAGATATTGAATAACTTTTTATAAAACAAATATTACCTTGCATTTTTATAATCAATAACAATTCAACTTCTCATGACATGAAATACAAAGGCTGAACCTATTACAATCGAATAGGTATTCATATGCTTTTGAATCTGTAGAATAAGTAACTGAAATTTAACAATTTTAGCTTTAAAATATAATTTTACAATATCAATTTTTGTTGTTTGAAATCAAATTCCTTGTAAATATTTCAAATATTTTATCTGAATATATATTTTTTATCATCATGTCTTATGAGGCGCAATATGAATGTGCAAATTCTATCGAATTGAACTGTTACTAGCTGTATTACTGATGATACTTTTTCAGATTTAGACAAATATTATTCTCAGCTCAATTGTATAATTTGTAACTTAACGTTATGGAAAGAAAGGTTATTTAAAATCGAATTTTCTTCATAAAAATGTTTATGAAGTATTTTAATAATTAATATAATTGCGGTCTTACAGTCAAATGATAATGACATGTAGGAAATTAAGAAATAAATTAAATTAAATTTCCATCATGATATGTTCCAATTCACCAAAAGAATTCAAATGCTACAGCTTTTTAAAATTTTGACAGTTATTAAGAATAAAATCTTATATTAAAAATTTTTATCTTTTATTTATTCCGTTTGACATCACTTTTGACATTTAAGCTGCATTACGATGTAACGACAATTAAAAATATCTAAATGACACAATTACTGGGAGTTTTATTTATATTTTTGAGTAAATTTCTCACCAATTTGCCTGCTTTTAAAGCCCTTTCTACAATATCCTCATATTTACTTTTTTTTTCTAAAATCAGTAGCTAAATGATAAGTTTTTTATTATTCCAGAATCGAAATATTCTTTAAAAAATATTACACAATGTATATAATAATTATGGAATATTTTTTATGGAGGATAAAAAATACTTTTATATTAAAAAATAAGGTGCATTTTTTATTCGTTTTCTTGTTAAGAATTATATTTATTAAATAAATTAATATTTTATCTTAAGATTAATCCATTGATATTGTAATCCTTTTTTACTTCTAACGAAATTGATATGAAATTAAATTCATCATAATGGATATAATTATAATGAAAATGCAACGAATCTAAACATGCAAAATTTTAAATCTATTTCTAGATGAATTTTCTAAAACTTACTTGTTTAAGTATAACATAATTGTTAACGTTTGAATACAAAACAATTTGATTTATTAATGTTTTTATTTTTCAGTAGTTATATATAGTTTATTCTTAAGAATTTTCAGAAAATTTTCAGCTAAAATTAGAATTTTCGGACAGTATTATGAGAAAACAGGCATTCTTTTATTTAAAGTTATATCAAACAGATTGTTTATTATTGGAAATATTGTAAATATTCTTAATAAAATGAATAAGAAAATAAATTTCTTAGTAAAATAAATAATCTCCTTAAATAAATTAATCATAAAATAAATTATTTTTTTAATAAAATACGTTGTAAATCTTCTTAACAATATAAATATATGTATGTTTTTTCAAAAATAATTTAAAGCAAGGATAAATATTATAACTTAACAATTTTTCGTCATAAAATATTCATTCGTGAATGTAATCGCAATAACATATAAAATATTCTTTTAAAAACTTTTTCCACCTCGATATGAAGAAGAAATTTTTTTTATTTAAATAAAATTCACCATTGCATTAAGCTTACCTCGAAAATGTCCGCACTTTCTTTCAGAGAAAAGTTCTTAGTTCATTTATTTTCTTTGACGGCGCCTTGTGACAGAAGAACCCGCTGGAGGAACTCTTTTCTTCCGCGAAACTCTGTATATCCCAATGAGCGAGTGACTCGGCTTTCCGCGCTCCGCGGAGCTGACTGGAGCTTCCATCGAGAACAACCGATTCGCATGTTGGCGCGGATCGATTTTCGCGACTGCGCGGATCCGATTCCCGGTGGCCGCAGTCCACACGACTCGACGCTCTTTTTTTCGCGAACTGTCGAGTTTCCTTTTCCGATGTCGTTTTCGCCGAGGAATCCTTTACGGAACATCAAAACAGAAATTTTTATTTGCTTTTTTTTTTTTTTCAAAACTTGAATTCGCGATTACCGAATCATTTTTCTTGAGGAAAAATGTCAGACGATTTTCACTTCTCTTTTCACATTCATTCGTTTTAACGAATCATTCAAAACAAGTAAAAAATCGTCAAACGATTTTTTTATATATATTTCAACCGAAGCTGTTTTATCGGATCTTTTCGCAGCCTTTCCGGCTTTTAGACTTTTCTTCCCCTTGATTTTCCTCTTTCATGTTTTAATGCGATTTCATAAATTCAATTTCATCGGTGTATTTATTCTTTCATTCGTTCTTCGCTATTGTTTCAAAGAAAAAGTTATGATTTATTTCTTCTGGTGTTACATATTTTATGAGAAGAACGCATTGTTTTAATATCAGATTTAAAAAAGGAATCAATTTTCTCCAAACGGTTGAATCAATTTTTAATTTCGTATATCAGCAAACAAATTTATTGTTTCATTATTAACGTGTAAAACGTATCGAATTCCGAAGAATGATTTAAAATATCGAACTCAAAAATCAAGCGATATGAGTAATCAGTCATAAAATTAATATCTTACGCTTTTTATATGCAATTTGTAATGTGATTTGATGTATATTTTCATTGGTTACATTTTTATTAAATTTAAATTAATTCCGAATTAGAGATGAATAATTAAAATAATTTGCATTTACACATTTTTAGACAAATATACATTACAATAAATATACATATATATATATATATATATTATTTTAAATAAAACTTTTTAAAACTTTCGACCAAACGATTTCAGTTTTTAATTATTAAAACTTAATTAAAAACTCATATTTGATGTTATTTTCTTTTTCACACATTCCACACATTTATTGAAATATATTTATAAAACTAAATTCGAAATATAGCATTAAACATAACTGGTTTAATCCATGCAATTTTTATTCAGCGTACGATGAAATAATACTCAGGTATAGAAGTGAATAAGAATTATTTGTTTTTATATGCGCGCTTTTACTAAATTTGATTTATTTAAGGTTTTGAAGATAAAAAGTTGTAATTTAGTTTATTCACTTCTTGATAAGAAAGCATTTAGGAATTTTATGCACTTTTGTATTGTTTGACGAAAATGCAGCATTCCATCATTTTTAAAATGCAATAAATATTCAAACACAATCATAATTCATGCACAATAATCATTCAAACACGTTCATCATATTTTAAAATACAATCACTATTTTTTAAAACATATCATTTAATCAATTAATTTAATTACATGGTGATTAAATTAATTGATTTATTTAATGTTTGTGAAGATAAAAAGTTGTAATTTAGTTTTTATTCACTTCTTGATAAGAAAGCATTTAGGAATTTTATGCCCTTTTGTATTGTTTGACGAAAATGCAGCATTCCATCATTTTTAAAATGCAATAAATATTCAAACACAATCATAATTCATGCACAATAATCATTCAAACACGTTCATCATATTTTAAAATACAATCACTATTTTTTAAAACATATCATTTAATCAATTAATTTAATTACATATTGATTTATAACGAACTGTATCATCTGAACTGGAATTTGAGAAAAAAAATTAATCCCAGTAGTCAATAATATTGATAACAATGAATTATAAATTAAAATTACGAAGTAGAAAATCATAGCAAAAAAAATTCTCCTTTCCATTTTTCTAATAAAAAGAGTACGTTTAAAACTGCTTTTATTGAATTATTAAATAAAATAATTTAATAAAATCTAAAAGCAATCTCACGGAAAATTTCAAGTACATTCTCTAATAATCGTATTTGCATATCATTTACGAACAATATTACGAAATAATTTATTAGCTTGTGATATTTTGTCATTAATCGCAAGAGTTCTGATAATACAAAAGCACCAGTAAACGAATAATTATTTTGGACGTTATTTCTAGATGACAGAAAAAAATTGACACATTACAATTGTAGATACAACATCCCGTACAAAATTCCATACATTTATATCACGGCATTTTCGAGTTATCATTTTACATATTCATAAAAGTACAGACCGTCGATTCTTTGAAGGATGTGATTCCAAATTTAATAGGTATCTATCTATATGTTAGTTGTAATTCTATATACCAAATTTTACCCATTAAGGTATTTTCTTTTTGTAATTATCGCGTCAATTTATATTTATATGGCCGAGCAGACACTCTTCATCTTTATAATTATCTAAGAAATCCTTAAGTTGGAGTAAAGTTTATGCGCCAAATTTCATCCGTCTAGTACAATGTTTATTTGAGTTGCCAATATTTATTGAGTTGTTATTTGAGTTGTTGTAATTCTAACCAGCAGCAATGGCTCCCCAAAACTTTCTCGCATTTTCTCCAATAAAGGTATAATCCCTCTATCCATGCATAAAATTGTGAACTTTCGGTAGAACCCCGAATACCTTGCATGACACTAGCGATCAACAGTTGTCACATATTGTACTGAATCTTTCGTACGAATGTGCATTTTGGACACCTTTGTCGATCAATTGAAACTCAAATTCGACACCGGTATGCTGTTGTGAGAATACCATACCTAATTTCATTGATTTAAGTCACTGCTCTTATGAGTTATTACATTTAAATGCATGCAGAAGTACAAATTAAAAGCCACTCAACACTTTGACAATTTTGGCTCCAAAAATTGATAAAAATCAATATTTTAAATGCTAAACTTGTGTACTAAATTTTGTCTATCTAGCTCTTTATGTTTTATAATTATCGAGTCACTTGCACTCAAATAGCTTGATAAATAGACCTCTTCTGAATTGGCTTAATTTAAAATATAATAGAAATCTTCAACATTTGGCTTAATTCTATGCATCAAATATTCTCCGACTAGCTCAAAGCATTTTTGAGAAATCGCGCTCACAGACAATCAGATAGACTGGTAGGCAGTAAAATATAATGCCACAACTTCGAACTTCCGCGTTACAGGCAAGTCTGTTACGCGGAAATTCTTCAAAATCTTGAGTTCGAATTCTTTGAAGATAACAATTCTTTCTCTATACTTCAAGTGCGAGACAGTAAAAATGCGTTTTTCGCACTCAAGGTGAAAATCTGAAATCTGGAGATTCGGCGAAGTCTCGAGTTAGAATTTTTTGACGAATATTTTCTCTTTCTAATTTCGTGTACTAGAAAGTTAAAAAAAAGTTATATAAAAAAAATTTTAATCTGCTATCTCAAATTTTAAGTTATTTTATAAGAGCATAATTTTTTAAAGTCACATGGTATCAATTCGATAGAAAAACTCATGTTCTCGCATGACTCATATTTGCACAGTTAGAAAAGCGATGGTTTTCGACCATTTCAAAATCAATCGAGTTCTAAAATTTTTTTCTCAAGACCAGAATTTTTTTTCCTCTGAAAAAACCAATTTAAACCGGTTTGAAACAATCACGTGACTATCAAATGACGCATGCGTCAATATTTTAAAATCGATTTTTTTTTTTTTTTTTTTTTTTTTTTTTTTTTGTAATATCAAAATCGTTTGAGCTCATAAAGTAACTCCTGCGAAAGTAACTATTTTTTTTTCATAACTTTTTTTTCGGTTTAAACCGGTTTGGAATGATCATGTCACTATTGTATTGCCCAATCAGCAAATTTTAGAAAGATTTTTTTTTTACAATCTTAAAATCGTTTGAGCTTTAAAACCTTTTTAAAGAACAAAACATTTCATTCATTTCAAAATAATTTTCGAAAAATTTATATATATATATAGTTATATATATATAAGTAACCAATCTTAAGTAAGAAAAAGTTTCAAAACGAAACTAAAATGAAAACGAAACAAAACAGTTTCGAAATCGCAACTAAAATTTATAACCTATTTAAACTAAAACCAAAAAAGAACTTCATAGTATTTAGACAGCGCAATTGCAGCTACTTCTAAAACACAGATGAATTGATACAAAAGTATTAGAATCAAGTTAATAGGAAAAACAAAAAATCAAATAAAAATTAAACCAAAAAAATTATAAAAAATATAAAAAAAGAATCCGGCCTGAAGACTTTTTCAAGGGTCATCCTCAGGCAGGGATTCAAAGAAAGGGATTTTTTCTGTCAGGAAATACAAACATTGTCTAATAATGATTCCTCGTGACCCGAAAATCCCCTGAAATTATGCTCTAGAGATAAAGCATTTTAACAGAAAGGAAATATAAAACAACAAATTAAAAGAAATTAACCACAACAAAGTAAAAATACAATAACAAAAATAACAATAAAAACAAAAATAGCACTAAAATTAAAAATTAAAAACGAAGAGGCCAGTACATACCATCAACAGTCAAGTAAACTTTTTTTATATTTTTTATAATTTTTTTGGTTTAATTTTTATTTGATTTTTTGTTTTTCCTATTAACTTGATTCTAATACTTTTGTGTATATATATATATATATATATATATATATATATATATATATATATATATATATATATATACAAATATATATGTACATATACAATAAATATATATATACATATACATATTTGTATATATATATATATATATATATATATATATATATATAATATATTTCAGATCTTGATAAATGGCTCTGAGAAGAAACTACTAAAAGAAGATGGGCATTAAGGAAAATAGATAAATCGCTGTGTAGTTACACAGTACAATAACTAGGGAATACTGTAACTTTCGCTGAAGAGATTTAACTGATAATGCTCCTTTCTTTTTTTCTTTCTCGCATACATACAAGGGGAGGGCATGGGGTTGAAATCTGAGATCGGAATGAGATTTGGTATAATGATAATATACATTTAGAAAGTTCATTCATGAAAATATTAAAACACATTTGCCAATCAATTTCGAATTTGTCCTCAAACTGTTGGTAAAGCTTATATACTGATAACTTGACTCCCGTCCCGACGATCCCGATGGCATGGTTGTCTAAGAAACCATCTCGTATGCGGAGGATCAGGGTTCGGACCTGGCAAGGGATTTTTTTTTCTTTTTTAAAAACGTTTATTCAATTAAAAATTTACAAATACTCTTAATTGATATATTTTTAATTTTTTTCATCCAAAATAAATATTTATTACCAAAATACATGATAACAAATTTAAAATTTTAAAAGAAAAAAAAATTATAAATACAAATGTATTTTTTGAAACAAAATAAGATTATTTAAATTTAATTAACTATTTATAGATAGTTTTAATTAATATTCTACTTATTTTTATGCAAGGACAAATGTTTATTATTTTAATACTTAAATTGTAATTTAATATTTAAAAATTAGTATTAAATATACCATAAATGTTGATAATTATTTATTATAAATACTCATATCGTAAAAACAATATTCAATATTTCTAAAAAAATTATCCTGTATACATCTACTTTCGATTATATACAAGAACCAGAATGGTAACTATATTAAAAACACTGAGAAAAAATATATTTCGACATCTTGTACAACTGATAAATGATGATTGTCCACAAGAGCAAGGTTTATTTAAGAGATCTATGACGAAACAAATTTTATCTGCATTTAAAAATATCTCTCTTTCATCAGAAAGTTTGGCAGCGTACCATGCATACCTTATTAAAAATTGGAGATGACAACTGATTGAATTTTTGCACTATCTTCGCAAGAATTTATTTCTTGATCATGTTCGATTAAATAAGAATTTTGTTTACGCTTAATAGGCATTGAACCATCTGCCTACGCATTCAATAAATTAACACCTGCTCTCTACTGTTTCTTTTGATTATAGCAGTTGTGGATGATTGCTTACATATTTAACAAATATGAGCTGCTCCCTGTAATTTTTGATATAAATACAGCTTCGTTAAGTTAGAATCGATAATTTATTATTATTAAAATCCAAGAATTTGAAAATTAATTGTTTGAAAATGATGCAAACAAGTTAAATTATCTGTTGCCATTAAAGCTACGTTTTTAATTATTTTTCCTTTAAACATTAAGTTATAATTTATGTATTAAAAGAATAACATTTATCCTTGCATAAAAATAAGTAGCATATTAATTAAAACTATCTGTAAATAGTTAATTAAATTTAGATAATTTTATTTTCTTTAAAAAATGCATCTGTATTTATATATTTTTTTCTATTAAAATTTTAATTTTTTTATTATGTACTTTGATAATAAATATTTATTTTGGATGAAAAAGAAAATAAAAGCATATTAATTAAGAATATTTGTAGATTTTTAATTGAATAAAAATTATAAAAAAAAATCATAGGCAGGCTCAAACCCTGACCTTCCGCATACGAGACGGTTACCTAGACAACCATGCCATCGGGATCATCGGGACGGGAGTCAAGTGATCAGTATATAAGCTTTACCAACAGTTTGAGGACCATTTTCTCGAAATTGAGTGGCAATTGCGCTTTAATATTTTCATAAATGAACATTCTAAATGCATACCATCATTGTACTAAATCTCATCCCGATTTCAGATTTCAACCACGCGCCCTCTCCTTGATAGTATAAAAAATAAAGTAGTCCACAAAATATTTGAAATCGAGATTTTGATGAATCTTTACGGTTTAGACTTTACTGAGTTCGAAAAACAGATTTTTTAAAAATATCCGTCTGTCTGTCTTTTTGAGATAACTCAAAAATACTTTAAACTAGACACTTGAAATTTTGTATACTGTCTTTATTCTAAATTTGCAGATTTCTATCAAATTTTGAGTCAAATCTGTTCAGTGTAAGTTCGTCTGTCGAGCTTCTCGTACATAAGTTAACATAATAATTATAAAACGAAAAAAGCTAGATAGATAAAAATCCGTATGTAGATTTAACATCTAAAGTGTAGATAGCTGTCAAAGTTTGAACCAAATCCAACAAAGGGCTGACCGTCCGTAGGTCTATACTTTCAGAAACATGTAAACACCATAACTCAAAAATGCAATGATTTAAATATTTCAAATTTCGTAGGTGTTTCTGTAACGACAAGTGCAATATTGTGCCAGATTGTTATTTCAATCGATTGTAAAAAACACGTCTAAAACTCAAATTCGATTTTTGGATACTATTAACAGCATGCCAGGGGTTTAATCACCAAATAACTCGCCAAGGACGATACGATAGATTCAGTAAAGTGCTAAATCCAAGTCGGAAGTTAATTTTCGTAACTATTGTAAGCCAAAGCCATGTAAGGTGTTCTCTAGCATGACAAGCTCATTAGAGAATATGCGAGAAAGTTTTGGAAGACAACTCGCGATGAGTTTTTTGTTGTTGTTGTCTGTTTCTCATATGCGAAGATTTTAGTTTAGTTTAGTTATATTAACGTCCCGTTTGAAGCAACACTAGGGCCATTTTGGGACGGACCTCGTAAATTTGAAACGCGGTCAGATGACGAGGACGACACCTGAGGTGGCACCCCCCTCTGTACACCACACCAGGGGGAGGACGTTTGGTCAGGACGGATTTAACGTGCAACAGATCCCCTTACATGACGGTTCTTCGGTGGAATCGGGTCTCGAGCCTGAAACCTTCCGGTTCCGAAGCCGAGATCGTGCCACCAGGCCACCGCGACTCCTCATATGCGAAGAAGAAGTACCATAATTAATATGGTCTATAAAAAGCAGATATTGTACTCGTCAAAAATAATTATTCTAAAAATTAATTAATTGTCTTAAAAAATTAATTAAGGTGACTGATGAGTTTTTTTTGCTTACATTCTTTTACTCTTTCTTATACAAAATATAAGAGAAATATTTTAATCGTCAAGAAGTTGGAATTCCTGATTTTAACGAATCCTTATATTCCAGATCACCCAGAGTTCGAAAAATATATCTTTGTCTGTGAACATTATAACTCAGATGCGCATTGAAATAGATAGATGAAATTTAACAACTGGACTTTTTACTAAAATTGTAAAATTTTAAGAAGTTTTTAATCAAATCTGTTAAGCAGTTGATCATCTGTCGATCCGTATTTACATGTGAATTCAATAATTCGTAAATTTCAATGACCAAAATCAATAAATTCGGTACACAATCTTGTGATTACAACAGCAGTTTCGTGTATAATTTTGGCGTCAATCTGTCAGGAAACTAGTCCAAAATACATATTCTAAATATAGATTCAGTAGAGAGGCTTGAAATATAGATGCTTGATGCCAAAGATATATATTTCATAACTATTGTTCACTAACGCTTTGCAAGATATCAGTGGCTTTACCCAAGATTTACAATTCCGTGCATTGGTAGGAGAATAAGACCTTTAATGGGGGAGGGGGTATACGAGAAAGTTTCTGGGAGACTATTCTATATAGTTGAAATATGTCTATCTGTTTGGCATCATGATAATCCAAAAAGTAATGTGCTAAGTTAATGAAATTTGACATTAGTTCTTGGCCCCAAATTGGGAGATTTCCGTCAATTTTTGAGCAAAATCTATTTAAAGAAGTTTATGTTGTGCCTGTGAAAGCAAATAATTCCAAAACATCGTAAGCCAGATAGATGAAATTTAGCAAAAATCTTCTATTTAGTAAAATTTTGATTTATTTAATCCTTTTCATCTAATATATCTAAGCCAAAAGTAAATTTCACATGTAAGAGGAAAACATGAAATTTTCTGGTATTCAAAATTACGAAAGAGAATCTAACATTCAATAAATTATTTGACTCCAATGTATGAAAGAAAGTTACTTTCATGGAGAACATTCAAATGAAACTGGCCCACATCTGCCCTTTATTTGGAGAAAAATACGAACAACAATCAACATTTTTTTTTTTTTACTTCCTTATCATTTTTGAATAATGATAGTTAAAGCTAAAGTTAGATAATTGAATGCAGAACCTTTATTCGATTCCTTTCATTCAAGCAAATGATATTGCGCCATAGTTTTAGACAATGGCCATTTGTGTTTAGAAATTTCAAAATAAACTTATTAAAGAAAAATTAATGAAAGCAGAGATGAGATTTATAGATACGCTAGCTACGAAAACTCCACGAGGCATGCCTTTATTATATTTTATAGTCAGACCTGTATTATTATATTTATATATAGTTATATTATTAATATAAATTTAATATTAAGACTTTGGTAAGCTTGAATTTTATTAAAAACAGAAAACAAAAAATGAATGTTCACAAATGGCTTATAGCATTTATTCGGAAGTAGGATCTGATTTCTCCTATTAATAAAATAAAGTTTTTGATAGAATAGTATTAATTAAAATATCTCATTCCAACGCTCATTATATTAACTATTACTCTAACTATTTTTGCACCGAAACATCATTATTTCCTTTCTTTTTTTCTTTTTTTTTGGCAACATTAGCAAAAAATGGTATTCTAAGTTCTACTAACTCCACGCTAATCAAATAAAACACAGAAAATTGAAACATTTTATCGCAAACATTTCTTTTGGAATCTTTCCGTAAAAGGCGAAAGATTGAATTTGCTCATTCATCCATAAAGTTTATCGTTTGCTGTAAAACTGCTGCTCTGTTGCCTGATTTCAGAGCTGCTTTCACCAGTATTTTCCTTTTATTGCTGAAGTGCCTGTAAAGTTCTTTTAAACTGTGAGATTTATAGTAATTAACCTTAAAGCCTAGAATTTAAAGACTTTTTGAGAAAAATTTCGTTTTGTTAAGAAGGGGGTAAAAAACCCTTGAAGAATGTATTTGAGCGCAAGATCTCTTTTTAAAATCAAATAGTTCTTTAATAATTAAATCCAAATTAGTTAAAAAGAATTACATGTTGGTAAAATTAATTTTGACTCTCAAAATGATGTCATGAACCTTGTGGGGAAAAAAATTGTCGAAGTAATTCTTACGGAAATTTTGATGAAGATGCAGGAAAATTCTTTTAACTTTGCCAAATCATTGTATAATAAAATTTGTCGTAGTTTGACAAAATTTGTAATACAAGTGGATCGCTTGTGAATATACATATTTTCAACAACAATTGAAAAACTGCACGATTGTTCTATGAAACGAATGTTCTATGAAGAAAAAAGGAAAATGATTTTGAATTTTGTTGCAACAATGAAATATATTGTTGAAAAAATATTTAAAAAAATCTTTTTTTGAAGATTGCCGAAGTTCAGGAAAATATTAAATAGTATAGTGGGTGTGTTCTGATTTTCTAAGGAACTGCCCGGTTTTAAATACACTATGTTTAATTTCCAGAAACACAGCTACGCTACAAAATTTACAAACATACATATAAAATTAGATTAAAGAAAACAGTATGGTGGAGGGATTCTACGGTTTCCAGCCGAAAGCATTTGGCGTTAGCGCAAGGGTTGCGCAGAGGGAAAAAGTCGACCTCAGAATACAGGTTTGCCGTTCAACTATTTGTCTTCTGTAAAACGCCACAAGAGGGCGGTCTTTGCACAAGGGGAAAAAGCGAAGCGGTACTACAATAGTAATTTTTGTTACCACCATTAAGAAGAAAATTTTTAAAATTTTTAAATTGTTTAAAAAATTGTAAAATTTGCATTGCCGTATTTTCGAAAGTTATGAAAGATATATGTCAAAATGTTGCTAAACTTTTAATTAATTGGAATTTCAATTTTAAATGTTTTAAAACTGATATGCAATTTTAAATGTTTATAAATTTTTTGAAAAAATAGTTTTCAAACTGTTTTTCTGCAAAAATAATTTGAGAACTAGGATGATAAGCATTAAAAAAATCACATTAAATTTCGTTTATCGAAATTCAAATTAAAATTTTTAAGGTGCACGTTTCTTTTGACCAATGGTTATAAACATTCGATTTGGTATCTCTAAATGAAACGTCTGCCTATCCTGCAGAGTGCCAGTACACACGCATACACTTTTATTATTAATGAAGATGAAGTTAAAAAGATTCTAGCATTAAACTGTGCATGTTATAAACATATTAATTATAAGCAGTGCGATGTAAGTGATTTACATGAGAATCAGATGGCAAAAGTAATTGCGACTGTCAACCAATAGCAAATTGCATATTGATTTGAACTCCACTTTGTCACACAGTTAGGAGATCCACCCTTAACATGAAAACGACATTATTTAATCCAAACTAATTTTTAAAAGAAATAATAATTTTCCACGGAAGTTGCATGACATTTTTTTTATAAATTTTTTAGTCTTTGAAATAAAAATCCAGTAATTATCAATGCTTATGACTTGAATGATATTCTTTTGACACATCCATAAATCGTCCATAGGGGCATAAACATAATAATTTCATTATTTAAAATAGCACCATTGTGACATTTAAAATTTTGGGGATAAAGTAATTTGACTTGCATGGAACAGAAATCATTCCGATGGACGGTTGTAAATGTATTAAATAGTCCCTATTGTGCAAAATTTAATTTAATTTGGACACGGGGAATGTCGTAATTTTAATGGGAAAGTTATAATTCATAACGACATTCTTTAGTTTTTATTGGCACTATAGGATTTTAGAGAATTCATTTTGAAGAGATTTGTGAAAAGCATTGAAGTTAGTTGTCTGTAAATCAATTAGTGGAAAACTGTGGAAGGAAGAAAAAAAAAAAAAAAAGGGAGGGGAATTACAATCTATAGGTAAGAAAAGTATTTACACGTTTTTATTTAATTTTAACTTCTTTCATATTTTTAAAACATAGAATTTTAATCCATTTTTTCATTTATCTGGTTTTGAGCTGGAGATCCGAATCTGTGTAAATGATGCATTTTCTATGACAGTAAATGTTTTTCATATTAATGATCAATTAATTGATCTGGTAGTAAATTAAAGACAAGTTTCTTATTTTTTTACAACCTGTAAATCTATGCGGAATTTTAGCAATTCATTTTTGCTGATACTAAAAATAATTAGTCTTTTGATAGGCTTGGTGAACAAAAATAAGAATATATACATTCATGAATTATAAAAATATCAAACGCTAATAAGTACAAAAAATAATAAATGTAAAAACCTTTAAATAAGGATGGTTTTATAAGTTTATAAAGAGTAAAAAAATAACTGTATTAAAAAAAAAACTGGAAGCTAAAGCAGAAAGTTTCAAAAACTCAAGATACTAAAATAAATGTGATTAAAAAATCCAGTCATAATAAACATTAAGAACGAGAAGAATATTTAAAGTGTATTTACGAATATGAAAATAATTCCAGTTTACTTAAAAGATTTCCACAACCCCCTCGAGTTTCTTTTTGTTTATTAGTTTAATTGTTATTTTTTGTGTGACTTCCAGATTTTTAATAAAAAATTATTCTGCATTTTTCATGCATTAGCAAAAGGATGTGTTTTAAAAAAACATTTCATAAAAATATTCTTTCTTAATTTTTTTTTCAGTTTTAATAAATTCGCTAGATACATTTCAGTACTTTTTGCGAGAATAATGTAAGTTTTTTTTTTCATAATTTTGTATTCAAAGAGAAAATCTTTGCTTATTTAGTGAAATTATTAAAATTTTTGTTGCACTTTCAAGAATATACGAAAAAATATCAATTTCAATAAAATTAAAAAATATATAAATATCCCATATAATATATTCATCATAAAAATATATAATATATTCATCTGAAATAAATATATTTATTTTAGATGATTAATATAAATAGGCATACATGGGCATATTAATACTTTTACTTAATCAGAGGAGCTGCGTTTGCATGCATTTTCCTTCCTGTTCGATTTTTTCAATGTCAAAATTCATAATCTAAATTTGATTTATAATATCATCTAGTTTTCATAGTGCACCCACGAAATTTCGTTTGCAACCCTGCTATAATTCGGAACTATTCTAATTGATAAAGAGTGCACCTGCTTTTGTACATCTTTTCAAATTTTCACACTACATAAACCAGAGAAAGTAAATCAAAATCAACGCGCACAAAGATTTCATAACGTCAAGGGGATCACGGTGGCCTGGTGGCCAGATCTCGGCTTCGGTACCGGAGGGTTTCAGGTCCGAGACCCAATTCCACAGAAGAATTGTCATGTAAAAGGATCTCTTGCACACTAAATTCGTCGGGTTCAAGAGTATTCCTTCAAGTTTGGAATGGAAGCTTGGAGGAGAGGGGGTGCCAGATCCTGTGACATCCACGTCATCTGAACAGTTCAAAATTACGGAGTCCGTCCCAAAATAGCTCTAGTGTTGCCTTAAACCGGACATTAATGTAACTGATTCGAACTCATAGCTTCATGAAACTTGACGATTATCATTTCTTTCTTGTTCATCACCAAGAATGTTCTCTGGAATCGAATTTTCAAACTCGGAAGATTTTAGACGGGAGCCCGAAAAGTACAACTAGCCCAAAATGACAGCTAAATAAAGGTCGAAAACGTATGACTCTCAATCTCCATATTAGATTGTTATTATTATTATTTTGTAATTATGCTTCACCTCTTCTACCTCTGGTCCACTCGAAAGCAACAACAACTTCAGCAACCTGTTTTAAACAGAGTATTTTTAAAATAAGAAAATCTATCGGGATTTCCTAGGTAAAGAACTGTATTTCCACTCCATTACAACAAGATAGCAAGAAAGATAGTGATAAGCTTTAATAAATCTTGCTTAATTATGTAAGCAAAAGACATGTATATTACTTTGTGACATAATTGATATGAGGGCTATTTCCGTTGCAACTGATTTGCAGTAAGAAAATGATAAATCTATACTAATAATAAAAATTAATATGTGTGTAAGTTGGCGCTGTACAGGTCATTAGACCTAGAATTATCAAATTTGACATTGATAATTTTAGAAGGTGTAAATGGTTGCAATGAAATGTTTATATATATATATATATATATATATATATATATATATATATATATATATATATATATATATATATATATATATATATATATATATATATATATATATATATATATATATATATATATATATATATATTTATATATATATATATATATATATATATATATATATATATATATATATATATATATATATATATATATATTTAAGTTTTTAAAATTCATTAATAGGGCAGAGTAAAATAGGTTAATTAATATTGTGTCTAGAAACATTTTCACTTTAATGGATTGTTCATATATTTTTTCGACTTTTGCATGATTAA
This sequence comes from Argiope bruennichi, assembly GCF_947563725.1. Taxonomy (NCBI): domain Eukaryota; kingdom Metazoa; phylum Arthropoda; class Arachnida; order Araneae; family Araneidae; genus Argiope; species Argiope bruennichi. Next base: position 107,821,207 of record NC_079156.1, read on the forward strand.
TGTTTTCTTATTATATTTCGACGTTCTCTGTACTAATAATAACGGGAAATGCTTGTCTGCATTTGTGTGTGCGCGTTGCCTCTCTGCAGGACAGCTCCGGACCTATTCTGAGAGTGTATTAGCGCTCAGCAGGATAAATTATTTAATCTAGGACTATTAGATTTTGTACAAATATAGTTTGGAATATGAAAATATACACTTCAAATCGATTTTTAAAATTTTTAAATCTATTTTTATATCATACAGGAAACTATTATCGCAAAAAACTGATTTTTCACTTTTTTAAAATATAAAAAATTGCCTTTTAAAAGATCCAAAATTAACTATTGTGCAATTTTTTTTCTGAATTTTTTCATTGTTGAAATAAATTCAAATCGTTTTCATTATTGCGTCCAATATTTGACTGCATGTTTTTCTTCCATTATTTAAAGTAAGATAAAGGGAGGATTCTTTTTATTATATGTATAGTTTAGATGAGCGTTTCTCAACCTTTCAGTATTCGTGGCCCAGTTTTCAATCATAATTTTCAACTCCCCCCCCCTCCCGCGCTTACAATAAAAAGTATACAACAATAATGTATATTGAGCATTCTGTTTTTAAATTATTTTTAACTATCTGCCAAATAAAGAGTAAACGCGAGCCAACATTGGCGAAAAACCACATCTGGCATTTTGCATAGCGGGCAGTGAACAGATGAAGCAAATGAAAGGGGGAAATTTTAATTATTATATTTGAAATGAAAATCAAACAGGGAGATAACGTTAAAAGAATATGAAAGTAGAAAATTCGTCAATGAATGTTAACCTAGACGGGGTGAGCTAAATTTAGAAACTGGGAATACATTTTTTCGAATAATAAAAGAAATAAAACAGAAGCATGACTAAACAAAAGAGAAAAAAGTAAGTAATGTTTGTGGAAGAGAATTCACACGACCGATGCCGTCTCGAGCATGCGCAGATATTTTCTCATAGGAAGAAGGGAGATGTTTGATAACTCAAGTTTCAATTTCAGCCAGTCGCATTCGAGTCGATCCTTCTATCGCTATCGAATATATCGTGAATGTGTATTTTATATATGTTTTCGTGTTAATTGCAATTCACCATATTAAGTATTTGCAGCAGCAGATTTATGCAAACTCATGGAGGAATTTTTAAGCGGAAGTAAGCGAGCGTTAGACGACAGTCAAGCATGAACAAGTACATGACGAGCGTGGTTCCGAAAATAAAATCAAGAAAATATTCTCAAGAATGCTTAAATTTTGGGTTCACCAGTACTGAAGTAAATGAAGAAGAAAGGCCCATGTGTATTATTTGCTCAAAAATGTTGACCGCAGGCAGCATGAAACCCAATAAACTTAAACGACATTTGGAAACGCTTCATAGTGAGTACGTAAATAAACCCAGAGAATTCTTCGAATTAAAATTAAAATCTTTTTTTAAAGAAACTTTGTCTGTGAGTAAAAAAACTTTATTGCATCTTACAAAGTTCATATAAAATAGCCAGATGTAATAAACCTCACACAATTAGTAAAGAGCTTATTTTGCCAGCAGCAATTGAGATTGTAGAAACTATGTTTGGAGATAATTTTTCAAAATAATTGCAGTCCGTACCTGTTTCAAATGATACTGTTGCTCGTCGAATTGGTGAAATAGCTGAAGATGCACAGTGTCAGCTTTTCTCGAAGTTGCGTGACAAATTGTTTTCAGTACAGCTTGATGAAGCAACAGATAGTAATAAAAATGCTCATTTGATTGCCTATGTTCGATTTTGTGATAATATGTCAGTAGTAGAAGAACGACTTTTCTGCAAACCAATAGAACTCAAAACCCTCCCTCGCATTATTTGCTATTTTAAATGATTTTATGAACTAGGGAAACATAGAATGGAAAAATTGCGTCTGAATATGCACCGATGGTGCTCGTTCAATGTCCGGAAGATTCCAAGGTATACAAGCACTTGTAAAACAAAAATCACCTCACTACGTCTGGACACATTGCATGATCCACAGAGAAGCTATGGCTTCGAAAGAAACGAGTCCTGGTCTGAATATTGTGTTAACTACTGTTGTAACCGTAGTAAATTATATAAAAATGAGACCCCTTCAAATTGAAAATCTTTTCCACACTTTGTAAAGACGTGGGTTCAGTACATTCAGCTTTACTATTTTATTGAGAGGCAAGATGGTCATCACGTGGGAAATTTTTGCAACGTGTTTATGAATTAAGAGAAGAAATAGCCATTTTCCTAGAAGAAGAAAACAGATCGGAGGCCGAGAATTTTCTCGATGGTTTATTTATGATGAAATTGAGCTACTTGGTCGACATATTTGAGAAATTAAATAACTTGAATCTTCAACTCCAAGGAGCAAATACACATATGTTGGATACGAGTGATAAAGTTAATGCTTTTTTTGGAAAATTGGAATTGCGGAGCAGAAATTTAATGCAAAGAAATCTAACAATGTTTGCAAATGTGGATGATTGTACTAAAACTTATAAGGCTGAAGAAGAACATGTAAAAGTTGTTTTTGTAACCACTGAAAATCATTTAGCTATGCTGGCAAAGAATTTTATAAAGCATTTTCTTGCTGACGACAAACTGATAGCAAGTTACGAGTGAGTTAGGGATCCATTTCATAAGACTCCTGAAGGACTCTCAATTGATGAGGAAGAAAAATTCATAGACTTCACGACAAGTGGCGTAACTAGAAGACAATTTAATAATAAACTACTATTTGGACTTAGGACAGGAATAGAGGATGATTTTAATTGCACTAAAAACAAGGGCATTTCGCATTCTATTACCATTTTAAACATCATACCTATGTGAAATTGGATTTTCTACTGTGGTTTCTTTGAAGACAAAATATAGATTTCGGCAGAACTGAGAGTGGCTATTTCTAATATTAAGCCTTCCTTCGAAAAAATTTGCTCTGCAAGACAGACCCCAGGATGTCACTAATAATTATTAAATTTGTTTTAATTTAGTATGTTTTGATTAAGTAAGTTTTGATTTAGTAAGTTGTTTTACTGTAATAAGTTATTAAATATGTCAAAATGTATTTTCTTTTTTATGTGTATGTGTGCTTTCCTTTCAGTAAACTGTTTTAATCAACTGTTTTAAATAATATTTTCCCTTGGATATTCTCACGCCCCCCTTCTAGTGTGCTCGCGCTCCCCTAGGGAGGCGCGCCCCACAGGTTGAGAATCGCTGGTTTAGATGAAGAATAGAAAAATGAAGTTATTATTCAGGGGAAATCAGAGTTTCGAATGATTCATACTACAATGATGTCCTGAGACTTCACTTAATTTTATACACATAAAGAAAATAGAACAGTCTGAAGATCATTAAAATAACATGGTTTTGATGTCTATCAAATTTTTATACTTACAGATATTTTCTTGAGAGAATCATAAGCATAAAATTGGGAATAATAAATTTCATTTAGAGTAACCACAAATTGATCACTCCGATCCGCCGAAAAGCAAGCAGAAAAACTTGAATGATGAGCGCCGCAACAACACTGGCAGGAGCTGTGGTTGATTCCTGAGGCCATCACCGGCCACGGTACAATCCTTCCCTAAGGAAGTACGTCTCGTCATCGATGGGAGGAGTCAGATCCCCACCTTTTCGAGTATCCACAAGGGTGGCGAGAATCACCCATCATGCCTTAAGCTTCTCATCCTTAATCATGTGGTGCCCCACAGTGGGGCTAATTAAGAGTAAATACAACCTATATTCCTGGCTGAATCAACTAGTTGTTTATAACTACAAATTATTTAGTAATTTTCACATCATTTTTCCTTTTTCACAGTACATGATATCAATATTTAAAAATTTTATACTTTTAGCATAAAATTCTAAATAATTGTTCTTTTTATAAAATACGTTCTCTCTGCAAAACCTTATAAAAAGTCTTCCTAAACGTCAATATAATAAAATTCGAAGATTTCTTTTATAGTCATGTAAGGAGTGGTATTGAATTTTTATCTCTTTTAAGGAAATAAACTTTAAACTACGAAACAAAAAGAATCTTCATTCACTTTCATGGATGAGATAAAAATTTATGGATGCAATCCATCACTGTGTGACAGTGAGTAATGCAAATTGGATAGACTTCTGGGTAAGTTGAATGAAAAACATATTAAAAATACAGTCCCAAAATATTCAAGACTTTAAAGAGATCGGGGATTTCTACTGAAATGTAGGTATCAACTTTTTTTTTTGTCTCCCGGCATCCAATATGATAGACGTCGCATCCTAAAAACAATTTCAAGGAATTATTGTTTTTTGCTCGATTTGACCAAGTTTTTCAAAACCAGGCCAAATAAGAATGAGGCATTAATTCTTTTTATTATACGATAAAAAACTAACAATTTGCATTCTTATTTAGTGGTAAGTATTTTAGTTTATGAACATTTAATCAATTTTAATTTTTTCAGTCAATATACTGGGTGTCCACTTAAATCCATTACATCCTCTCTTTATCTCAGAGTGACAATAGCTATAATCCTTAAAATGGTGTCCAGGCATTGTAAAATTGGCTCCCAATATTAGCAGCGCCATCTGGTAACAAACTTAGGAGTTATCCTTTCTGTCTTAAAAATGATACAAACTAAAGAAAAAATGCAAATTACAAAGTTATAATGAGTCATCAATTTCGTTGAAAAAAGGCACTTTATCTACTTAAATGTTAAAAATGAAGCCCCTCAAAATGCACAATTATTTATTCTTGAATTTCAAAATTGTAATGTTATAAAGCGTTAAAAAAACAGTTACCACAAGATACTTATATTTCCAATATTTAAATTGCTTATGTTATCTATAGTATAGATTCGTACTCTTATTTGAATTTCATTTTGTTTAATTTTAGTACATCAGTTGATGAGCTAGCAAAAGCAATAGTAATACGTTATCGAAAGTCCTAGATGGTTGGCAGATAGGTCACAAAACCCTTCTTCTTGAGTTATTTCCAAGAACAAAATAAATATTGTTGCCTTTTTCTCCCTACCCCACCCTCCTTACAATAAAATTAATTTTATTTATGTTTTGTGACGTCGTTATTTTGAAAAATGCAAACAATGTACATTTTAAGCATTTTGTTCTGAGTATCAATGCTCATGCGGTTTCTTTTTTTACCAGTTTGATAGTATTTGATATTTTTGTAACTGATATCCCTCACCCCCACACACATATCGTTTGCCGTATACGAGATAAGAATGGTGAATGCAGAAATTTCCACCAGATGGCGTTGTAAGATGTTTCATCACATTTTGCGTAGTCATCTTATTTTCTTTAGAAATCACTTTCATAACTATAACTGTCGTTTCTCTGAAAATTAAAGTGGAGGATTTAAACAGGTAAGTAAAATAAGAAAAAATAAAAATATAATTATGTATAGAAAAATTAGAAAGATTAATTTTAAAAGATTAGAAATAAATTTTGAAAATTCCATTTATTGAAAACTTAATGATGAAGAAAGGTCGATGGTGGAAGTTCTTGTACAAATAAAACTTCCACAAACAAACAAAACAACAAATTAACAAAACAACACTTAACAAAAAATTGTGAAAAACCGGTATTATGCGGTTGCAAAACACAATGGTAAAATGCAATAAAAACGGATTATAGGGTACTCTATACTTTAGTAGGGACGGATACTAAAAATTCATCGTTAAGAAATAATTTTAATTTATTATTATATGCTTAAGAGTGAATTATTTTACTGCCATCTTCAGGTTTTATTGTTGTTGTTTATAATGGCACCTGCCATGGACAAACGCACTCACGAAGTCAGCGATTTTAAGCCAAGAGACTAGGGCCAAGAGTACGCCTTAGCTACTCACGCATCACATTCGCTGGCATAACCCCATTTTACAGGGGGTGGGGCACATTCACACATCTCACTGATAGAACAGATAAAGAACAACCATGCCCGTACCGGGACTCAAACTCAGGAAGCCCAGGTCAAGGGGAAGACGCGCTACCCCTATGCCAGGACGCCGGTTCAAGTTTTATAAATACATTTATCAATTAACCTGGAGATATTTACTGTTCTATCTCTTCAGATAATACTTCCATTTCAAAATGTGCACAGAAAATGTAATTCAAAATACATTGAAAAGTTTTTTTTAAATTATGGTTTTATTTTGTAATATTTATGTTGCGAAAATTTATTTTCGATTCTTGAAATTCTGGATGATTGGTATCGAAAATAATAATATAACAGAAACAGAATTTAATTCCTATATATGACACAAAAACTATAAATGACTGATTTTTTAAAAAAATTTGTCACCAATGAAGCAAATGTTAGAAATTCGCTATATATTTTTAATGCTAAAGAAGTCTAAGTAATGCATAAAATTAAGATGATTAAACTTTTTATGCTGCTTTCAGGTAGCCATTTTGATGGTATTGTATCAAATATAGTATATCTCTAAAGGGTAAGGTCCTAGTTACATTTAAATCAGAAAACGTTCCAGACTCGATATGCAAAAGTGAAAATAATGCATCAAAGTTGAAATATTTTTTCACTTTTTCGAACTTGTCTATCTGACAATAAGGTGTGAATCTTAATTAAAATAATAGATTTTTATTATTTATATATGATGCAGAATGCCGTCTCATACCCCCGTATCCGTGACCATTCTGGTCACTGAACGGTTTGGTGGGCATGTTACGGGAATTTTATTTAAGTAACAAAATATTTACAGCAGAAAAAAAAAAAACTAAAAATAACTATTTACAGAATTTATAAGCATATAAGAAATGATATTAAGATGAAACCGTGTACAAAGATTTTCAACTTAGAAATATAATTTGAAATAATAACACGATGAGAGATAAAATATGTGAAAATATATATATATATATATATTCTGTGTTCACTTTTATGATATAGTAGATCAGGATGCAGTTATAAAAATCAGATGGAAAATAATGTGGTTAATGGGAACGAAGAGAAACTCTGTTTGATTGAAATGTATGATAGGAGACTGCGGTGCTAGTTTTTTTTCTTGATCTTTCTTAGTATGACACTTGATGTTGAGAGCTAGGGTAGGTAAAGGTCTCTATTATCACTTATAAATCTGATTATCCTGTAGATTTTTTGCCTGGAAAAGAAGTTGCTGGCGACTCTTTTCAGCTATTCTTGCTCTTGGCTTGGTGATGAGTTTTTTCATATGTCAAGAGATTGTGACGATGGATTCTGTAGCATAATAAGTGCCGCACCAATCCCTCCACAACTGCACTGGTCACTCTCAGACAGATTGAACCTTTTGAGGTAGGCAGGAAAAGGGTCAAGTTCCGGGAAGAAAATAATATCCTCTCTGATCCAGTTAGTGGGATGTAGGTTGGCTGAAGGCAGGATATTAAAAACCTTTCTACCTGTGTCACCGTTGCTCCAATATCCTTTCCATTCCTCTAGCATGTCTTTCCGGAGGAGGGCTTTCATATATGGTTTAGGAAGCTTTGTTTGTAAATAAAATTGCCCATTTCGTGTTGCGACCTTCGCTAGTTGGTCTGATCTTCCATTGCCTACATGTGCTCTGTGTGAGACTTTTATTGTCGGTTTTGAAAGCAGGAGACCAAAAATCTCTCTTGCTATTTGGTTTGTACTCTTTGGATTAGAAGATGTCATGATACTAGCCTCTATTGTCGATATGTAATTTAAAAGTACTGCTGTTTGGAAACTGAATGATTGATTATTTATATATACAATTAAAAGGAAATAATATATATTTCAGGGGAATTTGGTCCATGTTTGGGTACTGCTTGGTAACCATAAAAATGTTTTAGTAGCCATAATTACTACAATGAAAGATTCATTGCTAGAAACATACATTGGTTTATTATTTTAGACATTTCGGTTTCTACTTAAAACAAAACTGGAAAATCAATGGTCAAGGTTTGCTCAAGGCGGCCATTGAATGGCTTAATGCAATCAGATCCAGGACTTCATAACTTTATCAGTTATAATCTGAGAAGAATTAGTTTAAAATGAAATTTTGTAAAGAATAACTGTGCAAAAACTGTATAAAAATTTGAAGACTTTGTAATTTTTAGTAATATATTTATTGACTCAAATTACATAAAAAATCATTTTGTTTTAGTTAAATTATTTTTTATATTGAAAATATAGGCCTATTTCTAACGTTTAGGTAAAATCAATTAGGCCAATATACAAATTGATTTTCTGTATAAGTACAAAATTGCTGGAGTTTAATTCTAATATACCAATTGTTTATCACAACATTTCACTCTCTAAGTAAAAGAAATATAATATATTTTTGACCGAACAAATCACGCTCGATTTAAAATCTTTTAAATATATATATATATTTACTTTAAGAAATACACTTTTCAATCAGATTTAATTAAATTTTCAGAGTATAATATTAGGAAGAGATTATAATGATGCTATTAAATTTGAATGAATAAATTTTAACTACACATAAAACAAAATTTAAATTTTATCTTCCATTAATATTTAACTATTTTAAAATATAATAATATTTATTTTATTTTTGTGTTATGAAATTTTTTTTCAGTAATAAATGAAAAAAGAATTTGGAATATTTGCATATCAAATACCTGTCTCAAATCTTATTTTCTACTACCGTATTTTAAAAAACCTGAGAATAGAGTTGTGTTGTCTCTCATATTTTAGTAATAGAATTAATTTTAATACAGAAAACAATCAGGCATGAGATAACAAATGAATTGTTTCCTATCGAATGTCCCAAACGATTTTTACGCCTGAAAACGTAATCTTGAATAATGAAGTGCATTTGAAATTAGAATACCATTATTCGAAGTGAAAAAAGAAAACAATTTATTCAATTGAATTTTCAATAAACTGCAATTTATTCTTTATAGTATATGGTATTATGCGATTTAATGGAAAACGATTGAAAACTCCATTCATTTTTCACAAATGTTGACAGAATATGATTTATTTGCATATAGATTGCTTCATTTTTATAAATTTAAATATTTAAAGAATTCTTTCAAAAGATTAGTAAAATGGGAAAAGCTTTGGTAATGAGATCGTTGCCATATGCTTTGTAGGAAATTATTCACCAAACGATTATTTCGAAATATACTTTCGTTTGGAAGGAAACATAAATCGTGTAAATAGAACACATGAACCGATAGTAATTGAATTAAAAGCATTTCTTTTTATTTGATAAAACCATGTAATCTGTTTCATAATTTCAATTTGCACTTGTTTAAAATTAATACATAGATTGAATGTTGAATTATATCTATATACATTTAATTTTTAAAAGCTAAATTAGATTTGAAATGAAAACACATATTGGTATTTACTTGCGCAAATTATATTTTAGAATAGTATAATTTTGAATATTAGAATACCATTCTAAGCAGAATGTCGCTCTAAATATCATTAAAATTAATATTTGTTCGGCTTATTAGTTGAACAAGAATTTTTGATTTTATGAAAATATCTCACCTTTTAGTTGATTTGAAAATTTATGTATCATTCTAGATTTCACTAAAATTAAAATTTCTTACTACCTCAGTCCATATTGTTTTTATAACTTTCAACAAAGAATCTTCATATCGATGTTATTTGGAAAACATCACAAATATGATTAAAAACGCAAATGTGAAACGGGTTGGTTTGTCTTTCGTTAAGGCCTGCAAAAATTTGAAACACTGTTGTCTGTACTGTTCTATCTGCTGCCTAGTTTCCACAATAAAATCTTTGCATTTTTTAAAGTGTCATTTTCTGTAGGTTATCCACTTTTTATTATTTTCAAATTTAAATTTTATTTTCATTTTTGTGATATTTATGAAGACTAATAGGACACATTTTGAAGTTAATTGATCTTTTAAGTTAGTTAACTTTCACTTCCTGGATATATATTTAAAATTTTCCTGGACAAATGCTTATAAGAGATAAATATGGGATACCAAAGGGCTGACCAATATAGAATAATATTCAAAATTTGTCGAGCTAAAACAAACGCTTGAAAAACAAAGATGAAAAAACATTTTCTTGAAAATTCAGGGGAATATCTGATTTTAAGGTAAATCTGAGGCAAATTTACATTGGAAAATTGTTTAAACTAAATCTGACGAGCTGAACTGCCCGATGTAAATACCTAAAAATTCCGATCAAGCACTTTGAAATAGAAATGTTTCGAAAACACCAGATGAGAAAAGTGGGTTCACTGTTAATTACTTCAATAATGGGTGCTCAAAGAAGGAGATGATTACTTCTGAATTTATTTTTTTTTAAATTAAGCATGATTCTATGATTTTTGATTTCATTTTATTCAAACATCATTCATAAAGGATATGCGCCACATGATGCAATATCTTTGTAATTATGAAATCCTTTATTATATTTTTTCCACATTTCGTCTATTTCTTTTCTTGATTTTTTTTGAGTAATCAATATTAATCATCCAATGAGATATCTAAGAATTTTACTCTAAATGCCTTATTTCAAATATTTTTAGTTTTTGCAAGATAAAAAGAAAATATTCTACGTGCATTTAGAAAAATTAGAAATTGAAAATTTTGAAATTTGATGTTCTAAGTCGTAATTGTTATTTTTTTTTTTTTGAAAATAATTAGAATTCCATATTTTTCAGCTTTATTTAGGAAGCAACGAATACGCTGGAAAATAGAGCAAGATACAAAAAATATTAAAACAATGTATTAACCTCTTTTAATCAAACTTCATCGTTTCAAAGTTCTCTATATGTTGAACATTTCCAAGAAGGTTAAATCTTCGATAACCGGACGAACATCTTATTCAAGAGGTTAATGCATGGGCTGATGAGGGCCGGTTTGAAAATGATTTTAATAATTGTATTACTATCAAACTGATTTAATAATATCCGGACTTGTTGAATGCCTTAAATGTTGGACTGAGTCGTGTATTCAAAAATTATTGGTGCTTGTTAATTTTTATATTTTCGTTGATTTCCAAACTACGCCAAGAATGCCAATATAATGAGTTTATTAATCTGCCAATATAATTTGGTGATTTTCGTATCACACCAAGATTGCCAAGTCCCATTATAAGATCCCAAGATGGTTGCACTCCTTGGTGTTTTTGATGATTTTCAGATTATGCCAAGATCTCCAAAATAAAATTGCCAAGTTGGCGACGGTTTGCATCATTTCGTGATTTATCGTGGAGGCAGTAAAATTAACATGTCAAATTATCTTTATACAGTGAAGTCGCACTCAAAACAGCCAGGACCAATGGCGTAAGATCTACCTCTATTAAAGTGATCTTGCGATAATAAGAGAAAACAATTCCAATTCCGTAAGGACAAATGCTGTAAATTAGGGATTTTATTCAACAAATTATGACTAATGACAAAAAAAATATAAATTTTATAATTGTAAAATATTATTTATTAGACCTCTTGATTTGAGTTCCATAATTCAAATTTTCTTTATAAAAGTATAATTTTCTCTTATAAACGTATTCTAACAACTCACATCTCAGTAACAAACCCGGAAATTGAATTAATAAGATTATAACGCAATTATTAAAGAAAAAATAACTATACGTGCAAAACAAAATGGAAAACTCTACATCAGAAACTAATTTTTGATTGCACTTTTCATTGCCATATTGCTGCAAAACTGTTGAAGAAATAAAATAAATCAGAATTAGCACTGGACGATTTATTCAATATCATTGAAAGAAATCGGCAAAATCTCAAAGATTTCAACCACTTTCTCAGTAGAAAATTTTTTTTCCGATTCTTGTAGAACCATAAACATCGACCACGAACTAAGACCCAAATGCCAAAATCCAACTTCTATTTTATTCATGTACATTTCAAAGCTCAGAGCAGTCCGAAATTGAATGCATGAGATATTATTATCAAGAACAGAATGAAGTGTAAAGTTCCTTTTTTGTCGCTGAGTGAACGGCTCTTGGAGGGTCATTACTAAATGCATAAAAGGAAACAAGTGAAATGGAGCTCCAGAATTTGTCTTTTACCTAGATTTGCTTTGGTTTTTCGATTGCTTTCCGTGCATTCTCAGATTGGATGAAGAGTAGTAGAAAAAATAAATAAATAAGTAAATAGCTCTCCTGACTATTCCATTATGTTTCCCGGAGTAATGTGTTCTGACATATGTGGCCGAGTGTTTTTTTGCTGCTTAATGTTTCGAGAAATCTATGTTTAGCCTCATGTGCTGTGTTTTAGCGACTTCTCAGGAATCATTTCTGTTTGCGGAAGTTATTTTTGTGTTTTCGGAGTAGATATTCAAGGATTTTTTTTCTTTCTCGACAAATGAGTTATTCTGCACTGTTCAAAGATTCATTTTGTTTCTATATTTAAAAAATAATATGAAAAAGCATTCTTTCTGTCACTTTTTTTTGAACATTGGAGAAATAAAAGGAGTAACTATAATGGATGGGCATTCAAGTTTGAGAATCCAAGATTATCTTCATTATAAACTTGCTTTAGGACAAAAATGATTTTGAAAAAAAATATTATATTTATTGACCTGTCTATATATACTTAAATAAAATAACAGAGTAAAAAAATACATGAATAAAATACAGTATGTCGCGCCTTAATCAAAATTCCATACTTCCTCTTCAAATATGTCAAGGATATTAATTTGGATTTCCATCTTATGTCTGTTGTTGTTGTTACTTATGGCACTTTTACTAGCCCGTTGACAGATCTGTCAGCGATTTAAGCCGAGTGAGCGGCTCTTGTTTTTTCATTAGTGCCAATTACAGCCAAGAGTACGACTTAGCTACTTCATGCGTCACATTCGTTTGCACAACCCCTTTTTACAGGGGGGCACATTCACACACCTCACAGATAGAACAACCGTGCCCAAACCGGGACGCCAAGATCACGGAAAAGACGTGCTACCCCTATGACAGGAAGCATGTAAGTGAAGAATGACTCAGAGCTGGAAGAAGGAAATGCGAATTGTGATTGTATCGAAATTGTCGATTTGCTTCAAATTTTGATCAAAATTCTTGAGACGATTGACTGTCCTCTTTGCTTTGTCATAAAACGGAATATGCCTATAAGCATGGTAAGTGAAGAAGGAATTCAAAGAGCTGGAAGAAGGAAATGCGAATGATGACTGAATCAAAAGTGTCGATTTGTATCAAATTTTCATCAAAATTCTTGAGCAGATTGACTGTCCTCTTTGCTTTGTCATAAAACGGAATATGCCTATAAGCATGGTAAGTGAAGAAGGAATTCAAAGAGCTGGAAGAAGGAAATGCGAATGATGACTGAATCAAAAGTGTCGATTTGTATCAAATTTTCATCAAAATTCTTGAGCAGATTGACTGTCCTCTTTGCTTTGTCATAAAACGGAATATGCCTATAAGCATGGTAAGTGAAGAAGGAATTCAAAGAGCTGGAAGAAGGAAATGCGAATGATGACTGAATCAAAAGTGTCGATTTGTATCAAATTTTCATCAAAATTCTTGAGCAGATTGACTGTCCTCTTTGCTTTGTCATAAAACGGAATATGCCTATAAGCATGGTAAGTGAAGAAGGAATTCAAAGAGCTGGAAGAAGGAAATGCGAATGATGACTGAATCAAAAGTGTCGATTTGTATCAAATTTTCATCAAAATTCTTGAGCAGATTGACTGTCCTCTTTGCTTTGTCATAAAACGGAATATGCCTATAAGCATGGTAAGTGAAGAAGGAATTCAAAGAGCTGGAAGAAGGAAATGCGAATGATGACTGAATCAAAAGTGTCGATTTGTATCAAATTTTCATCAAAATTCTTGAGCAGATTGACTGTCCTCTTTGCTTTGTCATAAAACGGAATATGCCTATAAGCATGGTAAGTGAAGAAGGAATTCAAAGAGCTGGAAGAAGGAAATGCGAATGATGACTGAATCAAAAGTGTCGATTTGTATCAAATTTTCATCAAAATTCTTGAGCAGATTGACTGTCCTCTTTGCTTTGTCATAAAACGGAATATGCCTATAAGCATGGTAAGTGAAGAAGGAATTCAAAGAGCTGGAAGAAGGAAATGCGAATGATGACTGAATCAAAAGTGTCGATTTGTATCAAATTTTCATCAAAATTCTTGAGCAGATTGACTGTCCTCTTTGCTTTGTCATAAAACGGAATATGCCTATAAACATGATAAGTGAAGAATGAATTCAAAGAGCTGGAAGAAGGAAATGCGAATGATGACAGAATCAAAAGTGTCGATTTGTATCAAATTTTCATCAAAATTCTTGAGCAGATTGACTGTCCTCTTTGCTTTGTCATAAAACGGAATATGCCTATAAACATGATAAGTGAAGAATGAATTCAAAGAGCTGGAAGAAGGAAATGCGAATGATGACTGAATCAAAAGTGTCGATTTGTATCAAATTTTCATCAAAATTCTTGAGCAGATTGACTGTCCTCTTTGCTTTGTCATAAAACGGAATATGCCTATAAGCATGGTAAGTGAAGAAGGAATTCAAAGAGCTGGAAGAAGGAAATGCGAATGATGACTGAATCAAAAGTGTCGATTTGTATCAAATTTTCATCAAAATTCTTGAGACGATTGACTGTCCTCTTTGCTTTGTCATAAAACGGAATATGCCTATAAACATGATAAGTGAAGAATGAATTCAAAGAGCTGGAAGAAGGAAATGCGAATGATGACTGAATCAAAAGTGTCGATTTGTATCAAATTTTGATCAAAATTCTTGAGCAGATTGACTGTCCTCTTTGCTTTGTCATAAAACGGAATATGCCTATAAGCATGGTAAGTGAAGAAGGAATTCAAAGAGCTGGAAGAAGGAAATGCGAATGATGACTGAATCAAAAGTGTCGATTTGTATCAAATTTTGATCAAAATTCTTGAGCAGATTGACTGTCCTCTTTGCTTTGTCATAAAACGGAATATGCCTATAAACATGATAAGTGAAGAATGAATTCAAAGAGCTGGAAGAAGGAAATGCGAATGATGACTGAATCAAAAGTGTCGATTTGTATCAAATTTTCATCAAAATTCTTGAGCAGATTGACTGTCCTCTTTGCTTTGTCATAAAACGGAATATGCCTATAAGCATGATAAGTGAAGAATGAATTCAAAGAGCTGGAAGAAGGAAATGCGAATGATGACTGAATCAAAAGTGTCGATTTGTATCAAATTTTGATCAAAATTCTTGAGCAGATTGACTGTCCTCTTTGCTTTGTCATAAAACGGAATATGCCTATAAACATGATAAGTGAAGAATGAATTCAAAGAGCTGGAGGAAGGAAATGCGAATGATAACTGAATCAAAAGTGTCGATTTGTATCAAATTTTCATCAAAATTCTTGAGCAGATTGACTGTCCTCTTTGCTTTGTCATAAAACGGAATATGCCTATAAGCATGGTAAGTGAAGAAGGAATTCAAAGAGCTGGAAGAAGGAAATGCGAATGATGACTGAATCAAAAGTGTCGATTTGTATCAAATTTTCATCAAAATTCTTGAGACGATTGACTGTCCTCTTTGCTTTGTCATAAAACGGAATATGCCTATAAACATGATAAGTGAAGAATGAATTCAAAGAGCTGGAAGAAGGAAATGCGAATGATGACTGAATCAAAAGTGTCGATTTGTATCAAATTTTGATCAAAATTCTTGAGCAGATTGACTGTCCTCTTTGCTTTGTCATAAAACGGAATATGCCTATAAGCATGGTAAGTGAAGAAGGAATTCAAAGAGCTGGAAGAAGGAAATGCGAATGATGACTGAATCAAAAGTGTCGATTTGTATCAAATTTTCATCAAAATTCTTGAGCAGATTGACTGTCCTCTTTGCTTTGTCATAAAACGGAATATGCCTATAAACATGATAAGTGAAGAATGAAATCAAAGAGCTGGAAGAAGGAAATGCGAATGATGACTGAATCAAAAGTGTCGATTTGTATCAAATTTTGATCAAAATTCTTGAGCAGATTGACTGTCCTCTTTGCTTTTTCATAAAACGGAATATGCCTATAAACATGATAAGTGAAGAAGTAATTCAAAGAGCTAGAAGAAGGAAATGCGAATGATGACTGAATCAAAAGTGTCGATTTGTATCAAATTTTGATCAAAATTCTTGAGCAGATTGACTGTCCTCTTTGCTTTTTCACAGAACGGAATATGCCTATAAACATGATAAGTGAAGAATGAATTCAAAGAGCTAGAAGAAGGAAATGCGAATGATGACTGAATCAAAAGTGTCGATTTGTATCAAATTTTCATCAAAATTCTTGAGCAGATTGACTGTCCTCTTTGCTTTGTCATAAAACGGAATATGCCTATAAGCATGGTAAGTGAAGAAGGAATTCAAAGAGCTAGAAGAAGGAAATGCGAATGATGACTGAATCAAAAGTGTCGATTTGTATCAAATTTTGATCAAAATTCTTGAGCAGATTGACTGTCCTCTTTGCTTTGTCATAAAACGGAATATGCCTATAAACATGATAAGTGAAGAATGAATTCAAAGAGCTGGAAGAAGGAAATGCGAATGATGACTGAATCAAAAGTGTCGATTTGTATCAAATTTTGATCAAAATTCTTGAGCAGATTGACTGTCCTCTTTGCTTTTTCATAAAACGGAATATGCCTATAAACATGATAAGTGAAGAATGAATTCAAAGAGCTGGAAGAAGGAAATGCGAATGATGACTGAATCAAAAGTGTCGATTTGTATGAAATTTTGATCAAAATTCTTGAGCAGATTGACTGTCCTCTTTGCTTTTTCATAAAACGGAATATGCCTATAAACATGATAAGTGAAGAAGGAATTCAAAGAGCTGGAAGAAGGAAATGCGAATGATGACTGAATCAAAAGTGTCGATTTGTATCAAATTTTGATCAAAATTCTTGAGCAGATTGACTGTCCTCTTTGCTTTTTCATAAAACGGAATATGCCTATAAACATGATAAGTGAAGAATGAATTCAAAGAGCTAGAAGAAGGAAATGCGAATGATGACTGAATCAAAAGTGTCGATTAGTATCAAATTTTGATCAAAATTCTTGAGCAGATTGACTGTCCTCTTTGCTTTTTCATAAAACGGAATATGCCTATAAACATGATAAGTGAAGAATGAATTCAAAGAGCTAGAAGAAGGAAATGCGAATGATGACTGAATCAAAAGTGTCGATTTGTATGAAATTTTGATCAAAATTCTTGAGCAGATTGACTGTCCTCTTTGCTTTTTCATAAAACGGAATATGCCTATAAACATGATAAGTGAAGAATGAATTCAAAGAGCTAGAAGAAGGAAATGCGAATGATGACTGAATCAAAAGTGTCGATTTGTATCAAATTTTGATCAAAATTCTTGAGCAGATTGACTGTCCTCTTTGCTTTTTCATAAAACGGAATATGCCTATAAACATGATAAGTGAAGAATGAATTCAAAGAGCTAGAAGAAGGAAATGCGAATGATGACTGAATCAAAAGTGTCGATTTGTATCAAATTTTGATCAAAATTCTTGAGCAGATTGACTGTCCTCTTTGCTTTTTCATAAAACGGAATATGCCTATAAACATGATAAGTGAAGAATGAATTCAAAGAGCTAGAAGAAGGAAATGCGAATGATGACTGAATCAAAAGTGTCGATTTGTATCAAATTTTGATCAAAATTCTTGAGCAGATTGACTGTCCTCTTTGCTTTTTCATAAAACGGAATATGCCTATAAACATGATAGGTGAAGAATGAATTCAAAGAGCTAGAAGAAGGAAATACGAATGATGACTGAATCAAAAGTGTCGATTTGTATCAAATTTTGATCAAAATTCTTGAGCAGATTGACTGTCCTCTTTGCTTTTTCATAAAACGGAATATGCCTATAAACATGATAAGTGAAGAATGAATTCAAAGAGCTAGAAGAAGGAAATGCGAATGATGACTGAATCAAAAGTGTCGATTAGTATGAAATTTTGATCAAAATTCTTGAGCAGATTGACTGTCCTCTTTGCTTTTTCATAAAGCGGAATATGCCTATAAACATGATAAGTGAAGAATGAATTCAAAGAGCTAGAAGAAGGAAATGCGAATGATGACTGAATCAAAAGTGTCGATTTAATGAAATTTTGATCAAAATTCTTGAGCAGATTGACTGTCCTCTTTGCTTTTTCATAAAACGGAATATGTCTATAAACATGATAAGTGAAGAATGAATTCAAAGAGCTGGAAGAAGGAAATGCGAATGATGACTGAATCAAAATTGTCGATTTGTATCAAATTTTGATCAAATTCTTGAGAAGATTGACTGTCCTCTTTGCTTTTTCATAAAACGGAATATGCCTATAAACATGATAAGTGAAGAATGAATTCAAAGAGCTGGAAGAAGGAAATGCGAATGATGACTGAATCAAAAGTGTCGATTTGTATCAAATTTTGATCGAAATTCTGGTGTAGATTGACTGCTCTTTTAAATTTCCTGTTCGTGTAATTTTCTAGCATATTTTCAACGTAATCCATTTCGAGGAATTCTGGCTGTCTGGCTATTCTGGCTTTAGAGTGACAAAAGTTGAAGAGCTAGGGCAATAAAATTTGTTGCACATATTTAGCATCTAAATCGTAGATTTTTGTCACATTTTGAAATAAATTTGCTGAAGGGTTGATTTTCTGCTAACCTGCTCTTTCATATGCATATAAATGCAATAACTCATGACGCAATGATTTAAATTAATGAAATTGTATGACATCTTGCAATTCCAACCGCAGTAACGTGTAACATTTTGCTTGAATTCGTTCTGGAAAAAACACATTTAGATACATATTCGTACTATAGATGTAGAAAAAATGCTAGATTCACGTCAAAGACCTGCATTTCGTATTGTCTGGCAATATCATACAAAATTTTTGTCATCCCAACTAAGGTCCGTAATTGTAAGCAGGATCGTAAAGCCTTTATTAGAGAGTATACAAATGTTTCAAGAAGACGATCCCAGCTGTGTGTTGTGTGTGTGCGTGCGTGCATGCGCGATATCAACGCTTGAACTCAAAATCTCAAGAAGTGAGTTGGATAAATTTTAATATTGTTACAAACCTGTAATTTTGCTTTCCAGACGAACAGTGTCATCGTAAGAAAGACCGTTTTACTGTCATTCCTCTTGCGTACCTTAATGCTGCCGCGTCAGTAATCTTAGAGCTTGGCGACCATTTGGTGACTTTGGCGCCAAAATGGATATTGCTGGAAACTTCGAGAATTTTCACGATCCATCCAATAGGAACTGACATACGCCTAGATACGCCCTGATTGGCTCAGAAGGTTCTCGGCCCGCCTCTCAGGAACTATAAAAGGCCGGCTTTCTCAAGCTGCAGGTCGTGGTGAATCATAGTAAATTAAATTGTAATCTGAGTAGCCGACAAGTAACGAGTCTTCGAGATGATAGCAAAGCAACGGCGGAGTGCCAGCATTGTGTGGAGCGAGTGCTGAACTGAACTGTGAGCATCGAGTCCTGTTGTCTGATATGGAGGCAGCGTCGTGTCGTGTGTAGTAACCAGCTGTGAGAAGTCCCCCCTCCTGCTGGATTCTGTCTGGCTGCTTTGTGTGCTGTGGTCGATTACTACGTGTTTTGGCTACTGTTGTTGTTGTGTGCTAATGTGTGTTCGTCTCGGCTGTAAATATTTGTTGTCTTTGTGCTGTCCTATCTTCATGCAAATAAACGTCTTGTTGTTTTCCTACTGAGGCCTGCCGATTGTGTTCTCACAATATACACCCACTACAAAACGAATCCGGCTTTGAAATCCGTAACAATATGTTAACTTTATTTCTGTGGTAAAAAAAATGAAATAAATCAAAATATCGTCGAAAATTAAAGAATGTGATCAAGAGGCAATGAGACAATGAACAGCTTAGAAAGGAATTTCTTGAACTGTCACCGAAATTCCAAAATGTATTATGAATGTGATTAAAGTTGTGATTGACTTAGAGTAATTCTATTTAAATATCTCCTTTTAAACTGAACATATTTTTTGTTACCCATATTTTTGATGAATGAAAATGTAATTAAAGCAAAAATTAACAATATTATAAAAACATATTTAAAATATATGTTCTTAGAATAATTATATTAGTGAAACATCCATTATTAATATTCTGACAGAATTTTAAAACATAGTTATGTATGTACGAATTAGTATATCTATCCATAGGAATCCAGAATGTTATTAAACAATGATTATTTATATGCTTCAAGATAAAATTATTTATAGAATTATTTAGAATATGGATGTTGCCAGTAAGAAAATGTCCGTGTTTATTACAAAGGTTGGTTTACGACGTTCCAATCATCAAGATAATCAAGACTTTCATTTCAAGATAATCAAGACAATCATCAAGACTTTCTGACAAGGTGTGGATTTCTGCCAACAAAGAGTTTGAAAAGAAACTCCTTTCATGAATAAAAATAAAAAAAATATAATAAATATTTAAAAAATGTTTTTAATTAATCAGAGTACTTTTATCAACGTTTTAAAATGACAACATAAATTTATTACCAAACATTAGAAGCTTACAATGAAATTGTATGTACATGGGATGCAAAAAAACAATAGGAAAATGATACAATGTCACAATGAATGTAACGGAAAAAAATTTCTGAACAATATATAAAATGAAAATAAAAATACATTTTATAAATGTGATTGTATTTAAAATTTATTTAGAGCCCTTCAATCTGCACTACAAGCTTCTGTGATTTTTAATAAAGAATTGCATTTTATCTTTTCATATTCTCGCAGAAGTTTTCTTTTTAATTATTATTTTTTCTTGAAACAAATCTGTAGAATATTACGGGCTTTTCAAAGCTTTTACAGGAAGGACATTTTGCCAAAGTTTCCTTTTTAGCAAAGTTTGTGAAACAATTCACTGCAAACTTTGTCAGTGTTTGGAAAACATGGAATTAAGAATTGGAACGGGGATAAATTTGGAAAAATATGTAATCGCAATGATTAAATTTTAATTGAACTATTCTCTTTTTCAAGACTTGTTCAAATTAGTTTTTGATTTTGATGAATACTATAAAAAATTTGTCGAAAATAGATTTTCTTCAAAGATATTAAATAAATGTCACTAAATTTATTAAAATATAATGTAAATGAAATTCAATCTGTGTGTTAGGATTATTCTTAATTAGTTATTTCATTTAATTAATTTTTTGTTGTTAATTGATAGTAATTATACAACAGTAAAATGTAGATAAGGTGTAATGTACTGATCTAGACTGATCAAATAACGAAGCAGAATTCCCAGACAATTCTTTATTTTACAGCCCTATATATACAAAGAACAACTTGTTCTAATCTTGGTTTAATAAATAGTTATTTACAGTAGGAGTAGGAGATACAACAATCAAATTCGAAGGTTTTTCTTGGAACTCAGTTCTCCATCATGTCAACACATAACTCCAGGGGTAGTTTCTCAGACTCCGAACTCGTGGGCGTAGTCCAACCATCCTCTGCAATTCGTTTCTTCTCTCCTCTCTAAAAAAAAAAAAATCTCCGCGCTTTATTTCGGTGACAGTCTACGCCTCTTAATTTACATTGGTCATTTGAGCTCTCCTTCGGCGAATCGGGGTTCAGCCATATGCTCTCTCAGCGGCGCCAGTAGGTCGTGGGAAGGTCCTTTCACAAGGAGAAACATCTAGCATCCAGATGTTTAGACACCCCTTTCTCTTTGAAGGTACTATCAATACCTCTGGGACGAGGAATTCCATATGTGGTCTTCCATTGTAGTCGCTAATGAACAGATGCGAGACCACCCAGGTGAAAAGAGGAACCATCTGGCTATCCTAAGGTGTTTAGTAAGTAACAGCGACGACACAATGAATCAGTACAACACAACACAATCTCTTATCAGTATTGGGAAACGGGGAATGTTACAATAAGATAATGATAAGTAAAGTTCTTCTAGTCTGTATGAATGTGAGAACGGCGACAACTGTTGTCACAAAATTGGTGTCCAAGTATAATAAAGTGAATTCATTTACAGCGCCATCTGGTGGCAAAAAATAGAGTTAAACTTTTTATCTCAAAAATGTGATGGAATAAAAGTCTCTGACCAAATTATAGACCGTCTTCGATTTAGTACGAAAAGGCACCTTGAGTGCAATAAGTTTAAGAGCAAAACACTTAAAACACATATTTATTTGGTCATGAGTTCCAACATTCTTATGTCATGAAAACGTTAGAAATAAAATAGAGCTATTGATTAACTGCCGATGCTTTCTACATCATTGGATTGACATTTATTGCACAAATGATTATCTTTTCTCGTGTTATCATGAGTTGCTGCATCACAGGTGTGGAAAATTGTGACCAATTAAATCAGAGTTTTACACGATTTGTTGTTGTTGTTGCTAATCTCCATGGTCTGACGTAGTCAGACCAAATCTAAAAATCCGTTGACAAGAAAGTCAAAAACGAGGAAGGGAGAAGAATAAATTTCTCCCCAAAGAAGTCCAAAACAGTCTGGAATATGTTCAGCAGAGGCCCGATGTTGGCAGCATTTCGGGCAAAGAGGGTAAGATTTTTCACCCTGAGAAAAGAAAAGACATTTAAGGTGGCCACTGGCAAGGCGCGACAGGCAAGTGTTGGTTTTTCTATCACAAGGAAGAATTAAGGACTTGCCCGGCTTATTGGCTCTATATCAATCATGAGTAGGGGGAACCACCCAATTCTTCTTATTTAGGAATTTCGCCTGAGAGAACAGTTCTAAGTATGTGAGCTCATCAGAAGATGAAGTCGCTAGGCTGCTTCCTTTCTTTGCAAGCCTGTCTGCTATTTCGTTACCAAGTAGATCCACATGAGATGGGATCCACTGGAAATGAATATCATGTTGAAGTGAAATCAGCTTCAACTTCTGAAGAATAGACAAACTTGCTTTATCTCCAACATAGGTCCAATTGTTAAGGTGTTCCATTGAGCTGCGGCTATCAGTAAGAATCCAAAGGTTCTTATAATTATTTTCGTGTAAAATTTTCTCGAGTCCCTCATCGATTGCTAAAATTTCGGCTTGAAAATCAAGAACTTGCATATGAAAAACACCCAAAGTATTTAGGATTTGTTTTGGATTCTGAACTTACAAGTAATAAGCACATTGATTACATAGTCTCAAAAGCAAGAAAACGATTAAACATCCTTAAATATATTGCAGGTAGAGATTGGGGAGCTGACACGACACGATTTGTTCTTCGCATTATTGCGCTCATCTTCATCTCTTCACGCTAAATCGAAGACACTCAGCAATTACGTTAGCGACTGTGTTGCTATACCTTGCAAAAAAAAATGCAGTTTTATTGTTCTTCGCCAGGTAGCGCTGCAACCGATATCACCATGTAGCGCATAGTCGCTTTTTGATACCTAGACAATAAGTTTGTGGCAATAGCTGTCACTGTTCTCAAATTAATGTGAACATCCTGCATAATAGGAAGTAAATATGATAATGTTACAAACTTGTAATTTGCTTCCCATCACGGCTAGTATCACCGTAAGAAAGACCCTTTGTAAGATCTGTCCTGTGCGTCAATGACCTGTGAGCTTGGCGACCATTTGGCGACGAATTTGGCGAGTTTGGCGACTAAATGGATAATACCAGAAAGTTCGAGAAGTTTCACGATCCATCCAGTAATAACAGAGATACACTCAGATACGCCCTGATTGGTCAGAAGATTCTAGCCCCGCCTCCCGGAACTATAAAAGACGGGCACTCAGAAGCTACGAGGAAGTCGTGTGTATCGGAAGAAGTTGTGTGGATCGTCAGAAGTTGAGTGTGTGAGAGTGGTCGGAGTCGCCGACAAATAAGAGGTCTTGGAGGATTAGACAGCAAGAAAGCTGCTGAACTATAGCAATTAAATGTGCTGCGTCATTACGATTTAATTGACGGTATTTGTAGTAGAAAAATTTTGTAACAATATATAGAAGGACTACGGAGAATATCTTGTATAATAAATTTCTGAAAAAAGCTTCCAAATAACCTAATAAAAAATAACTATCTAAACAATACAGTTATATGAATGATCTAAATTCTGTGCTAAATTTATTTAAATGATAAGAACAATCTCAATTCAAAACAATCGTTCACCACCGTGATTCCCATTGCAGTAATGCAAAATGGCATTTCATCACAGCTAGAATTGGAAGCAGATAATGAGAGTTCTAAATTATATGCAAACTAGCCGCCTTTGGCGACCAGCCGGTTCGCAAATCTTAATGTTCGTTAAAATTTTAATAATTAACTATTTTATGCAATTCCTACTTTAATAGCTTCTTCATCAAAATATTTTAAAACTTCAAATTTTGATAGGCATATAATTCTCTCATATTATTATAAACGCCTTCAGTCATAACGTAATTTGTATCTCTCTCATTTTCTGTTATCCCCCATAGAATTTATGCTTTAAATTAAAGTGTAAAGGATTAATCTGCAATTAATATAATAATATTTTTTTACTGAAACAAAGTATTTTTTTCTAATATGATTACTGAAAACAGTCACTGAGCGTTTAAACTTTATGGGCACTAAAAAATATCTTTCCTAATTTATGTAATATTTCAAGCATTTACATAAATTAGGAGAATATTCTCAGATTCATTATGACCAGAACGATTCATTAACAATGTTTAATTTTAAATGCATCAAACACTAAGGAAATAAAACGAATCGTTTAAAATAATCGGTTGAAAACAGGTTAAAAAAAACTAAAAAAACGATGTACATAAAACTATAAGCGTATACAAAAAAATATATAACTAACATAAATACAATTTAATTACAAAAACATGCAACTAACCTAAAAATAATTGAAATCATCCGTTGATAATGGTTGTCATGTCAACAATCAGAACACAATGCGCATGCGTGAATTTTCTTCGCCAGTTACGGTAACGCAAATGCGGGAATTTTTCTACTCCAGTTCTGGTAACGCTATGCGGATTAGACATTTTTCATTCCCTTTATTCTGTGTTATTTTAATTCAAAAGTACTTCAGAATGAATCTGAAACATGGATTAATTAACAATGTTTAATTTTAAATGCATCAAACATTAAGAAAATAAATAGAATCATTTCAAATAATCAGCCGAAAAATCTTAAGCCTAACCTCATGACTGTTGGAAAAAAAAACTGAAGCGGTGGGGAAAATGAAATCATTTGGCGGTGGGGAAAATGAAAAGATTTTTTGGCGGGAAAGTTAGTTTTCAATTAATAATTAAAATTCTAATTAAAAATTCAAAAAAAGGGCTATCCTATCTTTTAAGTTAGATCAAACTGCACACGGTGTGCAAATTTGATTAAAATCGATTAAGTAGTTTAGGAGTCCATCGCGGACAAACAACGTGACACGTAACTTATATATATTAAGATAAAATGCAACTATTTTTTTCATTAATGAACCGTTATCATGTGAGACTATAATGTGGTTTTGGTATAAGATTTTTGAAGCCTCAAAATGCACGGGCAGAAAATTGGCGATTTATCATTTTTGAGGCATCAATTTTTCGCTTTTAGCGTTATTAGAAAATGATAAAGAAGTTGTCACATTTGGCGACTCATCACCAAAAAAAAGTTGCAGTTTGGCGCGAATGTCCACCGTGTACACGATTCCCCGGTCTGGCCACTAAACAGCAGGGTCGTAAGTAGTTATCGCCCGAAGAAGAGCGGAGAAGAAAATAGGAATGAATACGAAACAGTGATTTTGAGATTAAAATAAAAGCATCGTTTTCTAAATATGGACGCATACATACTCTGATAGTCACGTGATTGTTTAAAACCAAGTTAAACTGCTTTTTCACGAAAAAAAAAATGCTGCCTTCAAGGAAAAAAAAAATTAGAACTCGATTGATTTTGAAATGGTCAAAAACCATCGCTTTTCTAAATGGTGGTGATTGCGAAATATCAATCATGGAAGAGCATGATGTTTTTCAATCGGATTGATACCACGTGACTTTAAAAAAAATAAGATAATCTGAAATTTGCGATAACAGATTCCAATTGTTTTAAAATAATTGTTTCAGATTGAAATAAAAAAATTCCAGTGCATCTCTAAGCGCAATATGCACCTGCCCTCTTTCCCGTTCTGTTAAATGGCATTCGGTACACCATTACTGTACATAATAACAAAACAAAACAAAAAAGGTCCAGAAATTGTCTTTTGCCTAGATTTGCTCCCTTTTTTTGACTGCTTCCCTTGTATACTTAGATTGGATGGGGAACGTTAGAAAAAAGCAAATAAATGAATGTAGTTTTCCTGACCATTCCATTATGTTTTCTAGAATAATGTGTTGTTCTGACAGAAGCGGATGGAAGTTTTTTTCCCCTCCCTACTTAATGTTTCGAGGAGTTTGTGCTTAGATGCATATTTTGTATTTGTTCCGGCTATGCATGGCTTCACTTCCGTTTATTGTTTTTCGATTTATTTTCTCGTAAATTAAAAAAAAAAATACTAAATCGTTAAAAAAATTCGAATTGGAGATCTTGTCAAGAATTCACATTTTAAACCTCTGTGAAAAACATGAAAAAGACATTTTTGGGAATATGTCTCTGTGGACATCTGTGATGAAAGTACTTTTTTGACATTAGTGTAACACCTCTGCTCATTTGATGTTAGTTCTTCTTGCTCATTTATTAGTTAAAAGAATTCTTTGTAAACAGTTGGACGAAATTAGTGTAACACCACTGCTCATTTGGTAATTGCTCTTATTCGGGTTCGTCTGTTGGTTAGAAAAATGAGTTATAAACAGTTGTGTCATTCGATTGTTTCATTTCGGAAACATCAACCAATGAACATTGTTGTTAAAAGAATGCCAGCTTATTTATTTAAAAAATTTTAAAAAATCGAATTAAAATGCAATCGTTCCTATTGCCACATTGTACAGAGGCAGTGGCCGAACGATCATAGCGCTCCATGGTCCATGGCCATGATAGTTCATGATCGTGATAGTTCATCTTAATAATTTCAAGAAAAACTCCTATTCAAATGCCGAAAGATAGCAATTTCGACGTAAATTGAAAATTGCGTGCGATATATTAATAAATATAGAAACTTTAAAATTGGAATGTAACAATGTGACTGATAATGAATAATTATCAGATGTAGATCTCCAGTTCGAATAAATGGAAGAAAAATTAGGCAATATCAAGATCAGCTGACAAAAGTTACTGTTAAATTCTAAAATGATTAATAATGTCTCATCAAATAAATCTGAGAATCCAAATCCTTGTTTTGTAAGGCAAAAATATTGTCCATTAAATGATGGCGTCCAGCTGATTCACCGTGGGTATAGATAGTTTTTAATTTCAATTAAACTTTTTAATGACTGCATGTCCATGATTCCATCAAAAGGTCAGACATTAGATATATTTTATTTTAATTATCATACATATGTTAAGACTCTAAGGAACATGAGCCTTTTTAAAGGATATCAGCATTGCGATGTCATAGCTTTATTAAAAATGTAAATCTTCTGATTCAGCTATGTTATAGCATTCGCGGTATTGTTATTTCACTTTTCTATTAGTCTTGTAAACTACATAGATATTAAACCAACCGGACCTTCCTCTTTAGCTTTCAGGAGTTTAAGAAAATCGCATGTTTAAATATTTGCTGAAATAAAGAACACGATTTGAATTTCAAGCCAATAATGTTGCTAGAAATTTATCAAAAATATTTTTGAAATTGCCAAACTTCAGAAAAACATTGCACGACTATTAAATTGGTATAATAAAAAAAAATAAGTTGTAGAATTTGGAAATGGTATAAAGTTATTTTTTGTGCAATAATAATTTCGGATGTTAGCGGGCAAAAACACTAAAATTTTGCTAAATTTTCATTAAAATTCCAACTAAAATTTCAAAAAAACTCGCTTGGAGACCTACATTCCTACTTCCCAATCTATGTACCAAATTAAATAGTACAAATGATTTGCAGAGCTCCAACATATACACTGCACAAAGAGATACCCTTACATAGGTCTACGAATTTTTTCATGCATATATATCTTAATAACTGCCCCTCTTGTTTGCATGGTTATAAGAATCCTTAAAGAAAGGTGATGTTTCAATACAATAAACCTTAATATTAATAAGGATAAAAGGAAATATTAATAATATATGACGTTTCAATACAATATAGAACCCTTAATATTAATAAAGGATTAGTAAAAACATAAAGAAAATGTTAACATTTTTTTAAAAAATTTAAGAATTTTCTTATCTGGAATATCCTCACCTTATCTTAATATATATAAATTACGTGTCACCGTTGTTTGTCCGCGATGGACTCCTAAACTACTTAATTGATTTTAATCAAATTTGCACACCGTGTGCAGTTTGATCTAACTTAAAAGATAGGATAGCCCTTTTTTTGAATTTTTAATTAGAATTTTAATTATTAATTAAAAACTAACTTTCCTGCCAAAAAAATCTTTTCATTTTCCCCACCGCCAAATGATTACGGCTTCAGTTGTTTTCCCAACAGTCATGAGGCTAGGCTTAGGATTTTTCGGCTGATTATTTGAAACGATTCTATTTATTTTCTTAATGCTTGATGCATTTAAAATTAAACATTGTTAATGAATCGATCTTTCAGATTCATTCTTAAGTACTTTTGAATTAAAATAAAACAGAATAAATTAAATTAAAAATTTCTAATCTGCATAGCGTTACCCCAACTGGCGTTGAAAATTCACGCATGCGCATTGTGTTCTGATTGTTGACATGACAACCATTATCAACGGATGATTTAAATTATTTTTAGGTTAGTTGCATGTTTTTGTAATTAAATTGTATTTATGTTTGTTATATATTTTTTGTATACGCTTATAGTTTTAAGTACATCGTTTTTTTTTAGTTTTTTTAAACCTGTTTTCGACCGATTATTTTAAACGATTCGTTTTATTTTCTTAGTGTTTGATTCATTTAAAATGAAACATTGTTAATTATTCGTTCTGGTCATAATGAATCTGAGAATATTTTGTTGACAATTTCTTGAAATATTACATAAATTAGGAAAGATATTCTTTAGTGCCCATAAAGTTTAAACGCTCAGTGACTGTTTTCAGTAATCATCTTACAAAAAATACTTTGTTTCTGTAAAAAAATATTATTATATTAATTGCAGATTAATCCTTTGCACTTTAATTTATAGTATAAATTCTACGGGAACTAACAGAAAATTAGAGAGATACATATTACGTTACGACTGAAGGCGTTTATAATATTATGAGAGAATTATATGACTATCAAAATTTGAAGTTTTAAAATATTTTAATGAAGAAGCTATTAAAGTAAGAATTGCATAAAATATTTAATTATTAAAATTTTTACGAACATTAAGATTGGTGAACCGGCTGGTCGCCAAAGGTGGCTATATTTTATATATCTATAATATATAGCTGTTTTGTATTTAACGTTCAGTGTTCTTCGTTGTATAACGAAGAACATTTAGTATCGATTTTATATTCCTCTTTTTGAGTGTATTTCTTTTAGATATGTTTATTTAGTTACATGGCAATACTTATAAATAATATCGAAGATTAAGCACACATCGAACATTTGCTTAAATCTAGTACATGCAAAAGTGTGTACCGCACAGTCAAAAGCTACAAATATATATAAACATTCGAATTTTCAAAAATAGCCGTCACCTTTACACTCTTTTTGTAGGATGTGTAAGTAACAACAATACTAATAGACTGGCCGGAATGGTCTCCTTAAAACTTTCTCGCTTGCTTTGTATAAAAGGCATTATTCTATAGAACTGCTTGCATGGCATTGTCATCTAATGGTATCGAAATATTAACCTTTGCTGTGAATTTAGTATTTTACTGAATCTATCAATGGTTCTTGGCGATTGTTTTGGTGATTAATCCCTCACTTAATCTTAATGCAGTTAATGGTATCCAAATATGAAATTTGTATTTTATACATATTTTTCGCAACTGATTGTAATAAAATTTTGACAGAAATATGAACTTGTAGTCCTAAACAACCATACTAAATTAGATATATTTAAGTTATTGTGCTTTTGAGTTATCGCGTTCTTATGTTCTTAAAGTACAGATAGACAGACGGTCAACACCACTCTTAAAATTTCATAGGTGTCTACGATAAGGTTGTTTAATCCTTGTACTGAACTTTTTAAATCTCACTCCCGTCCCTGTTTTGCAGCTATCTTGTTAACTTATAGTAAAGCAGCCGGACAGACAGACTTCCTCTGAATGGTTTCATGCCCTCAGGCAATCAATCCTATGTTCTATTTGTCACAAAATTTGAAAGGTTTTGAATCACAAAATTCACAAAATTTGAAGGAACCCAAGGGAAATTTAATATTTGTATTGAATTTTATTCATCTGTCTCTTTCTGTTTTGTAGCTACCATATTAATTAATATTATGACAGCCGGACAGACAGACTTCCTCTAATTGGATTTCGCTCCAATTTTAACACAAATCCACAGATTTGCTGCAAATACGTATACCAAATTTTATCCGCCTAGCTTAAAACATTTTTGAGTTACTTTGTCACAAACAGACAGATATGTTCCAAAAAATCTGTTTTTCGAGCTCAGGGAGTTCTAAAATTTGGAGATTCATTCAAAATTCAAATTTTTTGACGATTACATTACTTTTTCTATACTTAATATACTTTAAATTAAAAAAGAAATAAAAAACCTTTAAAATAAATCATTAAAATGATATTAAGTAACAAATTTGAAATATTTCCCAGGTTATTAGAGGATTAGTCTTGCAGAGTGTATTGCCTAAGGGTGCAAAATGCCTAAATCCGTTAATGGCAATATCGAATCTAAACTCTCACTATGGAATCTACTTCACAGATATGACGCAGATCTTGCCTACTCAAGTGCGGGGCTTCCATCAGTACAGTCAAATACAGTAAATGCTTGCGACGGCTAGAAACATCTCCGCCCTCGCACAAATGTGATTAGGCAGCATATTGCGCCCCTATATGTGGCATATTAAAGATCACTAGAGTTCCTATACAAGATTTGGCACTCTCATCAAAATTAAACTTACAATACAGCTTCGGCGCCTTTGAACCTTCGGCACCTTTGTCTCGCTTATTGTAGTGAACTTGAGTTAAAATAAGATATCCACCGATGAGATAGTTAATTAATGAATGGTTGTCATTCGCCACAAATGCTCTGTTGTATCAATGGCCTTATCTGAATGCTAGTCCCACTGCAGAAATTTATAAAGAAATTTTAATTATTCTGAATTATTATTGTTACTTCATTATTCACTTTATAAATAGTAGTCACTTTTGGTGATCAGATGGTTCACCAGAGATATTGGTCATATTTAATTTCAGTTCAGTTGTTTGAATAGAACTAATGGTTCCCTGAAATTGTCAAACATTAAAGTCAGGACAGTTTAATTATCCTACATGTGCTCTTTTATTGTGTGCATGAACCTTGCTAATGAGTATCAGTTCAAAGGTAGCATAGCGTTAGTAGAAACGTAAATGTCCGATTCCCCTATCTTTTAACTTTCGCAGCATGAAAAATTTGTAGCAATATGGTGTGAGCAAGGATAGAACCTGGGACCTTGTGGTTCGCAGCCCAGTAACAAGACCACAATACAAAAGCAACTGCCTGTGTTTCGTAGCTATTAACTAGCTTGTAAGCTCTTCACCACAGACTCGCCCTGCAGTGAATCGTAGGTGAGGCGAACGATATGGCTGTTGAGTGGTGTTGTATTTAGCTGTTGAGTCTAATGCGCCTATACCCATTTGAGCAGCGCCAAGCGTTATGGCGAGCGTGTGTGGGTGAGTGGTTGCTATTGCGCCAAGTGAGTCTGACGACTTTGGGTTGCTGTGTGTAAATGGCGCCACAACAGATGTGCGAAGGTTGAAGGTATATCGTCCGAGGTCACCTATGTGGCGGATTGTTATGAATCAGGAGAGAACCTGGGACCTTGCGGTTCACACCCAAGTAACAAGGCCACAAAACAAGAGTAATTACCCATGTTTCGTAGCTGTTATCTGGCTTATAATCTTTTCACAAATTCATTTTTTTTTGTCCATATTGATAACTATACAGATATTAAACAGAATCTCTCTACTTTAGCTTTCAAAATGAAGCCATTTTTGGATAGATCATAATTATATTCCATAAATGGTCTATGAACATTATTCTTGGATATTTGCAGTCAGGAAGTCCTAGTAATTTCTAGAACCTACATTTTCTGACTTGAAGTATTCTTTATATCCTTTAATCACTGCGAAAATACGCCACACGTAGTCTTATAAAACGAATCTTCTCTCTAAGGCGACTTACGAGTTAATACTCCATAAATTATATATTTAAAAATGATTTCAAAGTTTTGATATTTCCTTAGCGATTTTACGAGAAATTTGAAATTTCAAATTTTATTCACTTCTTCATTCGAGAACTGCGAAGCTTTAAGCGTTTTGAAACACTGCACCAAAACCCGAAATATTTATTAAACCCCGAATAGACATAATATTACCGATTCCATATTTGCATAAAATTGAATTTCTTTATAAACTTTTGGGACAGGCTATTTGTATTTATTTCAAGATTTAAAAATGGACATTAGATATATGAGATAGAACTAGTGCTTTGTCAATATAATAAATATAACATGTTTTTTTCTACATGAAAATACATATAGCAAAATACGGACTAAGCGTACTCAAAACATTACTTACAGTAAACCCCAACATAGATTCAGCAATTCGCTTTTAAATATTAACAGCCACAATATAGGTTACTCTGAGAAAACTCGTACGTGTGGTGGTGACTTGGTGGTAACATCTCAGCTTCGGAGTTGGAAGGTTTCAGGTTCGAGACCCGATTCCACCGAAGAACCGTCGTGAAAGCGGGGCTGGTGCACGTTAAACGTCCTGGCCAAACGTTTCTTCACTGGTGTGACCTGATGTGACAAGGGGGATGCCAGCTCAGGAGTCGTCTTCGTCATCTGACCGCAGTTCAAAATGACGATGTCCGTCCCAAAATAGCCCTAGTGTTGCTTTAAAACGGGTCGTTGATGTAACTGAGAAAACTCGTCGGAAAGAATCCGTTACTCAATTTAATTAACTCAACTGACTGCTGCTTCTTACTGATTCCTCTCGTCTCTACGGCTTGTATCTGTTATGATGGCACATCGAATGTTCTAGAGAAATCTTTGCAACTCGGATGCGAACGAAGATATCGTATAAACTCTCGAACTCTTTGAATTCTTTATTTTTTTGCGAAATTCGTTTAAATTAGTCGCCTAAATAGGAGTCATTCATCCATCGTTTATACTGCATCCATATTTATCCATCTGTAATATTATCTTCCTTATCAAAAGACTTATAACACAAAGAATTTTTACTATAAATTTGTAATAATAATTCAGCTTTGCAAAATGAAAGATCTGTTTTTTATGTCACTCTATTACTTTAAAGGAATATATATTTATATTCTGTATTGCTTTCATTTATTGTTCTTTTTTCATTTTAATTTGTGTTTCTTTCCCCTTTTTTCCCCCTTAAATTAACAGCATACCTGTAGGATCGATTTAGATTCCATTGGATACATGTTTTCCTTCAGAACTGCTATTTAATAAATTCTGATCAGCGCAATTATAGTTTACATTTAGATGGATAATTGAGCATAAATGATAGGTCTATTAAACTTTGTCTACCAGACAACATAATGGCGGCTAATCAAAGCTGATGTACAATTTGAATGCCCCGATAAGTTTCTGAATCCGAATATGCGACATAATGCATGCTGGTCTCGGTTAGTTTCAAAGGCTTTTGCATTCATAAATTTAGGAACATTTAGAATATGAATAACGGAATAATATATCAAAATCATCTTTCCAGTGTAATACAAGAGCTCCTGTTTAGAGACGTATGTGAGAAATTATTATGCGAATAGATATTGGTTTATATGCTTTTGAATCCAAAATAAAGGAATAGGGTTATTATTTGCTTCATAAAAATATGTAAATTTGATATTTCAATAATTAGTGTATTAAAAGATGAATGTTTATTAATAGGTTTTTCCCACACATATTTACAGTTAGCACACGTGCAAACTGTAAATATGTGTGCGAAAAACAATAGGAATGTTGAATTGAAGAACAATAGGAATGTCATGTTCAACTTTTTAGTTCAAAGGTATATATTAAAATAAAGTTAAATTGTAAATAAATACTTTGTTTAAATCTTATCTGCCGAGAATAATTATTTGCAAAAATCATTTTTACATTATATGTAATTTACATATTGTTAAAATGTTTGTACAATTATTACTTTTCTTTTTAAAAAATTTAAAATTTTATTTGAATAATTTTTATTGTAATAATATTTTTAATGTTTATCATTTCAAATTAATTTCATTAAAATAATTTTAATGAAATTTAAATTAATTTAAAAGTATATTTTTGCAAAAATCATTTTTACATTATATACATTTTGCATAAAAATTGTTTTTCATGCAATTATTACCTTTCTTTAAAAAAAATGAATTTGATTTCATACATATTTGTAATATTTTTTTAGTGTTTATCATTTAAATTAATTTTGTAAAAATAATGTTAATAAAATTTAAACTGATTTGATACACGATTTTAATAATGTTTTAATGTATATCATGTTAAATTAATTTCATTAAAATTATTTTAATAAATTTTAAATTAACTTCATTCTTACGTCGAACAATTCAATTGAAATCATTACTTTAACTAATTTTAAAATTAACAGGGCAAAATAAAATGCTTTCTCCATTAACTTCAAATTCTCTTTTATTTTGTCATATGTGCACCTTTTAATCTGTACACACGCGGTATAATGTAATAAAGTGAATCCACTTACCCCATATTCTTCACTCTTTTGAAATAGCAAGATGATATTTATAATAATTTAGTAATTTAAAATAATTAAAATAATTTTGAGTTATAATATTTAAAGTATCTTGTAAAATAAGTAGAAAGCTTATAAAAACCCATATCTCTTAGGAATGTATGTTTCGAAACACTTGCCGAATAACCTAGAAAATTCCAGTATATAGATTATCAATAATAAACTACATATAAGTTTATTAATTTTAAAATAAAATTATGCTTCTGGCACCAGCTCTGAAACTAGTTATTGATCTAATGCAACTTACCTCGCCAATTGAAACTCAAACCTTTGGAAATTTTGGACATTCCTGATTTCTGTAAATGCTGTAGAAAACAATGTATAAACGATTAAAATTAAAATTAAAACTTTTCAGTTTTAAAAATAAAGTTTCCTTTCCAAAATGGCACCACTTAAAATTTTTATTATAAATTAACATATAATAATACATTTATAATGGACTCATGTTAAAAAATGTTTACTTCAGATAAAATGTCTGTGAATTAATGTAATTTATGGTATAAAAAATGTCGCGAGTTGATTGTATCAACTTAATTTCATTTTTCAACTTAAAATGATAAATCGCAGAATGCCATCTTCTAAATCAAATAATTTTAAAGAAAAATATCAAAATTAGAATAGGTTCATTCAAAACTTTGCTACACGTCAGAAATTCTAAGCAGGAAATTATTTTTCAAACTTTATGTATCTAGCTCTTTGTCTCTGAATTAAATAAAAAAGAAACTATTTCAGAAAGTAAATTTAAAAAATTTGCCCTTTTCAGTGTCTGAGTTTTTATATGACTCATTTTATTATCTTTTAAAGTAATATATGATGAACTATTCAATAATCATTACTACTTTATTAATACTAAAAGGATTTTGTGAAATAACTGCTTTTGAGGGATGTTATTTGTTTGACGTTATTGCAAAATTGCCTGTTGGAAATTAAAATTAGTCTTAGGAAATTGTATGTACATTTAATAGAAATAAGAGTATATTGAAAAACCAAAAAAAGAATGAATTTTATCCCTAAGTTAAAATTTATAAATCCCTAGTCAATTTCACATGTGATGAACTATTTAATAATTAGTATTTTTTTATAATTAATAAAAGGATTTTTATGAAATAATTTCTTTGGAGGGATGTTATTTGTTTGACCTTATCGCAGTATTGCATGGTGGAAGTTAAAAATTAATCCTAAGAAACTCTATGTAGATTTAATATAAATAAAAAATATTGAAAACCAAAAAATATGTCTGTCAGTTAAAACTCATTAACCCCTCGTCAATTTCATATGGCATGAACTATTTAATAATTAGTATTTCTTTATTATTAATAAAAGGATTTTATGAAATAACTGGGATGTTATTTGTTTGACCTTATTGCAGTATTGCATGGTGGACGTTAAAAATTAAAAAAACTCTATGTATATTTAATATAAATAAAAAATATTGAAAAACCAAAAAATATGTCCCTAAGTTAAAACTCATAAATTCTGAACAATTTCACGTATGACGAACTATTTAATAATTATTACTACTCTATTACTAATAAAAGTATTTTATAAAACAACGGTTTTGGAAAGAACATTTTTGTTTGACCTTATTGCAGTATTGCTTGGTGGAAGTTAAAGATTAATTAAGAAATGTATGTATATTTCATTGGAATAATAATATACTGAAAATCTAAAAAAAACTATCTTATCTTAATTTTTTAAAATTAATCTTAATTTCTTTCTCTAACTTTCGGGAATATTATAGTTCAAAATTAATTTTACTTCTTAACTGTTCAAGTTTAAGAATATGGATAAGTTTGAATATAGTATTTTTGCAGGAAACTTTTGTTCTATTTGATAAAGTTTTTCCTGCTATGTTCACATGAAAACTGGAAGCCTCTTGAATTTTTAGAGTACAAGAGGTCAATTTTTTACGCATAGGAAACTACAAGGTTTTACACAATTCAAGACAAAATCCAATTCGTACCTCACACTCAAGACTTCCGGATGGTAGACTTGCAGCAACGCCATCATTTTATTTTTCAGTGGGGATTTTTATAGTGGGATTATTTTTACAGTATTTTGCGACACTAAATAATGCATATTATAAGGTATCCCTCTTAATAATTGACCAATTCGATTTCAAATTTCAACAATTTCAATTTTTAATTTAGCTATCAGTTTAAAGATTTATAAGTTTATAGTTTAAAGAAAGATATATATATATATATATATATATATATATATATATATATATATATATATATATATATATATATATATATATATATATATATATATATATATATATATATATATATATATATATATATATATATATATATAATACTATAATACTTTCAAAATTAACCATAATGATTAGTTCATGATTTACACTTAATTTATTATTTTAATTATTATGAAAGATTATAATTTGAACGGAAAGATAATAACTGAACATTTAATTATTATAAATGATTAAAAACAGATAACAAATTTCAAGCAAACGTAACATTAAAACTTATCTTTTACAGAACCTGAACCTGTCAGGCGAAATACAACATAACCCATTAATGAATAATTAAAATGTAGTTTAAAATGTACATTCCCACATTTTAATTTATTTAATAGTATTTTAAACAATTCAATATAAATGCCCATTATAGCTCTTATAATTTATAATTTATCATATTTGTGCTTTTTACAAATTCAATTATATGGATAATAAGTTAAAAACATTTTTAATATTCATTACCATTTTCCCCTGCCTCGCTTATTTTTACCACCCTTAAGCAGTTGCCTAATCGGAAGTTCACCGATATTAATAAAACATTTATAATAGGAGGAATATGAACAAAGATATATCGTTCCACATCATTTTTTCATGTATCGCTAAAACTGTGATATATAATATTTACAAAGTTTCGCTTGTGGTTACAAGACTCCGTACCAGATTTCATTTATTAAAGTTGTATTTTTTTAAATAACAGTTTTAATAATTTAATAATTTTTTAAAAAAATACATGCACACTGAAGGACATCTCTTTAACACTTTCATTTCAGAATATGCTGCATATACATAGTACATTCTAATTATAAAATTTATGTACAGTTATCCATCAATATCTTTATGTTTTTGAACTGTCGTGTTCTCATTCAATCTCGAATGCACAGACAGA
This sequence comes from Argiope bruennichi, assembly GCF_947563725.1. NCBI lineage: Eukaryota > Metazoa > Arthropoda > Arachnida > Araneae > Araneidae > Argiope > Argiope bruennichi. The sequence goes on from NC_079156.1 coordinate 107,859,243, forward strand.
CAGACTACACTTAGACGATTTTCATTCCATATTTTATAAAAATCTTCAAATTTGTGCATGTGTAATTCCGTCCTTTGTTTTCTATTTTTTATGTTATCGTGTTAGAAGATAGAAAGCGAAAGACAACTCTAAATTTAAGTTGATTTTTCAATTAAAATGCTTCATTAGATAGAAAACATGGAGATTCCACAAAATCTCCTCTCTGCATATTTTGATATATAGAAATTTATCTCTCTTTATCATAGAAATTTAACAAAATGTCCTCTCTAAATATTTTGATACTTAGGACCCGGTCTCCCTTTCTAAACATGGGGATTCAACAAAATCCCCTCTCTGAATATTTTGATATTTAGAACGCTGTCTCTCTTTATAAACATAGAGATTCAACAAAATCTCCTGTCTGAATATTTTGATACATAGAACGTCGTCTCTCTTTATAAACATAGATATTCAGTAAAATATCCTTTTTGAATATTTTAATAATTAGGACACTGTCCCCTTTTTTAAACATGAAGATTCAAAAAATTTCCTCTCTGAATATTTTGATATTTATAACGCTGTCTCTCTTTATAAACATAGAGATTCTGCAAAATATCCTCTCTGAATATTTTGATAATTAGGATGCTGTCTCCCTTTCTAAACATGGAAATTCAACAAAATTCTTCTCCAATTATTTTGATATTTTGAACGCTATCTCTCTTTATAAACATAAAAATTCAACAAAATCTCCTCTCTGAATATTTTAATAATTAGGACACTGTCTCTCTTTCTAAACATGGAGATTCAACAGAATCTCCTCTCTAAATATTTTGATATTTCGAACGCTTCTCTCTTTATAAGCATAAAAATTCAACAAAATCTCCTCTCTGAATATTTTAATAATTAGGACACTGTCTCTCTTTCTAAACATGGAGATTCAACAGAATCTCCTCTCTAAATATTTTGATATTTCGAACGCTTCTCTCTTTATAAGCATAAAAATTCAACAAAATCTCCTCTCTGAATATTTTAATAATTAGGATACTGTCTCTCTTTCTAAACAAAGAGATTCAACAAAATCTCCTCTCTAAATATTTTGATATTTCGAACGCTTCTCTCTTTATAAACATAAAAAATCAGTAAAATCTCCTCTCTGAATATTTTAATAATTAGGACACTGTCTCTCTTTCTAAACAAAGAGATTCAACAAAATCTCCTCTCTAAATATTTTGATATTTCGAACGCTTCTCTCTTTATAAACATAAAAAATCAGCAAAATCTCCTCTCTGAATATTTTAATAATTAGGACGCTGTCCCCCTTTCTAAACATGCGGATTCAACAAAATCTCCTCTCTGAATATATTGACATTTAGAAAGCTGTCTCTTTTTAAACTTTACGTAAGAGAAAATTAAAAAATTTTAATTTCAAAAGTTTCAGGTAAATAACAGACAACTGAAGAAAGTTGGGAGAATTTTTAAAAATAGTATGATCTACCGAGCATAAAGAACTTTTTCGAAATGCATTTCAACTGGGAAAAAACCATATGTCATTTTTACTTTTTTGTAGCTCAAGCAACGGAAATGTGCGTTTTTAAAATTCCACTCATATTTTTGAAACGTTTCATAAGCATTTTTCCTTCACTGCGATGCCTTCCGGGATTTCAACTTTCTCTAAGAGAAAAACAAATTTATTTTAAAATGGCTTTTTCGCATTTCATAATGTAACTCTTTAGAAAGAAATTTATTTATATGAGAATCCTGTTTTGACTTCGCATTTATTTCTAGCAAAAAGTACGAAAAATTCAATTCATTCTTATATGACTCAGGATTGTAGTATATTCATTGTTCTTTAATGTCAAAGAAAATGGTTTTTTTTATGTCCTTAGTGTAATTTTCTAATAAATATTTATTTTTAAAAGATGGTATTGTTTTTTATTTCATTTAGAGCTGATTATTAGTTTTCTTTTAAATCAAACGATTTTTCAACAATTGCTATAAGATATCTGATATATTCTCATGCCAATTTCTTGAGGTGAAAAGCTGGATTGTCTGGAATATTATTTTGTATAATTTGAATGAAATATTTTATGTATTATTCCACCAATGAAATATTTATTGGTATTTTCATAATTCTTTCAACGAAATGTTTATTGATATCGTCATAATTTTTTTAATGAAATACTTATTGATATCTTCATAATTCTTACAAAGAAACACTTATTGATATTTTCATAATTTTTCCAATGAAATTCTTATTTGCATTAAGTTTTGATGGACTTTAAGACCATTTTATTTTAATTAACCTTGTACTTGTTCCGTTTAATATGTACATGAACATTCCTAATGTAGGTAAATCACATGGCATCATATTACCATTTAAAACTCTACTCTATCATTTAATTGTATGTTGTCTCTAACAGTATTATAACAATACTTTCTTATTGTCTTTGACGATATATTCGTGAGCATACGACTTTACATTAGAAGAAATAATATTGTATTTTAAGCACATTTACACTTGCACAACCATGACAGAAAACCCACATATTTATTATTACTTTTTCTCTTTTTCCTGTTGCGTATTGATTGATTAATACTAATTTTTAAAACAAAACTCTTAGGAAAATTGAAAAATATATATATATTATTGTATTTAAAAATATTTATAAGTATATGTAATGAATACAAAGGTGCGAAATATTACATGACCAATATTCTGTTGCTTTCTACAAACACCCTCCAACGTCCCCCTTACTTTCAACATTATAACACAAAATTTATAAGTTTTTATTAAGTCACAAGATTTATTATTCGATTAAACATTCAGCGAAGTATACACCATCGATTAACGAGACGCATCACACATTAAGATTTTTTCGAATTTTAAAACAGGAAGAAATAATTGAATTTTTCAGAACCTTTAGTCTGCTTAAAGAATATGTTTAACATAAGTACATCATGTATTGTCTCATGTTCATATCAGATATGAAAAAAGTAATCATATTCTTTAATGTTTGAGAAAAAATCCAGGTTTTTCATTTTATCATGTGAGAACATGATGTTGCTTTGATTAGGGTGTTTTGAAGCACGAAATCGCGTAGGCAATGAATAAAGCACAAATGGCAATTTTCATTATTATCTTTTAATCGCATATATTTTTCACCTGCTTTTACCAGTATTGCATTATTATTATGTATGCTTCTTTGAAAGCAGATGCGTTTTTAAAAGGTTGACCTGCTTTTACCAGTATTGCTTTATTATTAAGTATGCTTCTTTGACAACAGATGCGTTTTTAAAAGGTTGACATAGAACTATGACATCATAGCTGCTATTTCATCTCAAAATCGTTCAAGCTCCAAACCTTTGTTTTCCATCTAGAAAAATTGTAATTTTTCTAGTAATGTAAGTTTAAAAAAATTATATATATATATATATATATATGGAGAGAGAGAGAGAAAAAAGCCTCGTAATTATTTCAAACTGCTTTAAGCTGGTTAATGACTTAAATTAATCAAGACAAATAATGGCTTAAAAATAATAATGATAACTTGAAATTTGCGATCGTAGATTTCATTTTAATTTTTCTCCAGTTAAGTATATTTCTTTTCTTTGTGTGCAAATTTCGGTTAATTGGAGTTGTTTTTTAAACAAAGACATAAAAAAACAGGAAATATTGTTTATTAATATGAAATATTTCTAATTTACGAAACTTCAGTATATAAATATTTGGTGTTAAAATACAACAAACTTGCATTTGAAGTCTTTCGTGTTTTCTTACTAAACGAGAAGTACAGGATTTCCCACATTGTATGCTGCGTTTAATATTTACAGATTCAGATAGAACGTTAAAACGAGCATTTAGATGTATAACATGTGAAGTACTCGAATATCGCGTCATAGTCTAATTACCGACTTGTTATACATCAAAATACTCGTCTTAACGAGTTCTATCAGAATCTGAAAATATTAGAAGCTGCATACTGCATGGGATACTCTGTACTTTACTGATTTATGAAAATGATAAAGATATTAAACGATAAATAAATGCAAATTTTGTAAAATAGGTAAAATGACAAAAAAAGTTACACTCTTGTAATGACACTGTGATGTTTTAATTTTTCTTTTCATTTAAATTATAAACAATGTGCTTTAACATTATTTACAATTATACTCTTTCAGAAATTGATTAAAACACATTACCTATTAATACCTTATTTACTGTAGTAGGGTTTTTATTAGTAGAGCAAAAGAAATGTTGTCAGCAAAAACAACTATTTAGTAATATAGAAATTTTTTTCGGTACTTTTTTCGATTTATTTGTGATTTTAACTAAAAACATTTTATTTTATTAACGTTTTTTAACAATAGGATTTATGTTCTATATTGCTTTCTTTTATTGTTTTTTTTTTTATTTCAATACATTTTTCGTTTTACAGTTTAATTTTATATTAAAATTATATATTGTTACAAAATTTTTCTTCTACAACAAATACCGCCACTCAATTGCAATAGCGCAGCACATTTAATTGCTATAGTTCAGCAGCTTTCTTGCTGTCTAATCCTCCAAGACCTCTACGTGTCGGCGACTCCGACTCTCTCTCACACAACTTCCGCCGATACACACACTTCTTCTCACTATCCACACGACGACTTCCTCGATCCACACAGCAACAACAACTTCGTAGCTTCTGAGTGCCCGTCTTTTATAGTTCCGGGAGGAGGGGCTAGAATCTTCTGACCAATCAGGGCGTACCTGGCTGCATCTCGGCTGTTAGTGGATGGATCTTGAAAGTTCTCGAACTTTCCGGTACTATCCATTTAGTCGCCAAACTCGCCAAATTTATCGCCAAGCCGCCAAATTCTCGCCAAATCTGTCGCCAAGCTCTAAGTTCATTGACCTCAGCACGTACAGGACCGATCGTACAACGGTCTTTCTTACGATGACTCTATTCGTGCCGGGTAGCAATATTATAGGTTCGTAACAATATTGTGGAATATAAATTCAACCCAATACTTGCTTTCCTTCAAAGCTAGCAATTAATAAATTCCGTCTAAAGTACGTACACAGTACTTCTGTGTATAACCGAGCATAAAGGATGCAGTTCACCAGATAAGATAACGTCGGCTAATCAAAGCAGATGAACTATTTATATTCACTGATCAGTTTCGGAATTTGAATAACCGAGATAATACAGGAAAGTGTCTGTCAGCTTGAAAGGCTATTGTAACGCTATATTTACGATTATTTTGTGTTTGAATAGTGAAATAATGAATCCAAATCATTTATTCAAAAGGTGAAAGTCACCTAGATACTTGTAAATATATGAAAAATTTGTAATACAGAAAATTTGGGGATTCTGGCTCAGAATTTTTTTAAATCTAAAACAATCGAATAAAATTATTTTTTGTTTGAAAATAGTCTGTAGGTTGTAGGTCTGTAGTTATTGTAGATTATCTATCTAGATCTATTTATCTATGTACATATTTTAATATCTAAATAACTTATCTATCTATATACTATCCATACGATGTGATCGATAAGATCTTTTGAACTTTTTTAATTCGAATAATTAATTAAATTTAATTAATTAAATACATTTTCAATACTGAAAATTACGTGCACCTATAGTACAGTGAATGCTGATTTTATTAAGACAGGCTACAGAGCTACTAGCTGCGAAATAGGAAAGTTGCAAGAAATAATTTTTAAAATAAAGGCCGAAAAGTTCGATTTCAAATTGTAAGCTATACCCTAATAAAAGTAGAAAAAGAAGTTTCATGGTGCAATATATAAAACTGATGGAGATATTTGAGATTAAAATTATGAATTTTCCGTGACTTGACAAAGGGTTCTTCGAAAAACTGAAAAATGTATTCTCTGGCATTATCATGCAGTTTTCCCAAGTTAAACAATGGCGATGTAAAATTTGAATATATATATATTCTCTTTAAGACATGGGGAAGGTCGCTGTAAATTTTTCGAAGTCGGGAATTTAATTTAAATATAAGTTTATATGAAACTAATGCAGTTTTTTATATTTCGCCCATGTTTTCTGAAATTTCAAAAAAGAAATCATGCCTTAAAAACCCTAAACATTCTTCTTTTAATAAAAATCTCACTTTTACAAAATTTCTTCATTTAAGAAACATTTTAAAATATAATTCGATACATATTTTGTATCAAAATTTTTATTGTTATAAAAAAATTCAAGCTAATTTTACAGTCCCAACAAATTAGACAATCATGTATTTTTGCCAATATTAACAAAACCAAAAAAATTGATATTTTCAGAACTTAATTTCGAAGGAGTTTCATTTTCGTATTTACTTTGCAATATATGCACTAATTTGCAAACGTAGTGATTTATAGCGATCTGATTCTAGTATATTCCTGTTTTTCTTTCTTGTCAAATAACAAGGTGAAAATTTGAATAAATGCACTCCAAAGCAGAAGTGAAAGTAAATATTTTATAGAACAAAAAGTTCAGATTAGCTAGTTTCTTACATAAAATGAATTGAAAAATTCACAGCTTATATTTAACTATTTCTTGCTAATAAATTTCGAATTTCTTTACATTAGTTTCATATTCTTGATTAATCTTACCTCACCCCTCTAAGATTAAAAAAAATATATATTCAGAGCATTTTTTAAAAGTGGTAGAATCAAACCAAAATCCCTTGTGATAAATAACAAGAATCACTAATCCAAATAACTTAGAGGATTCCAATATATAGATCACCCATACACACAACGCATGAAAATTTTATTATTTCAAAATAAAACAAATCGGATTTGACAACCAGTTCTTCATCCACCACAATATTTTTTAAATAATTGAAAAAAAACCCAAAGAAATTTTCCTCAGCCGCAAGCATTTTACCGATTTCATCAATTTGTATTTCATACTAAATGAATGCTCCGAACTATCACATATATTTCATATCCAATCAACGAGGCAAATCTCCTTTGCATTTCCGAAGTAAATTTTAAAAATATTAATTCTCAGATCATTCTCTGCTTCAACAATCTTTGACCGAATTTGTCAATTACATTCACTAAATAAAAATTTTAATGTACCGATTTTGCCGATTTCAATTTCACACAAAAGTTCATGATTCCTCGATTTGCTGATCTGAGAGAAGTGTCACGGAGTTCTTGAACTCAATGTTCTTAACCTCCGTACATAACAAGTGAATAGAGCAATGGAGCATGCCAATGAGATTACTTATTGTGTGGCTATGTTTATATCTTATAAATTTAAACGAGCAATTCTTGTATTTTTATTTCGCGTATCTCTAAAACGGCTCTAACGATTTGGAACAAATTTTATATTTAGATAAGGTTTGGCTTTTTAAGGAATTTTATCTATATATGTGTCTTTTCTGAAAAAATGCAATTTTACACACAGATATATATATATATATATATATATATATATATATATATATATATATATATATATAACTTTTACATCATAATAATTATGTTCAATTTCCTTCTTGAAGTATCGGCAGTGCAATTTAGTGGTCTTCTTGTTTGTTTGTTTGTTTTCTTATGGCACTTGCCACTGATAAGCCCGCTGTTACGAAGACAGCGATTTAAGCCTGAGGGGGAACGTCTTTTATTTTTTATAGCAGCGCCAACTAGGGCCAAGAGTACGACTTTGCCACTCACGTATCACTCATTCGCTTGCACAACCCCTTTTTACAGGAGGGCACATTCACACATCTCACAGATAGAACAACAGAAGAACAACCATGCCCAAACCGGGACTCGAACCCAGGACGCCCAGATCACGGGGAAGACGCGCTACCCCTATGCCAGGACGCCGGCATTTAGTGGTCTAAAATGCATGAATGACGCGACTCTTGTGGATCCTCGGTTCGAGGAGCGCTTTTTGTTTTATTTTTTTACTTGTGTATTTCACTTTTGATATTTCAGCTTTACAAGTTTATCTATATAGGTGTCTTTCCTGGAAAAACGCGATCTTAGTCACAAAAAAAAAAAAAAAAAAAAAAAAAAACCTTTTTTTTTTATAGCTAACTATTAGAGCATTTTTCTATCGGCTTTCATGCTGACAATGTCATAGCACCATCTGGGAACCGAATTCACATGGTAAAACTGAGTGTAAGTTCAAAAATTACGTAATGATACATATACTGTAAAATGAATACTGTAATATGGCAGATTGCTTCGAATAACAGGTTAAACTAAGCTCATTCATGATTTTGTTTTTACTTAAATGATCAGTTCATATGTAGGTAAGAGAGAAATATCCATATGTAATCAGTATGTGATTCCTATCAAAATATTTTCATTAAAAAATCATGATTTTACAAAAAGAAAAAAAACTGCCGGGCGAAGCTTGGTTTTTCCATATATTAATTAAATTAGGAGAATAACTTATTACTAATATTTCAAAGAAAAAAGAAAGAAAGAAAAAAGAAAGGAAAGAAAGAAAAAAATCATGACTCCTCCATATGTCATCAAAATCACCCGTTCTCTTCGATCTGTCACATAAAATCATCCGTTCTCTTCAACGATTTAAATTAAAACAGAAGTTCAAAATTTTAAAAATAATGTTTCCCATTTTAAGTGGTACCAGTTAAATATTTTAGTAGAGGATGATTTTTAATACTTTTATTTTTTAAGCAACGCATTCAGTATTAAAAAAAATTGTCGTCAGAAAAATATATCATTGAATATAGTTAGTTCCATAAAAATATTTAGTCTAAATAGTTCTAGAATGTGTAATTAAAAGAAAACCCTCTATTTACTTAAAGCACCATCTGAGTTGAATTCTATAACATAATTACAAATATGAATCTGTATGAATATAAAAGAACCGTTAAACTTTTATTTGCGATGCATATATAATTCCCTTTAAGTTTTGTGCTTTAATAATAAATTATTCTTGGTAAACATGATCTTATTTACATCAACATTATAAATGATCAGATTAGATGTTGTTGTTTTCAGTTTCGATAACGAATGTTTACGAGAATTGTTCATCATTTATTAATTGTTATTTGCTTGAAAGTTTCAAAATTATATTTTTTGTTTGGGTTTATTAATAAGGTTGCTTTTTTCATTCTGAATTTCATATTTCAGCTTTATATAAACAAAATTGAGATTTAATTAATAAAGATGGTTTGAGATATTCGAAAAGGTAGTTCGTCTGTTTGCTTGCAAAGTAGATTAAAATAATAAACAATATGTGAGATGTTAGAAATGAATAATAAGGTTTGTTTTAGAGAATTATTAATGAAATATTTTCCAAAGAAATATTTAATTTTTACATATACAAATGAAAAACAACTTATAAATCTTTATAGATTAAATTTAAATGACACTTAGAATAGCAGATTAATATAGTTAGCAAAGAACTTCAAACAACTTATTAAGAGGTTTAGAAAATGAAAGAAAAGTTTTTAAGGATGAGAAAATAAAAAATATAAAAGAAAAGAATAAGATAAAAAAGATAAATAAAATAATAAGATAAAGATACGATAAATAAGATAAAAGATAAAATAAATAAGATAAAAGATGAGAAAAGCTCTTTTAAATGTTAATAAAAATTGGTTGACAGAAGAAAAAAATTAAAATAGTATTAATTTTTTCAGAAAATAAATGTTCTGTTATTAAAAATACCAAGTTTTGAAGATATAAAAAAAATCTGATTATTTTCTTCATTTTCATTCTTTTTCCACATAATCATTGCTAATATCAAATGTAAATTCGTCTATTTCTTGATACTATACAGAGTCGAACTTAAGGTTACCAAATTTGTTTCAGATATGTTAGAGGATAAGGAAATACAATGGAGTTATCTTTTTTGAAATAATAATTTTAATTAATTAAAAATTAGTGGAATTTTTTTGTACAACTACCAAAAATATTATAGCAAACAATTTACTACTATTACGTCACAGTTGAATGTATCTAGCTGTATGGATTGAAAAAAATATCACATGGCTGAAATGTGGTATTTCAAAAAGCAACAATGTTTAGCCCACTTTGTTTGATTTTCACACATAAGCCTTTCATGTCTGGCCTTTATTAGTAAGTAATAACAAGGCGTTACGTAAATTATGACAGAATCGATTTCATGCTTTATTGATGAAAGCCACGTATGATAATCGTACAATAGCATCCTTATGTTGTATGCATGATTTATTTTTGGAAAAAATTAAGTAATATTTCATTTACGCATATCTTTTTTTAATGCTTCGCAGTACTTGCAAAGATGCTCTGCCTTCATATCATTCTGAAAAGATGAGTGAGTTCTAGCTTTTCTTCTCATGTAGTTGCTACAAAAACCTTTTAATGCAGTTACGATTTCTTGTCGGAAAAAAGTAAATAATGATTCATTCTCACATATCAGTCTACGATGTTTTGCTGCGGTTATGCTACGCAGTATTCCCAAAGATGCTCTAACTTTATATCATTCTGAAATGATAACTGATTTACTGCTTTATGGCTGATGTGTTTCTCATGTCATTGCTACAAAAATTATCTAATTCAGGTACGATCTCTTGTTGGAAGAAATTAAATAATGATTCAGTCCCACATATCAGTTTTCAATGTTTCGCTGTGGTTATGTTACGCAGTACTTGCAAATACGCTCTGGCTTCATATCATTCAGAAAAGAATATAGATTTACTGCTTTGTTGTTGATAAGTGTCCTATGTATTTGCTACAAAAGCTTCCAAATGCAAATTGAGTGCCACTGTCGTTCTTTAATTTGGATTCTAATATCCACTACAACATCTAATATCATTATGTTTTCATTTACTACGTAGTGTTTTTCATTTCCTATTGTCTTGGTAGAAATTGAATTCTTTTATATTCAGTATGGGGAAATTTATTTTCAATACCTTAAAAAAAGAAATATCCATATTGTTTGAAGATTCCAGTTATAAGTTCACTTCTCCATTTTGTGCTGTCTGAAATTTCTAAAATTTCTAATATTTCAGACAGCACACATATACTATATGGATGGATAATCATGAACAGCTTTGTTTTGTGGAACTTTTTGTTACTTTTTCAAAATTTATACAAGTGTAGGTGAGTCCAACAATTTGGTAACTGTTTTGCTCAAGAAGTCGTCGATTGAATATATGGGAACGAATATTTCTCTGCATCCATTTGCAATGCGACCACTTGTTGATCTAATTACGAGAAAGTAAAATAAAAATCTGTTAAATTTATCAGGGAACAATTGCTCTTCATTTGCACACTGTTCAAAACAAAAGCAACAGCAACAAATTGAAAGCAGGTCAGAAATAAAATATCATCTGTTTGCTACAAGTCAAAAGAGCCGTCATGATTACCAGATATACGGTTCACCGTGTCTTGAACTCAGATCACCCAGCATAAAATTTTATTATAGGTTATGAAGTTCATCTCATTTCTGTTTATTGAAGACTCCTGAAGATATCGAAACTGATTAGAAACTCTCTGTTTTAAACATTTTAAACAGTTTTAAACACCAATGACTTAATGTATTTTCATTGTATAATTTTGTTTAATTCTTATTATAATAACGCTTTTTAAAGTTTTGCATCGTATTAAGCATTTAAATATATTTTAAATTAGTATCAATGTTTTCTCACGCGACTTCCGCGTATGATTACACAATGTAGCATCTTAAAAGAGTTTGCATATCAAAATCGTATCATAGAAAGAGTCAGAACCTGCAAATGCATTACCAGCTGTAATGACGCTGCGCATTCAACTGGATGAAGATAAGTTGTTGTCATAAATAGCGACACAATTGCACGTGTGTATAACTTTCTATTACAATGAACTAACTTTAAACTTTCGAACTTTTTTAAAACTTTCTAGCATACATTCTAATAAAGGTGCTATTCCAAAGTAAGCATTACCTGGCAATGGCATACAACAGTTACGAAATATTAACCTTTGGAGTGAATTTAAACTTTTTACTGAATCTATCATGTCATCCCTGTCGAGTTATTTGGCGATTATCTTTGGCAGGCGGTTATTAGTTGCCGAAAATAAAATATTTGCTTTAGATGCGTTTCTCCCAAACGACTGGAACAAAAATTTGACACAAAACTACACTTGTAGCCACAAAATACCATACCAAATTTGATATATTTAAATGACTGCATATAAGTATTATATCGCTTACATGTTTCTGAAAGTACATATAGACAATCAGCCCCTTGTTGGATTTGACTTAATTTTAAAGGTGTTTTCATTATAGATGTTAAATCTTAACACCGAATTTTATTCATCTAGCTCTCAACGTTTTGTAGTTATCCTGTCAATTTATATTCGAACAGCCAGACAGACAGACTTCCGCAGTGCGGAATTTCCTCAAGACTTAAGAGAAATTTAAAAATGCAGTATAAAGATAGTATAACAAATTTCATCAAGTCTAGCTCAAATCGATTTTGAGTTATCTTTGTCAGAGACAGACAGACGGACATTTTCCAAAACTGTGCTTTTCGAACTCAGAGAGATCTAAAACGAGAAGTAACTCTTTTAAAACTTGGAGATTCCACATAATTTCGAGTTCGAATTGTTTGACGAACACTTTGATACTTTCTCTATACTAAGTATACTAGGAAATAAACGGGAAAAAAACTGAGTTAATACTTCCTATGCACGAGAACGGAAAACAAATCGATAACAATCATTCGAATTTCACTCAAAATTTGGTAGAAATAAATTTGAAATTTACTTAACAGTAAACAGAAATCTAATGAGCAAAAAATCATATAAAAGATTCCGCCTTGTTTTTCTCTTTCTGCTTCAATTATTTTGATCGACAGTGAAAGCAAACAGGCAACTGTAAAAAATATGTTCTTCAGGCTAAAATGTTTCGAGAAATTTAAAACGTGGAAATACATCAAAATCAGGTTCGCTGATTTTTTTTGTGATTGTAACACTTTCTGTTTGTATACATTGCAATCTACAAAGTAAAAATCGTTTGGTTTTAAAAGAAGAACAACGTGAACAGCTAAAGAATGTTGAATTAATTTTTAACAATGGAATCGTCTGCTGCACATGCTGACTTCTTTTAAAATACATTTCAACCGGAAAAACGCCATGAGTCATTTTTTTTTTTTTTGCTCATAGAACGGAAATGTGTGTTTTCAGAAATCAGTTTCGAAATGTTTTCAAAAAGATTTTTTTTTTCTTTTCTACAATGCCTTCCAGACATTCAACTTTCTTGAAGAGAAAGGCAAATTTACTTTTAAATTACTTTTTCGTGCTTTATGATACAATCTTTTAAAAAGTATCATATTTATGTGGATGTATTGTTTTGGTGTAGATTTCGGATTCAGCGTTTTCAAAATGCATGCAAATTGATATATTCTTATTTGAAACTTGAGTGCATTTTTATTTAGTATAACAGAAACTTTTTACGTTTTGGTATAGTTTCGAGTAAATATTTCCCTTTAGAATATGACATTGTTTATTTTATTTAAATACTAATTTTTAATTATATTTTCACTTGAAATAATTACTTAATTACTTTATACCTAATAAACTTTCATTTTCTACTTGTCGCCATTGCCGATGAAGTTATTCGACGGATATATTGATTACATTTAATTTCTATTAACCCTTTAAAGGGTCATTTTTTTTCTAGTCATATTATGTTAAAATATTTTTAGGCTTGAAATTAGAATAAGAAAAGGGATTTATTTAGCTTTTTAGATAAATTTAATTTGATTAATTAATTAATTTGGTTAATTAATAATTAAGAATCAAATCAAGACACATCATTTTGTGTAAAATAAAGAATTAAATCATCTTAGTTTCTGTCTTTCTAAAAAAAAATTGTCAAAACTTATGCCAACCTACATAAATTCATACGAAGATTGATAAATTTGGTGGGAAGCATACTTCCCACGGCCCTAGAAAGGGTTAAAATACATCTGCTTAACTTTATTGTTCCCGCTTCCCTCAATAAAGTATAATATACTTTATTGATATATATATATATATATATATATATATATATATATATATATATATATATATATACTTTATTAAAAAGTATATATACATAATAATCATGATGTTATGATTAAGCCATTTATTTTTATAGCCTGTTGCTCTGTTTATGTGTGTAACCGCTTTTCAAATTGAATCAAAACCCGTGTCATCGCTTTGCTACATAAATCTGTAATCAATTTAGGAATTGAATGCTTATGGCGATCATACCATAATTTAGTTTTTCTTTTACTCAATAATCACCACTGGCTACCAGTTGATAAGTGGTTTTTCTTTATTATTAACAAAGATTATTGTTGTTTCTTATGGTACTTGTCACAGACAAGACCACTGACGAAGTCAGCGATTTTAAGCCGAGAGAGAGTCTCTAGTTTTTCGGTAGCGCCATCTAGAGCCAAGATTACTTCTCAGCTACCTGAAGCGTCACAACTCTTTTTACGGGACGGCCTTAATTCCATGTGTTTCATTCACAGATCGTAATTTAGACCTGAATAAGAGAACTATCACATCTGAGCCAGTACCCTCAGTGGTATTGTCTCAGTGGTATGGAGGACTTTGTGGCGAAGACGGATTTATATGTGCGCCAGCTACCACACACACGGGGATTCTTCGGCTGGCGGGGTTGAACTCACAACCAAGGGATGCAAATACAACGCCCTACCAACCAAGTTGTCTCGGCCCTATGCAAATATTTTTAAAATATGCAAAGGTTGTTTTTTTTTTTTTTTGGTGAAATAATGACAAAATGCTATTTTTTTTGCACAAGAAATTTTTTTTTATATATATATATAACTAACAAGAGTAAGTAGATTCAACTCACGCTTCAAACAGCAACAGAACAACATGAACAATTCATGCGTTGCGGCTCTTGGGTTCGGGACGCACTTTTTACTTTATTTTTTTTACTTACGTATTTCTATTTCTATTTTTACTTTTTAAGTTTATCTAAATAGGTACCTTTACAGAAAAAATGCGATTTCATACACACACACACAAAAAAAACATTTTTTAAACTAACTATTGGAGCCTCTTTCTATCAGCTCGCATGCTGACAATGCCATATAACGCCATTTCGGACCTGATTTCACCCTGGTAAAACTGAGCGCATGTTCAAAAATATAAGTAACGATAGATAAAAATGAATACTGTGACAAAGCAGATTGTTTGTAATTGAATAACACGTTAAACTAAGTGTATTCATGATATTTTTTTTTTTTTCATTTGAATGACCAGCTCATATTAGGTAAGATTGAAAAGTATTCATATGTAATCAGTATGTGATTCGTATCTAAATACTTTCTCTAAAAAACAAGATTAAAAATCTGCTGTGTGAAGCTCGGTCTTTCAAAAATTAATTTATTAGGGGAGTAGATTTTTATTAACATTTCAGAAAAAATAAATAAAAAGAGAAAAAATAAAAGAAGCAAAAACAAAGAAAAAAAGAAAAATCATGACTCCTCGATATGTTATCAAAATTCATCCATTCTCTGTACATCCATTTTCGAGAGATAATGCAAGATAAAATTTAGCTCTTCAAACAGAACAAATAAATTCATCTATTTAACTATAATTCTTCGGCGATTGATTTCGTCATTTTGCAAGTGAAGAATCAAGCCAATCCGAATGCTCTACCATTATTACGCAGTCAATTAAAACAGCACTGACTTTTTGAGAAGATGTATTTCATTAAAATTCATCGACATGATTTTACATGAATATCATTCACATGATAGCCGAGAATAGAATGGCTAGAACATTCAGCTTTGCAACTTATGCTCTAGAATTACTACACATGACCTAAAAACTTTGAATGTCATCAAATAAAGGTAAAAACAGTTCGAAACTGACTTTCTTAAGTAAAAAACTGTAAAAAAAACTATACGTAAATGATTTAAATTAAAACGGAAGTTCGGAATCTTCAAAATAATGTTATCGATTTTAAATGGCCCCCAGTTAAAAATTTTTGTGCAAAATAATTTTTAATATTTTTATTTTTTATGCAACGCATTCAGGACGAAAGAAAATATTTGCTATCAGAAAAAAAAATCCCTTTGTATATTGGATTCGATAAAAATAATAGCACTACATAGTTATAGAAAAACCAACTCCAAAAAAACTTTCATTGTTTTTAAAGCAATTTACCAGCGTCGATTAATTTTGGGAGAAAAAATAGCAATATTAGATGAGATTAAATAAAATAAATAGCCATTTCTGAAAATGAATGCAAAAGATTTTGACCTATCAAGAAATTTTCAGGGGATTCATTTTGTTATCATTTGAAATATTATAAATCTGCAAAATGAAATATTTAATATTCATTACAGTTTCATTAATAATTTCAATTTCCAAATCTTTGTTTTGAAAAATATTATAGTTTTATGATTTCAATGCAGGAAATTTAATATAAATTGCACAAAAGTTTAAGCATATTTAATTGAACGATGGAAATACTGAAAAATTGATACATATACCTTTAAGTTAAAACTTCATAAATATTAACATAATCACAAATACCAATCTGTATGAATATAAAAATACTTAAAATGTTATTTGCAATGCATGAATAATTCCTTTTAAATTTTAGTGCTTAATACTGTATACATGGTAAACATGATCTTATTTACATTAACATTATAAATTAACATATTAAATGATGTTGTTTTCATTTTCGATAAATAATGTTTACAAGAATTGTTCATCATTTATTAATTATATTTGCTTGAAAATTACAAAAGTATATTAGTTGTTTGAATTTATTAATAAGAGTGCTTTGTTTAAATCTAAATCTCATATTTCAATTCTATATGAATAAAATTGAGATTTAATTAATAAAGATGGTTTGAGATATTTTAAAGCGGTGCTCGAAAATCGTTTATTTGTTTGAAAAGTGGACTAAAATAATAAACAATATAAGAGATGCTAGAAATGAATAATAAGGTTTGTTTTGGAGATTAATTAAGGAAATATTTTGCAAAGAAATATTTAATTTTTAAATAAATAGATGAAAATCATCTCATCAGTCATTAACGATTAAATTTAAATGCCACTCTGCCAAAGATGAGATTAAAATAGTTGGCAAACAACTTCTTAAGAGATTTAGAAATAAAAATAGAATGTTTAAGTATTAGATGAGGAATGAAAATGTTCTTTTACAGGTTAATAAAAATTGATTGACATAAATAAATTAAAATAGTATTGAGTTTTTCAAAACTAATAATCGTTTATTAAAAAATTAAGTTTTAAAGGCTTCAAAATGGGTCACTGATTATTTTACACCTTATCATTACTAATATCAGATGCAAATTTAAATGTGTTTTGAACACAGGTACAGGGTCGATAAATTAAATATCTATCAATTTAAAGCTAATAAATTTTGTTCAGACATATTTTGAACTGTAGCATATGCATGAATATGGACGAAAGAAGTTAATTTTGCTGAAAGCATAATTTTAATTAAATAACCAGAGGGAGGGATTTTCTCCAAACTTTCTCGCATAATCTCTAATGAACGTGTTATCCTGGGCAATGTTTTGAATTGCATTGACGTACAATAGTTGCGAAATATTTATCTTACATTTTTCGTATACTTACAGAATGTCCCGTTTTAAAAATGCCAGCTGGTTCCAAGTTTTTATACAAATATGCAATTTTTGTTATAAGATCAGAAATTGCAATGTAAATGTTGCTGTATTTCATAGCTATTACGTTTATATACGCGCAAATAAATATAACGACAAAGAATAATCCCTTTAACGGATTCAATCCAAAATTTCCCAGATATCTATGATTCTGAGGTAAAATTAAGGATTTAATTTTATCCGTCTTGTCATATGCGTTTTTAGGTTATGTTCATATAAACGCGTACAGAAGAAACAAAACCAATAACAATTAGTTTTTAATTAACATTTCGTAAAAATCATAAATTTGTAATAAAATTATAATACTAGCAACAAAAAAAAAGAAATCTCGAGAAAGATTTTTACGCTTTTTATTTCTATTTTATTATGATTTTATTTCTGTATTTCAGACACTTTGTCCGAGAACGAACACAGAGATACAACTCCCAAAATGTGTTTTTCAGGCTGAAATGTCTCGAAAAATCTAAAGCGTGGAAATATATAAAATTCTCGTTCATCAAATTTTTTATGGTTATAAATGTTCTGTTTGTGCGTATTGCAAACGAGAAAATAAAAACCTTTTGGTTATATAAAAAAAGAACAATGAAAACACCTAAAGAATGTTGAGTTAATTTTTTAAATTTTTTAAAATGGAATCGTCTGCTTTGCATGCAGAGTTCTTTTGAAATACATTTCAACTGGAAAAACGCCATAAGTCTTTTTTACTTTTTTTAGCACATGGAACGGAAATGTACGCTTTTAGAAATAAGTTTCGAAATGTTTTCAGAAAGATTTTTTTCCTTTTCTTCAATGCCTTCCAGACATTCAACTTTCTTGAAGAGAAAGGCAAATTTACTTTTAAATGGCTCTTTCGTGTTTCATGATCCAATCTTTTAAAAAGAAACTTATTTATATGGATGTATTGTTTTGGTGTAGATTTCGGATTCATTCTTTTCAGAATGCATGCAAATTGATATGTTTTTATTTGAAACATGAGTGCAATGTTATTTAGTATAACAGAAAAATTTTAACTTTACATTTTATTATGGCTTTGGGTAAATATTTACCTAAAAGTATGACATTTTTTCTTATTTAAAGCTGAATATTTTTACAAACCTGCAATGCTGCTTCCCAGCACGATTAGTTCTATCACCGGAAAGACCGATTTACAATCATCTATATTGGATGCTGCTCGGGTGCTAAGCCAGTGAACCCAAAGCTCGTCAACAAACCTGGCGCGTTGGCGAAGAATTTGGCGAGAAAATAGATATTACTGGAAACTTTCAGAATTTTATTGATCCAGCCAATAGGAACTGAGATGCACCAGATTGGCCCAGAACCTTCTCGGCCAGTCTCCAGGAAACTATAAAAGGTCGGCAGTCTCAAGCCACAATGAATCGTATTTAGAGTCGAAGACAAGTAAAGATTGGTCGAGAGGATAACGGAGCAACTGCAGAATAGTATTGGGTTGCGTGGAATTCAAGTGATTGCTTAACAGAGCTGTGTGCCGAATCCTTGTGTTAATTATGGAAGCAGCATCGAGTCCTGTGAGGAGCAGCCAGTCGTTTAGTAGTGTGTCGGCAGCTGGATACAGCTAAAGCCAGGAGACAGTGAGGAATTGAGACGCTTGGAGAAACCGTGTAGTGAAGCTACATGAAATCCCCCTTCTGCTGAATTCTGTCTGGCCGCTTTGTGTGTTGTGGTCGATTATTACTGTTTGCTGTAGTATGCTGCTGTGTGCTGTTCTGTGGTCGTCTCGGTTGTGTATTTGTCGTCTTTGTGTTAGAGTTTTGGTGTTTAATAATCTTCGTCCTTGTTTTCTACTGAAGCCTGTTGATAGTGTTTTCACACCATACACCTACTAAAAGCGAATGTGGATTTACGGACTTAGTATTAGAGTCCGTAACAATATTAATTTTTAATTAAGCTTTCCCTTTAAATAATTACTTTATAAATGCTTAATTATTAGATACCTGATATTAATTTTCTACTTGTTGCCTTTGGCGATAAAGTCGTTTGACTGATATAATGATTAATTTAATTTCTATTAAATTACATCTTCTTATCTCGATGTTCATGTTTCCCTCAATAAAGAATTTTTAATCATGAGATTATCATAATTTAGTTTAATAACCTTACAACTGTTCTGTTTAAGTATGCATGCACTTTTCAAATGAAATCATGTTACCATGTCATCATATCAATATCATCATATAAATCGCTAATCATATCTATACTTATAATAAAGCTCAATGTGTGTGTGTTGGCCCTCTACAGGCCAGACCGTTCGACCAACAGCTACGAAATTTGGCACGTGTATACCTTGGAGGCCGGGAATATGCACCTCGGGGTTATTTTTTCGAATTTTTAATTAAAATTTTATTTATTTAAAAAATAAGCGAAATTTTGGCGTGTTTCTGCTATAACTTCCGAAAATATTACAGCACAAAAAAGATTTTTACATCAAGTTAAAGATCAAAAATTTATCTTTTAAATCATACCAATGTTTTAACCTTAAAATTAAATTTCTATTTTTAATTAATTTTTAAATAAATAATTTAACTATATTTTTCAACAATTTTTTTCGCACAAAATAAAAATAAAATTTAAGCTGCACGAGCACGTTTCGCATTCATGGGGAAAAAATTAGCTTTTTTCAAAGTGTTGCCATCACATCGATTAAAGCTCCATTTAAAAATAAATTAAATCTTTTTGGAAATGAAATCTGCAACAATATGACTTTCGTCACGTGTCTGTAGGAAATGAAACAAATATGAAATATTATTTTTTCTAAAAAATAAAAATTCAAGAAAAATTATTTTATGATCTTTTACACTCTCTCTATTATTAATCCAATAAATCAGTTTTATTTTAAGGCAAGTTTTGTTTAATATGAACAGGATATCCATTCAAATCAGGGCCACACAGCTAATTTGTAAACCTTTAGTAATAGACACAGATCTTCTAAAATGGTCTAAATGGAAAATGATTATATTTTATGTAACTTGATCCAATAAATACACTAATATATAATGAATTTTTGATTTTACATAAAGCTTCTGCTGTGGAAATCACGTTTAACAAAATGTTCTTGAAACACTAATATTTTAAATAAAGAATTAATTTCCAATCAACAAAAGCAATCACTTAAACTGACTAATTTATAAAAATTTGAATATCACTATTCAAAAAAAAAAAAAGAAAGAAAGAAAGAAAAGGATAATTTTAGATTTTCCATCGATCGTTTTAAAGAAAATGCGCCAATCAGCGCGCAGGTTTCTCAAGATTAATTGGCCTAAGATTATGAAAATGTTGAGTTTTTCTAAATTTTTAACATTCAAAACTTCATAAATCAGTCTTAGTTAATCGTGGAAAATTCATTCATTTATTTAAAATTTGGTGTGTCCACAATATTTCTCAGAATACTGCATAAAATTTAGACTTCATAATTTTTGAAATATATTTATAGGCCGGAACAAAATATTATTATTGATTTCATTTCAATCCTTTTGAAAGCAAAACTAAAAACTGAATTTTATGCTGAATCTGAGAAATTTTTGTTGAATTCTTCTTTGAGATATTACATAAATTATGAAAAATATTTTGTAATTCACATAAGACTTAAATACCGAGCGATTCTGTTTGCAGTACTCATATTCAATAATAATAATAATAAATAAATAACAATAAAAATGATAAATAAAATAAAATGCTTGGTTTCATTAAAAGATATCTTTACATTAATTGCAATTTCAGCATTTCCACTTTAAAGTTGAAGTTTTACCGGAAATGACAACAAATTAGCAAAATATATATAGTAAATTGAACGAAACGATCTAAACAACAGTATAAATTTGATATGACTATCAAAATTTGAAGATTAAAAATGTTTTGTTTGAGAATCTATTAAGATACCAGTTACTTAAAATATTTAATTGAAAATTGTAGCGAGCGGTAATACTGGTGAACCGGCTGGTCGCCAAAGGCGGCTAGTTATTAATAAATCTTTCATCATATTGCCATATAAACCATTAATCAATCTTAAAATTGAATGCATACCAAGATAGTACCAGAACTTAATTTTCTTTTTTTTCTATAATCGCCATTGGTGACTAGTTGGTAAGCATTTTTTCTTTATTATCAACAAATATTTTTTAAATATTCAGAGTATTTACATTTTTATTTTTTAGTAATTTTCTAAATTAGCTAAAAAATATTTTTTTTTCGATTAACAGGAACAAACTAACTAGAGATATAAAAAAGTGTTATAATTTTAATAGAGGAAACCACATAATAGAAAAAAGTGGAATATGTCGCAAATTCAGTATAAAAAAATAGTCTTAAGCGTAAAAAGAAATGAAAATAATGCACTATGAAAGCTAATAAAAATTTATTTCTAAAGGAAAACATTTATTTTATTATGGTTATTAAGAAAAATTTGAAATTTTTGTTATCAAGACAAAGTTAAAACAAATATTTCTCCAAAGACAAACTTTTGGAGTCATGGAAAAAAATCCTCAATATTTAGTTGAAAAAGATTGCTACCTTTTTTACCTTTTCGCATATGAAGTACAAGAAAAGAAACGAAAATGTAAAAAATGATAAAATGATAAAATTTTAATATGGCTCCACGTTTGTTCAGAAGACTCACTTGCTCTTACTCTCACAATTGTGTTTCCCTGAAGTTAAAAAATTTTCGAGGAGAGGAAATTTGAAAAAAAATAATAATAAAAAATTAAATTTAAATATAGGATCGCGAATTTAAATTTATCATATGAGAACATTATTATTTTTAAGTCATTACTTGTCTTAGTTAATTTAAGTCATTAACCAGTTTAAAATCACAAGATCTATTGGTTTGTATCTCCCCCCCCTCTATCTCTGTGTATATATATATATATATATATATATATATATATGGAGAGCGAATGATTTCGAGATGAAATAACAGCTATGATGCCATAGTTCTACGTCAATCTTTTTAAAACGCATGTGCTGCAAAGAAGCATACATAATAATAATGCAATACTGGTAAAAGCAGGTAAAAAATATATGCAATTAAAAGATGATGATGAAAATAGCTATTTATGCTTTATTCATTGTTTACGCAATTTCGAGCTCCAAAATCCTCTAACCAAAACAACATCATGCTCTCACGTGATAATAAACAGTGAAGAAAAATAGAAATAAAAAGAATTTTTGAGAATACAAAAACATAGTCACTGCTGGTTTATAAACAGAATTAATAGCTGAACTTCAAAGAGGGTGCTAGAACTGCAAAGAGGTGCTTTCATTCATCAAAATAAAGTCCAAAAAATCTTTCAATTACTGGTTTAATAACCACATGCCATGATTGCGTCTAGATTCAATAAAAATACTTACTCTAAGACGAAGTTAAATATTTTTTTCCAATATTGCTCGCAACTGTTAATCAGTAAATACATAACTTTCTATTTAAGCTATTATACTACGAAATACACATGTATGAGACTCTGAAAATAAAGATATGAGCAGATAGGAAATAAAGATTCACGGTCTTGCCCAATGTGCACAATTTTTTTATACGGGGGTGATAACATCTTTATAAGAGAATCTACGAGAAAATTTTAGGGAGTAAATTCCAGCTAATAAAATATTTTATTTGTTTTTGGTTTAAAAAATTTTGGAAATGCTTTGTAGTTTTTACAGAATCTATAGTTAAATGTGCTTTCTGTTTGGAGCTTCAATGTAGAATTTAAAAACTATACAATGAGTATCACCGTTGAATTTGCAGAATTTTTTGAATACACGTTTCGTTTAACTAGTGGGAGTGTTCTGCCTAAACTTTATCGCATTATTATTCTGTAATAAACGTCTCATGTCAGAGAACGCCTTTCATAACAATGGTTTAAACTAGTTAAGAAATATTGGCACGAATTTAGCAGTTTCACAGAATCTATCGTGCCATCCTTGGCGAGTGTTTTGGCGATTAATCCCTGGCATACGGTTAATAATACGCGAAAATCAAATTTGGGCTTTAAATTCGTTTTTCTCAACCGATTGGAACAAAAACTTGTCAAAACATCGCAATTTTAGCCACAAAATCCCAAACCAAATTTACGTTTACGAAAGTACACGTTTCTGAAAGTACAAACCGACAGATAGTCAACTAGTTGATGGATTTGGCTAAAAATCTGATATGTCTCTACACTATGAATGCTAAATGGGAGTAGAGAATTTTATCTTTATAGCTCTCTTTGTTTTGTAATTATTTTGTTCACTCATATAATCAGTCGGAATAGCGGAATTCTCCAGAAAAAAATTTACTCAATATTTTATAAGAATTTGCAAATGTATGCTAAACCGTATACAAAATTTTAACGGTCTAGTTCAAACAGTTTTTCAGTAATATTTGTCTCAAAGAGACAGACAGACATTCTCCAAAAACATGTTTTGGGAGCTTAGGGTAGTCAAACATGTGGAGATTCATTAAAATTTCGAATTCGAAATTTTAGACGATTACTATACTTTCTCCATACGAAAAAGTAAAAATGGAAGAAGTCGTTTTTCTATTCCTTAGAGAAAGAAAATGAAATGTGCACCTTTAAAATAAGAAGTCCATCCCTATTTCTGAGTTGTTTGAGAAACGTTTCTCCTATTCTCCGCTGTCTTCCGGAGTTTCGGGATTCTTAATATAGTCACATTTATCTTAGGATATCTTTTTCAGAGTTCATGCGGCATGAATTTACGAAAAAAAAGGTATGAATTTTTATTTACACGGGAGTATTCATTTTTTGAAAAGATATGAAAATCAATAAATTTTAATTTTCCGGAAGAGTTTACCTATTTATGGATCCCCAGCGTCAAGATATTTCTTTAGTGTGAATTTGCTCTGAATTTGCATTTTAAAAGACGGAATTGTTTATTCATTTAAAGTTTAATTTTTTATCTTTTCAATATAACTCTTTTATATGCTTAGCAACAAAATATCTTATATTTTCGAAAATTGAGATAAATGAAGTACACAGAGTCATTTTGCTTGCTTTGTTTGCATTTCCCAGATGAAAGAATAAATTCGCTTTCATAAACAAAAAATTTTTATAATTATATGTATGAAAAGTTTAAAGATAAAATAAATAGAAATAACAGCGAAAAATACGCGTTAAATTTTGTGTAGCTAAAAATCTCAAACCTAAAATCTAACTGTTAAAATAATAGTGAAAAGATAATTAGTTATAAAAACAAAATTAACTTTGACAATGGGAGAAAACACGCTATTAAACATTTAAGAAAGCAATGGAAGCTATTTGAATTTCATTGTTTCCTTGGTGATAGCAACGAACTCCATTGTTAGAAATTATGCATAATGATTTTCAAAACTGTAAAAATATCTGTAACAATTGAACAATTCATTCTGTGTAAGTGAAGACATTTTTTTTTTATTTTCAGAAAAAGTAAAAAAGAAAAAAAATTGGCATTTAAACTAGCACAATTAAATTATGGATTGTTAGACAACAATCCATACGTAAGCTGCGTGCATGATAAAAAAGAAATTTTGAAACTAATTTGCAGGCAACACCAATTGTTTTAGACTTACATAATTTGGTAGTTTGTTACTTCATAAGTAGTGCATAGGAATTGTGAATGAAGTTTTCAGTTTAATAAAACATTTATCATCGTTTTGATACTTTTCCAGATTAACAACTTAGGAAAATATTATGGCACAAAATCCTATTTTTGTAATCATTCTAAAATTTATAAAATAAATTTTTCAGTGATTTCAGTTGAATATATATAGTGTTTCTGTAATTTTAGTAACTTTGTAAACATAGTTTCAAATATATAATTTTCAAAAAAGTTTTTTTTTATTATTATTATTTTAGTTACTAAATTTTACTCAGATACGATGCAACAATATCATAATTTTTTTTCGTGCACGGAACCTCGACTTTTGTAATTAACAGCAAATTTTCAAAAATGAAGATAAAAATGAATCAAATCCAAAATAGTTTACATCATTTTACCATGGTTTCAGCTAAAATTTCGAATCTTCATTAAACATTTATCATAAATCAAACTTCAGAAAACATAAAGATTTATTTGTTATGGATAAATCTGAAGTCTGTCAGGTAAGATGCAAAAAACCAACCGGCTCAGTAATGGATAAAAACGCTTTGTTCAACACAAAAATGCAAACCACAGCCTAAAAATGCATAAGAACAACACCACACAAGCAGAAAATCACTAATAAACAACTGCAACACCGCACAGTGCTTAGAAAGACTTCCCAACACAACTCTTTTAAATTCAATTCAACAACTGATTATCTTCCATTCTATCCTTTGGTTTTTTTATATTCTCCATATCAGGGCAAAGAAGATTCTAGAAAAATATCGTATCATCGCTCATTATCGAGATATCACCGAAATTCTCGAATGTCCTGAGTCCTTTAAGTTTGCTGCCGAAGTCAGCACATTTGCCGCCAAAACATTAGCTCTTACAGCTGTCTGTAAAATTCTCTTCCTCAACATGGAAATAACTGTGCTTCAAAACCGGAGGCAATACTTCAAGCGACATTATGAGAACTTAAATTTTTTAGAAGGTGCATATTCCCACCTCCAAAACATGTATGCTTGGCAAATTATTTTCGAATTGCTCCAGTTTTTTTTTTTTTTTTTTTTTTTTTTTTGCTTTGTAAAGTGTAGAAATTGAAAAGTTTAGTCTCTCCATACGCAAAATTTGCGAATGTAAAAAAATTACTTTGGTTTAAAATTCATTTTTTACTGTCTAATTATATATCCAACTGATGAAAAGTGACCATCCAGAAGTATTTGCTGAGATAAATAGAAATGTTATGAAAAGATTGCTAATCATTTTGCAATGGTGACGCAACAAGTTAATTTTAAACGAATGACATTTTTGAATACAACATTTTGAATATTGAGAGACGATTTATTTTTAATTTTGTAACATACAGTGTCTTACAAAAGTGATGGGACACTTGTGCTTTACAAAAGGAAACTGTAATAAAATAAATAAATAAACATGTACAAAAATTTTTTGGGTGTGTTTCATATTTAAAGTTAGTAACAATTATTACATTTTGTCAAAATATTAAAACATTAATTTAATAAAAATATAATTGTTTAGAACGGGGCAAAAAATGGCTCACGTAAGTGATGGGACACTTATGTTTCCATCAAATGTTTATCCAAAAATTTCACTTTTTAAAAGGTTTTAATATTTTGTTGGATTTCCTTTTACTTTTAAAACATGATTTAATCTTCTTGGGATGGCTTCGACTCATTTTTTTGTGATTTCTGGAGTGATTTTACCCCATTCTTCTTGAAGCACCGATTTTAATTGTTGTTTTGAAGAAATGGTGTGTTTGCGAATTCTTGATTCCAATTCTTGCCAAATATTCTCTATGGGATTTAAGTCTGGAGATTGTGGTGGTGTTTTTATTATTTCAGAACAGTTACGCAGCAGCCAGAGTCTAACGTTCAAAGCAGTGTACTTGGAGTCATTGTCCTGATAGAATTTAAAATCGTTATGAAGGTTCAATTTTCGTGCTGAAGATTTCAAATTTTGCTTTAAAATGTCAATATACTTGTACTGATCCATTATACTGTCAATAAAAACAAGATTGCCAACTCCAGCGGACGACATACACCCCCATACCATAACTCCTCCTCCACCATGTTTTACTGTTGGGACCAAGTTCTGTTTGCGAAATTCTTCCCCGGGTTTTCTCCACACCAAGATTCTACAGTCAGAATCAAATATATTAAATTTACTCTTATCAGCAAATATAACTTTATTCCAGTAATCAGAATTCTGATTTATGTTGGATTTTGCGAAAACTCGTCCGAGTTTTCTATTCTTTTACTTACGAAGAATTTTTTCGTGGCTACTCTACCGTGATATCCAGCAGATCGAATTACCCTTCTAATAGTCTCAGTATTAACAATTATTCCATATAATGCTTGTAAATCAGCAGCAACTTTAGGAGCACTCTTTCATGGATTTTATTTTTAATATTTCGAACGATAATTCGCTTTATTCCATTGGATAGCTTTGATGGTCGGCCAGGTCTTCTTTTATCCTGAATAATATGATTCTTTTTATATCATTTAATGATATTGAAAACTGTTGAATGACTCAAGTTAACTGTTTCAGCAGTTTTTCTAATAGATTTTCCACGTTCAATATGCAAATTAATAACTAATTTTCGAATTTCAGAAGAAGTTTCTTTTCGTTTAGCATTCATGGCTGCACAGAGCTAAAAAACACAAAAATTCCAAAACAAACTGGAGAGAAATACTGCAGACGATTTTATAAATTATTGCGAATTGATTTTGAGTAAAAATAAAACTTCCAAAAATATTTTTATTGCTTATTTCAGACGATTTTTGTTGCATATCTAATGGTGTCCCATCACATATGTGAACTATTTTTTGCTCCGTTCTAAATAACTGTATTTTTATTAAATTAATATTTTAATATTTTGACAAAATGTATGTTATGTAATAATTGTTACTAAATTTAAGTATGAAACACACCCACAAAAAAATTGTACATATTTTTTTATTTATTTTATTACAGTTTCCTTTTGTAAAACACAAATGTTCCATCACTTTTGTGAGACACTGTCTTTCTTACGACTTAGAAATTTAATCAACGTTTTGTGATGAATAATGTTAATAAAAGATTCTAATTTCTATTATTACTACTTAATTAATGATTATAACTCAAAAGAAATTAAGAGAAGCATTTCGGTTATTAATTTTATCGATTGCGTGAAAAATTTTTGATCCATATTTAGAAAAAACATGAATATTTTATTGGTTCTACAAGCGAAATTGTTTGATCTTTCTACCGGATATTAATGAAAATTGCAGTTACCAGGGGAAAAAAGACTTATTAAAACTGGTGACTTAAAATTTCTTGGAAAAGTTTTCTTTCTTAATTTTTTTTAATCATAAATATAAAAAATAAGGAATAATAATTTGCAATCTTCTTTTTAAAAAAATGCTCTAGTTTTCAAAATTATTTCGGCAGCAGTAGTGAAGTTTTTATTATCGTCTGAAAAAAATTCTTTTGGTATTTTCTTTTTTTCAAAAAGCATTTCCTTATTAATAAACTATTTTTTTAAACTCATTCTTTTCCTTTAAAATCACAGTTATTGATTTATTTAATTTTTTGTAGTTTAAATTAAAATACTTTACACAACTTTGTCTTTCTCAGAAATAAATTCTGGCCGTATTTTTCATAAGAATTTCTTTTAAATTAATTTCGGAACTTTTCCTTGACTTCTTTGTTATTTTTAAAATTTAGCTTCTTTACTTATTAAAGAATTATGCAGTAT
Organism: Argiope bruennichi; assembly: GCF_947563725.1. Classification (NCBI taxonomy): domain Eukaryota; kingdom Metazoa; phylum Arthropoda; class Arachnida; order Araneae; family Araneidae; genus Argiope; species Argiope bruennichi. The sequence continues at coordinate 107,888,182 of NC_079156.1, forward strand.
AAGTTTTTGCAATAATTTTTTTGATCGACTGTCTGTCTCAAATCTACCATATCGATTATACAATCTTATACCAAACTTTTTTTAACTCGTCGATTTAAGAAATATCAATTCACATATTTGTTAATATTCAAAGAACCAAACCATCAATCTTATATCGGATTAATTTCAAGATTTGACTTATAAAAACAAGTCCGGTTATAAAATGACATGTATAAATTTATAACAATTAACTCAGGAAGTGTCAAAACGTTTTCTTCCTATACTTCTTATTGTCGCTTATCCTTGAATCTACTTAGAGTAATTTTCCTAATAATCTCATTGAACAGCGAAGATTTTAATTTCAATGTTAAAGGCAAGATGAGATGTTAACATAACTTTTAGTGTAATATTAACAAAAATAATGACTGTTGTTCAATGATATTTGGAACAATTTATATAATAGTTTGCTCTATGACAAGAAAAATGCAAAGAAGCATTACTGTTCAAAATTGTTTCTAATATCATGTTGCCTCTACTATTTGTAGCAAAATATCTATGCGAATTGTACATAAAATTATGGTTATTTCTATAAAGGTTTAGCTATTGCTTTGTTTGTCAAATTTTATAAATATTTTATTTTTTTTTATGTTTCAGATGTTTGTTTCCATATGAGAATCGCTTAATGTGCCATGATTTCTTCGTCCTCCGACTCCATTTCCTAAAACTGATTATTTTTTTATCATCAATTAATATATTATGTCCATAATTGAGTACTTCGACAACTCTCACAGTTTTTACTTTCGCACGAAGTACGAAGTATTTTGAAAGTATAGTAATCGTCAAAAAATTCAAACTCGAGATGTAGAGTTCCTCTATCTGTCTGTGACAAAGATAAGTCTAAAACGCTTTGAGCTAGACGAATGAAATTTGGTATACAAGCTTAAAATTAAATTTGTAGATTTCTATCTGATTTTGAGCAATATCTGCTCACAGGAAGTCTGTCGGTATGGCTAGCTGTTCGAATATAAGCTACCACACTAACTACAAAATAAAGAGAGTCACCTGGATAAAATTTGAAAATGTAATATAAATGTAAAAAAAAATGTAATAGCTGTATTGTAGACACTTGTCAAATAGAGGGTTGACCGTCTGTCGATTTGTACTTTCAGAAACATGTAAACGCGATAATTCAAAATCACAATGATTTTGATATATCAAATTTCGTAAGTGATTTTGATATTTTAAGTACAATTTTACTGAAATCCAAATTCTATTTTCGGATATTTTTGATCAAATGGCAAAAATGAAATGCCAAAACGGCCGCCAAAGATCACACAATAGATTCAGTAAAAATGCTAAATTCGCGCCAAAGGTTAATATTCCGAAATTATGGTACGCCATTGCCGTGCAAGGCGTTCACTAGAATAACTTTTTTATGCGAGAAAGTTAAGGGGACTCTGAATACTGGTTTTATAATTCAATGCAGAAAAAAGCTTTCGCGCTTTTTGTATCTGTTAAAATATTCTTTAATAGATTTTTATCAAATCTAGTATTTTATTTTGCTCATCAATGGTAAAATATGGAAATTGACCAGCAACAAAGATTTAAATGAACCCTAAAAAGTCTTTAGATGAAGTGCTCCATCGCTGTCGCATTACAGAGCATATCAAATTGAAGAATGAAGGATTAAAAAACCTTGATTTGCGTTTTACTTTCTCGTATATTTAGTATAAAGAAAGTGTCAACAATTTTGAACTCCAGATTTTGAAGACTCTCCACGTTTCCTACCTTCCGGAGTTCGCAAAAACACATTTTTGGAAAACGTCCGTTGGTCTGGCTGTGACAAAGATAATTCAAAAACGCTTTGATCTAGACTGATGAAATTTGGTATACTGATTTTATGCCAACTTTTCAGATTTTTATCAAATTGTGATCAGCGGAAATCTGTTATCCGACTGTTCGAATATAATTTAACACCATAATTACAAAACAAAGAAAGCTAGATGGATGAAATTCAGTACACATAAATACCTATTGTGTAGGCACCTATCACATTCTGAGCCAAATCCAACAACGGATTGACAGTCTGTCGGTCTGCACTGATAGAAATATGTAAACACGATAACGCAAAGTCACAATAGTCCAAATATATCAGATTTGGTATGTGATTTATTTTTTTTACTACAAGTGTAGTTTTCTGTCATATGTTTATTTCAATCAGTTAGGAAATACGCGTCTAAAGCGCAAATTCGATTTTCGCTTATTATTAACCGCATGACAGGGATAAATCGCCAAATAACTCGCCAAGGATCATACGATAGATTCAGTAAAATGTTAGATTCACTTCAAAGATTAATATTTCGTAACTATTGTACGCCAATGCTATGCAAAAGATTCTTTCAGATAACACCATTATTAGAGAGTGTGAGAGAAATTTTTCGGGAGACAGCTCTTGTTGGTTTTTAAATTTAATTATTTATTACACAAAAATGACATTTTCTTTAAAATATGCTTTGTGCAATTCGCCATCTAGTTACATGTTTTTCTAAGACTCTTTCTAAAATCACTATAAAAAAACGAGAATAAAAGATCTCGGCTTTTCTTCGGCGATCTATCGTATTTAGGAACATTTTTAGAAATATTCGTTTCAATTCTGAAGAGAAATAAGACTAAAATTGCTTAATAGCATTATAGCATTTAAAGTAAAGCAAAATAGAGTATTCAGGTTTGGGATCTATTTCATTGGAGACAGCAAATATTTTTCTTCTTTTACTCAGGTGCTCCAATCCATTGAATTCTATCAACAACAAACCTCGGCAATCGCTGAAATGTATTCGTTTCTTTAAAATTGGTGATTTGTTGTCATTTGCAAGGCAAGTGACTTTACGTGATTCTGTTTGAAATTGTAACTGATTTCTACTTTCAAGTGATAGGAAGGAATTTAAACTACAAAAGCTAGACACCGAACAGAATAAAGATTCTACCTTGATGATGCATTTCTTTCTTTCATTTTGGTTGGATATTCGAGACTTATTCGAGGAAGTAAAATCATTTGGCTTTTATTTTCAGTTTTGTATCAAATTCTGTGGCATAAAATTTATCGAAAATTAAAAATGGACAGTTTGGTAATTTCTACTAAAATATGAGTATAAACTTCATCATTGAAATTTTTTCTTAATACCCTATTTGTGAAAAAATCTTGTTAATTAAATCATAATGCATTTTAATGTACATTATGAACATTTGTTATGACTTGTTGAATTGCGATTAAAAAAAAAATTAACTGCTCATCTAAGAATATCTTGATTCTGGAAGATTTCATCAGAAGTTTTATATCTCTTATTTGTTTTATTGTTTCGTATGCAAAGAACAGAGAAAGTATTGTAATTCTCAAAAAATTCGAACTCGATATTTTAAATGTCCACATTTTAGATCTTTCTAAGTTTGAAAAACACATTTTATAGAAAATGCTTGTTTGTCTCCGACAAAAATAAACTCAAAACCGCCTCCTGCTTGACAGAGGAAATTTGGTATACTGTCTTTCCAAGAAATCTATAAATTTCTATCAAATTTTTGTGGCATTGGCGAACTATTGTTACGGTATATAGATCTTTGGCATGAATCTAGTACTTGTACTTAATCTTGAGTTTGATCTTTTATGATAGGTTTTTGATGATTAATAGATAGCATCTGATTGAAACACACGCACTTGTAAATGGAATATATATATTAGATTCCTTTTTCGGATCGGCTGAAATCAAAATTGAATATAAAATTAAACTATAAACACATAAATATACATTACTAATAAAGTTCTTTTATTTAATTCTTTGTGTTTTCAAGTGAGTATGTTGATATGCATGCGAAACTACAGACAGATAGATTATTAATCCTTTCAACAAGGATTAAAAAAAATCTACATTTTAGTTTCTGTAACCAAATACAAATTCCGAATTTCCTTTATCTAAGTTACCGACAATTCTGTTAACATTTTAAAGGGCCATTTTTTTGTAGTTATATTATGTTAAAATATTTTTAGGCTTGAAATTAGAATAAGAAAAGGGATGCATTTAGCTTATTAGATAAATGTAATTTGATTAATTAATTAATTAGTTAATTAATAATTAAGTAACTAATCAATACACATCATTTCGTCTGAGATAAAGAACTGAAGCGTCTAAGTTTCTGACTTACTAAAAAATTTGTCAGAACTTATGCCAACTTAGGTAATTTCATACAAAGATTGACAAATTTGGTGGGAAAGATACTTCCTACGGCCCCAGAAAGGGTTAATGCTTATCTTTCTTTTCTCGAATACAAAATATACAAAGTTCTGTAATCCTCTAGGAAAAAAAAAAAAAAAAAAAAAAAAACAGCCTCGAAATTTCGAGAATTCCGAAAAACACATAGGAATTATGTCTATCTGTGACCACGATTATTCAAAACATCTTTGAGCTTAACGGATGGAATTTTATATAAGAATTTTACATTTTTATTTTACATTTCTATCAAATTTTGAATAAAATTCATTGAGAGGAAGTATGCCTGTTAAGTCGACCCATTGCATGTGGATATAATTTTTTTAAATAAAATTTTGAATCAGAGCTGTCAAATAGTTCACATAGTACTTTCGTACACATGTAAACTCAATAACTCAGAAATGCAATGTCACAAATAAATGAAAATTGGTCCATGATCTTGTGATTAAAATGGCCGTTCTATATTCAATTTTGATTTCATTTCTTCTAAAAATATGACCGAGAAATATATTGGATTTCTTCTATATTAACTGCATGGCAGTAGTTGCAAGCTAGACTAAATAAAAACGCTTCATTCAGGCCAAAATTCGATATTTGTAAATATTTTTGGGCAATGTTATTCAATTAATAACATTGTGAAATTTGTGAAACACAAGTTTTTTTCTGTTGTTTCTCTACTGTTATAGGTTATTCTCTCTGTTCTTCTTAGTCTGTCTACTGATGGTGATTTTCGTGCCACAAGCATTTTTGCAACTAATTATTATTTTATAATAATTGTTTTTTGCAAAGAAAATACATTCCAGTGAAAAATGTATGGCCATTTGAAAATTTTGAAATTTGGTCAACTGTTAGAGTACAACTGTTGTTTTTCATGTGATCCTTGAGCGCATACCTCAAAATACCTTGAACAAAAATTTTATACTGTTCCTGTGAACTGTATGATAATTACTGTTTCATATATCGGGACAGTTTTTTTTATATTAACCCTGTATTTGATTTAATATACTACGAAGTGCACATGTATGAGAATCTGAAAATAAATATCTGAGTACTTGTGGCATACATGCCCTTTTTCAAAATGCACAATTTTATACGGGGAAAGAATCATCTTTATAAGAAATTATACGAGAAAATTTTAGGTCACCATTCCAAACTTATAAAATATTTTATTTGTTTTTAGTCTTTAAATTCTTTATAAAAGCTTTGTGGTCATTCCTGAATCTATAATCAAATGCGCTTTCTATTTAATGTTTAGATTTAGTATTAAAGAAGATTATATAGTGAGCGCATATCTCGTGAATTTGCTGAGTCGTTTCTTCTATTTCTTGGAGAAAGAAATGGAAATGTGCACCTTTCCAGTAAGAAATCCATCCCTATTTCTGAGTTGTTTGAGAAACGTTTCTCCTTTTCCCCGCTTCTGTTCTGGAGTTTCAAGATTCTTAAGAAAGTCAAATTTATATTAGAATATCTTTCTCAGAGTTCATGTGGCAACACTTCACGGAAAAAAAATGAATTTTTATTTACACGGGCGTTTTGTTTGGATGTCTGCTCGGTATTCATTTTCTGAAAAGATATGAAAATCAATACATTTTAATTTTCCGGACGAGTTTACCTATTTATGGATCCCCAGCTTCAAGATATTTCTTTAGTGGGAATTTACGCTGAATTAGCATTTTAAAAGAGGAATTGTTTAATTCATTTAAAGTTTAATTATTTTTCTTCTTTTCAATATAACTTTTATATGCTTAGCAACAAAGTATCATATATTTTCGATCATTCAGATTAATGAAGTGTACAGAGCGTTTTTGTTTTCTTTGTTTGCATTTCCCAGATGAGAGAATAGACTAGCTTTTATAAAAAATAAATAAAAATATAGGTATGAATAGTTTAAAAATATAATCAATAGAAATAATAAATAACGAAAAAAATATGCGTTACATTTTGTGGAGCTAAAAATCACAAATTTAAAAGCGAACTGTTAAAATAATAGTTAGAGAAAAGATAATTAGTTATAAAAACAAAATTCATTTTAAATGGGAGAAAACATGCTATTAAAGAAAACAATAGAAGCTGTTTGAATTTCATTGTTTCTATGGTGATAGCAACGAACTCCATTGTTACAAATTATGCATAATGATTTTTAAAACGGTAAAAATATCTGTAACAATTGAACAATTCATTTTGCATAAATGAGAAGAAATTTTTTTTTAATTTTAAGAGGACATAAGAAATTTATGCATTTAAATTAACATAATTATATATTGTAATACAACAATCCATAAGTAAACTGCGTGCATAGTAAAAAGAGTCGTTGATATTAATTTGCAGGCAACACCTTTTGATGTAGACTTACTAAATTTGGTAGTTTGTTACTTCATAAGTAGTAAATAAAAATTATGAATGAAGTTTTGAGAGTTCAAATAATTTTAATAACATATTTATCATTATTTTAATATTTTTCTAGATTAACAACCTAGGAAAAAATTATGGCACAAAAGCCTTTTTTTTTAAATCATTCTAAAACTCACAAAATAATTTTTTCAGTGATTCAATTTAATCCATATGGAGTTTTTTAATTGTAGTAACTTTGTAAAAATATTTTCAAATATATAATTTTCAAAAATGCTTTTTTATAATTTTAGTTATTAAATTTTACTCGGATAAGATGCAACAATATCATAACAATTTTTTTGCGTGCACGGAGCCTCGACTTTGTAATGAACAGCAAAATTTCAAAAATGAAAATGAAGATGAATAAAAAGAATCAAACCCGAAATATTTCCCGTAATGTTACCGTAGTTTCAGCTAAAAGTTTGAATCTTCATTAAATATTCATCATAAATCAAGTTTTAAAAAACATAAAGATTTATTTGTTACGGATAAATCGGAAATCTGTCAGGTGGGTGTAAGATGAAAAAGTCCAACAGGCTCAGTAATGGATAAAAACGCTTTGTTCAACACAAAAATGCTGACCACAGCCTGATAATACACAAGAACAACACCACACAAGCAGCAAATCACTAATAAACAACCGCAGCAGCGCAGAGTGCTTAGAAAAACTTCGCTCAAAAACTCTTTTAAACTCAACTACTGACTAATCCTCGACTTTTTATAGTTTTCCTGACAGGGCAAAAAAGATTCTAGAAAAATATCGTATCATCTCTCATTATCGGGATATCACCAAAGTTCTCGAATGTTCTGAGTCCTTCATGTTTGCTGCCAAATTCACCACATTTACCGCCAAAACATTATCCCCTAAAGGTATCTGTAAAAGTCTCTTCCTCAGCATGCATGAAACGAACTGTGCAAGGAAGCAATACTTCAAGAGATATTATGCGAACTTAAATTTCTTAGAAGGTACACTTTCCCACCCTCCAAAGCATGTTTGTTTGTGCTATTATTTTCAAATTGCTCTAGCTTTCTTCTTCTTATTATTATTATTTTGCTTTGTAAAGTGTAGAAATTGGAAACTTTAGTCTATCCATGTGCAAATTTTTCGAATTAAAAAAATTTTTTTTTTATTTGAAATTCATTTTTTGCTATCCCATTATATCAGCAACTGATGAAAAGTTGCCATCTCCAGATAGTTGCTGAGATAAAAAAAAAAGTTCTACTACAGGATTGCTTATTTTATCAGCCATCTTAGCATTTGGCAGTGCAGACGCAACAAGTTAATTTAAAATTTTTAAATGCAACAATTTGAATATTGAGTGAAGACTTGTTTTTAACTTTCTAAAATATTTCTCATGGCATACATATTTAATCAACATTTTGTAATGAATAATGTTGATAAAAATTTTAATTTCAATTATTACTTCTTAATTAATGCTTAAAACTCAAAAGAAATTCAGAGAAGAATTTAGGTTATTAATTTTATCAATTGCATGTAAAAGTTTTGATCCATATTCGGGAAAAAAAATGAATTATTTTACTGGTTTTACAAGCAAAATTGTTTGCTCTTTCGATCGGATATTAATCAAAACTGGAATTACCATTAAAAAAGTCTTATTACACTATTGATTTTAAATTTAGCGGAACATTTTTCTTTTTATTTTTTTTATCATCAATATAAAAACTAAGAAATAATAATTTGCAAACTTCTTTTCTTTAAAAATCGTTCCATCTTTAAAATTATTTCGGTAGCAGAATTGAAGTTTTTATTATCGTCTGTAAAATTTTATGTGGAAATTGACTTGTTTTCATTAAAAAGTTTTTAATTAATACATATTTTTAAAAACTAATTTGCATCCTCTAATATCACGGTTATTGATTTTTTTCTAGTTTAAATTAAAATACTTTTTTCTTCTTGGACTTTTTTAGTAATAAATTTAGACTGTATTTTTTATAAGAACTTCTTTTAAATTAATTTTGGAATTGGACTATTCTTTTCGCGATTTCGTTGTTCAGTTTACCATTTAGTTTCTTTGTTTACTAAAGAAATGTGAATTATAAATTTTTAAATCTTCTTTTTGGTCGACTATCTGTCTCCAAATTATCATATTTGGTTTTTTACAATTTCATATCATTTTTTTAACACGTTGCATTTAAAAAATATCAGTTCACATATTTATTAATTAACAGATAACCAAACCATCCATCTTTTATAGCATTAATTTCAAGATTTGACTTATAAAAGCAGTCTGACTATAAAATAACATATCTAATGATATAATCACTAACTCAACAATTGTCAAAACTTATTCCCTTTTATCCTTCGTATTATCCTTGAGTCTGTTTAGAGTTATTTCCCTAATAATTTCTTTATGCGGAGGATATTTTATTTTTAATGTTAAGTGCAAGGATTATATATTAACTTAAATTTAATGGCAATAACAACAAAAATTGGATAGTATACAATGGAAAATTTATATAATGCTTTGCTCTATGGCAAGAAAAATGCAAAGAAGCAATATTGTTCAAAATTGTTTCTAGTATCATGTTGCATCTACTATTCTTAACTTTTCTTCAAAATATCTATACGAATTATACATAAAATTATGGTGATATCAATAAAGGTATAGCTATAGCTAAGTTTGGAAGATTTTATTAATATTTTTAATGTTTAAGATGCTTGTTTTTATATGAAGTTAGCTTCATCTTCCATGTTTCTTCGTTTTTGGATTCCATTCGCCGAATATGGGTATTTCTTGTTCACACCACTTAGTATATTAAATTCATACCATAAATACTAGACAATTCGGCTAGTTTTTCTTTTAATATGCAAAGCAGAAAATATATTTCTGTCTAGGTGCATCTATTAAAGGATTCTTTAACACCTTTTATCAAATCTAGTATTCTATTTTGACCATCATTGGTAAAATATGGAACTTACCCCTCAACAAACATCTAAATCCACCGTAAAAAATCCTATGATGAAGCGGCTCCAATGCTACTAGATTACAGAATATACAAATAGAAGCATGAAGAATTAAAGAAACTTGATTTGATTTTTACTTTCTTGTATGCATAGTATAGAGAAAATGTAGTAATCGTCAAAGAATCCGAACTCGGGATTTTGACGAATCTCCATGTTTTAGATCTCTCTGAGTTAAAAAACAACAACACATTTTTGGAAAACACCCGTCTGTCTGGCTATGACAAAGATAATTCAATAACGTTTTGATCTAGACTGCAGGGATTTGGTATAATTTTTTATACAAAATTCTCAGATAATTATGGGGTGTCGTGCCCGCGTTACCACGGGAAGGTGGGGCAGTAGCTTCTGAGGGTAAAGACCTCTGAGCACCTGAGGGCAGGAGTCTGACTTCTAGCTCATATAGAGATGCAACACACACATTCGCTTGCACAACCCTTTTTACAGGGGGTACATTCACACACTTCAAAGATAGAACACAGATGAAGAACAACCATGCCCGAACCGGGATTCGAACTCGGGACGCCCAGATCATGGGGCAGATGCGTTACCCCTATGCCAAGACATCGTCTTAAATTGTGATTAAAATACACTCAGCGGTAATCTGTTATCAGAATGTTCGAATATAATTTAACATCGTAATTACAAAACAAAGAAAACTAGATGGATGTAATTCAATACACATAAAAAACTTCTATAATCTAGACACCTATCAAATTTTGAACCAAATATAACAAAGGATTGGCAGTCTGTCGGTCTGTACTTATAGAAACATGTAAACATGATAACGCAAATTCACAATGACCTAATTATATCACATTAGGTTTGCGATTTTTTAATTGTAAGATTAGCTTTCTGTCATGTGTTTATTTCAATTGGATGGGAAATACGCGTCTAAAATATAAATTTGATTTTCCGATACTAATACCGGATTCCAGTTATTGATCGCAAAATAACTCTACGTGGATAACACGATAGATCAGTAAAATACCTAAATTCACGTCAAAGATTAATATTACTTAACAACTGTGTGCCAATGCTATGGAAGAGATATTCTTGCATAGTATCCTTATTAATGAGTATGTAAGAAAATTTTGGTAGAACGTACCAGATGGTTTTTAAAGTTAAATATAACCTACAGAACAATGACCTTTTCTTTAAAACATGCTTTTTGCGTTTCGCCATCTAGTTATACGTACTTCTAAGACTCTTTCTTAAATCACATTAAGAATACAAAGGATAAAAGATCTCGTTTTTCTCCGGCAATCTAGCCTACTGAGAAACATTTTTAAAATATTCATCTAATTTCGAAGAGAAATAAGACTAGCATAGCTTAATAACATTTAAAGTTAAGCAAAACAGAGTGCTCTAGTTAGGGATATATTTCAATGGAGACAGCGAATATTTTTCTTCTTTTACTCATATACCTCAATTCATTCTATTTTATTAACAACAAATCTTTGGAATCGTTGGGATTTATTCATGTGTTTAAATTTGGTGGTTCTATATCATTTGCGAAGCAAGTGACTTTACGTGATTCTGTTTGAAATTGTAACTGATTTCTTCTTTCAAGTGAACGGAAGAAGTCGTGATTTTAAACTATAAAAGCAAGACACTGAAAAAAATCAAAAATCTACCTTAGTGTTGTTTTTCTTCTTTTGAATTTCGTTCGATATTCGAGCTTTATTCGAGCACCTGAAATCATTTGTCTTTAATGTACAGTTTTGTATGAAATTGTGTAGCTAAAATTTTGTCGTAAATTAAAAATGAGTTGTTTGGCAATTCCTACTCATAAAAACACATATTAACTTTGCCATAAAAAATTTCTTAATAACTTATTTGTATAAGAAAATCTTAAAAATAAGACTTTTGTTACGATTGCTTTGTCTATTAAAGCATAATATATTTTAATATACTTGTTATCGTTGAAGTTCGAAAGCCGTTAATATGCATATTACCTACCCAATCTGCAGATAAACTGATTTGATCCGTTAAAGTGCGGAATGAAGGATTTTCCGCATTTTAAAGAGGCATATTAGCAGCGGCCGTATCATTAAAGCTCAAAACAAATGATGGCTTTTACAAGCCTGGTACTAAAATAGGTATTTTAAAGCATTTGCATGCGAGGTCTGAATTCAATGTTTGCAAAGAGAGATTTTTAAAGAAAGAAGGTGACCCCCTCTGTAGAAATATCTTTATGTCAAACAGCAATAAAACAACCCCTTGGTACCGGACAGAATTTCAGAAAACTATGACTGAAAATATAAATATGCTACAAATATGTGAGCCTGTCGCAAAAACCAATTGCTATGCAATTCAAAATGGCATCAATCTTTAGATAATTTTATCAATTGTTTCACAAATTCATTTCTTTAATTATAACAAAATTTTTATTCGTTTGATTTTTTTTTCGTATTATAGTTTTGCAATTGATTGAGGATTGATTCTATCAACCAAGTTGTTGTTTACTGTACGTTATTTTTTAGATATCGAAAATAAATAAATAACATTATGCCAATTTCCTTAATTGAAATAATATTTTAAACTGTTTGATTCTTTGTATTAAAGTTTTACAATTGATTGATGATTGGTTCTATCAACTAATGTATACATTGTTCGTTTGTATTATTTTGATTCTTTAGATATCAAAAAATAAACAAACAGCATTTTATTTAAGCATTGTGTTGTTGACTTATGGCACTTTACAAGACCTCTGGCAACTATCTGTCAGCGACTTAAGCCGAATGAGTGTCTCTTGTTTTTTCAGTAGCGCCAACTAGGGCCAAGAGTACGACTTAGCTACTCACACGTCACAACCCTTTTTACGGGGCGGCCTTCATTCACTCATCCACAGATCGTAATTTAGACTTGAATCAGAGAACGACCAACCCTGAACCAGTACCCCCTGTGGTATTACTCTCGACATGCATGACTTTGTGATCATGGCAGATTTTTACGTGTGCCGACCACCACACACACGAAGAGTCTTCGCCTGTCGTGGTTCAAACTCGCAACACCAGGGATACGAATTCAACGCCTTACCAACCAGGCTATCCCAGCCCTATTTAAATGTACAGACACGTTGCTGTTCTTCTAGCAAAAATCTTATTTTAACTAAAGAGTCCTTGGTAGGTAATATGCAGATTATTTAAATAATTCTCAGATTACCTAGGTAATTTGAGAAATGAAACAATTTTCCGTATTTTAATGGATTATCCTAGTTAATGTGCAGTTTAGCTAGTTAATCTGCATATTAACTGATTTCTGTACTTTAGTGGTAACGTATATAGTAAACATTGATTTTGGTTTTTAAAATTGAGATTTTTAAAAACCCGCATAGAATAGATTCAGTTTCGTATCTCTCATTTTTTAATTTATCGTACACGAAGTACAGTTTAATTTAGTTATATTAACGTCCCGTTGTAAAGCAACACTAGTGCTGTTTTGGGTAATTTTGAACTTCGTAATTTTGAACCGCGGTCAAATGACGAGGACGACACCTGAGCTGGCACCCCCCTCTCCCCACCAGCGGGAGGACGTTTGACATGACGGATTTAACATGCAACAGACCTCCCTTACACAACGGTTCTTCGGTGGAATCGGGTCTCGAACCTGAAACCCTACGGCTCACAAGCCCCGACCTTATCACCAAGCCACCGCGGTCCTACGAAGTAAAGAGAAAGTATTGTAAGGGTCAAAAATCTGAACTCGAGATTTCGAAGAAACTCCCTCCTTCAGATTTCCCTCAGTTCGAAAAACAAATTTTAAAAAAATGTGTGTCTGTTTCTGACAAATATAACTCAAAAACGCCGTGCGGTAGATAGGTAAAATTTGGTATATAACTTTTGCAACAAACTTGTAGATTTCCATCAAATATTGAGCACAATCCCTTCAGAAAAATTCTGTCTGTTCGACTGTTTGAATTTAATTTAACATGATAATTACAAAACGAAGATAATTAGATAAATAAAATGCAGTTTACTGTAAAAAGCAAATTTGAGTTTTTAATTCCCAAAATTACCGTCACGTGAAAATAATAAAGCTAAGATGTTTTATCATGTTTTGCTGAAAACTCTATTTTGCAATCTGTTTTAACTCAATTTAATGCTTAAAATTTAAACCTAATCAAAAACGGTGTAAGATAGCGAAAGATTAGTTATTTCCTTAAATTCATGCTTAAAACCATCTTTTAAAATATATCTATTAAAATATTCTAATATTTTATCATGACTATTAGAGATTTTTGGCCGGCGTCCTGGCATAGGGGTAGCTCGTCTTCCCCGTGATCTGGGCGTCCCGGGTTCGAGTCCCAGTTTGGGCATGGTTGTTCTTCTGGTGTTCTATCTGTGAGATGTGTGAATGTGCCCTCCTGTAAAAAGGGGTTGTGCAAGCGAATGAGTGATGCGTGATTGGCAAAGTCGTACTCTTGGCCCTAGTTGGCGCTGCTATAAAAAATAAGAGACGTCCCCCTCAGGCTTAAATCGCTGTCTTCGTAACAGTGGGCTTTTCAGTGGCAAGTGCCATAAGAAACAAACAAACAGAGATTTTTGCCTCAGAAATACCGCAAATTAACTTTTCATCTCAAAATCATTCATAAAAAGAGTTTGAAAAATTGAACGTGAAATTATAATGATACTTCATATTAAATGAACACTCCAGTACCGTTGTTCTTTGTTCTGGAAAGAATTTAACATAGAAACGGATTTTAAAGAGTGATATATGCAAAATTCCAGCTTTTTATTATCATGTGAGAACGTGTGAAATTGGCGATTTATCATTTTAGGACATCAATTTTTCGCTTTTAGGAATATTAGAAAATGATAAAAAGGGCTTTCACATTTGGCGTCTTATTTCCAACAAAAAGTTACAACTTGGCACTAATGTCCGCCATGTATCCAACTCTTCTGATTGTTCAATAAAGGGCAGGGTCGTAAATAGTTATCGCCCGAAGAAGCACAGAGAAGAAAATGGGAATGAATGCGAAACAGCGAGGAGAAGGTTTAAAAAGTTGTATGTATAGAGCGAGATATATAAAGTTTTGCTCGAACGATTTTGAGATGAAAATAAAGCACATCGTTTCCTAAATATCAACTCATGCATAATCTGAAAGTCACGTGATTTTTTTAAAAACTGGTATATTTTTTTAAAATTTATCTCTATAGCATAAATAATAAATCACTTTTATCTCTATCTCTTTTATAGCCAATCCACTCTGTTGCCATATTCGTAAAACCCTCGGCATAGTTATTTTAATAAGCCTTTGACAGTTAAGCATTGTACCTCAACGATATGCAAATATGCCCCAGATATACTCATTTTTACTATCTCTGGCTAAATTGCCTGCCACTTTATGGCCTCAAACTACCGATGAATATTTAAAACGGTTTTTAAATATTCAGAGAAAGGAAAAATGGCGATAAAATTTCTGTTTTCGAGGAAGAGCTTATGGAAATATTTATTTCGTGATTGTGAACAAAGAGAATCGAATATAAAAGAATACACGAATGAATAAAAACGTGCTTTTGAATTTGATTGAACTTTAAAGGGGTTTAAGTAGTTAAAAATTTTAAAGGAAAGTTTCCATTCAAGAAGTTTTTAATGACAATGTAAACAGAAAGCCAGCGTTCTGTTTCGAATCAGTTTGTTCATCTACTTAGCTGTATGTGGAACAATTTGAAATCAATTGGTGTGCCACTCATGGTAAATTTTAAAATATTTATAAAAATAATTAACCCCTTATCGGGTCTTGAAAATTATGCTTCCCACGAAATTCATCACTCTTTGTATAAAGAAACTTAGATTCTTTAGTTCTTTATTTCAAGCCGAATAGTGTATCTTGATTGTTTTACTTAATCCATAATTAAACATATTAATTAATTAATCAGATTAAATGTATCTAAAAAGGAATCACTTTTCTCAAGCCAATCTCAATCCTAAAAATTTTTTAATATATCATGACTAGAAAAAAAAGCCTTTTAAAGGATTAATACGTCATTTAATGCATTTTAGATCAATGGGAGAAAAGCATTTTCATAGAATATGAAATACCATTACGACTGCAGAAGTGATCCCTCCGATATTTTCTCTAAGAAGGATATTGTTTCTCACCTCCGCACAAAATTGTTATCCTTGAGTAAGCCAGGAACACCTTGCATAACATTGGCGAAACTGCAATTCGAAATATTGATCTTTGACGTGAATTTAGCATTTTTACAATGTTTTTCTTACCGAGTTAATTACATTAACTGCCGAGATTAATCTCTAATATGCGATTACTAGTAGCCGAAAATCGAATTTGTATTTTAGGCGCATAATTTTTCACCGATTGAAGCCAAACTTTGACACAGGATTGCAATTGTATTCAGAAAATTACATACTGAATTTCATATATTTAAGTTACTGTGTTTTTGAGTTATCGAGCTTACATGCTTTTGAATGCATACACTGACAGATGATAAGCATAGAGGATTTTTTCAAATTTATTAGACATACATCTAGACTTTAGCTGTTAAATCTGCGTACAAAATTTTATCCATCTAGCTCTCTTATTTTTGTATTATTAATATATTAACTTATTAATAAGTTAACTTATATCCTAACAGATGGGCAGGCAGACTTCTTCCGAATGGATTTTACTCAACATTTCACATAAATCTACAAATTCGGTGTTAAGATCATATACTAAATTTCATCCATCCAGCTCAAAGCATTTTTGAGTTATTATGTTTATACTAAGATAAACATAATGCAAAAATTTGTTTTGATGACTTTTGGAGGTTTATAACATGTAAATTCATCAAAATCTTGACATCTACTGTTTTGCTGATTATAATATTTCTTCTGTACTTTATATGAGAGAAAGTAAAGAAATAGAATCTTTATCAATTGACCGGATGATTTTTTACACACATGCCAGAGATACGCACCAGAGTCATCAAATTTGGGCAGAGGAGGTGGACATGGTTGTTTCGATCTCCTTCCATTTCCGATGTAGCGACAGTATAAAGAGTCATTCGGATTTAGAGATACCGGCCTATTTAGAGACAATCGTTTTGATGATTGACTGCTTTACAATATGAAAACGGTCATGAGACGGCAAAAAAGAAAAAGAAAAAAAAACATTGTGTGGGTGATAAAGAAGAGCAATGACTATTTTCAAGAAATATTAGTAACATTCTTTCTAATCATGGAAACAAAAATGTTTGTAAAAAAATGAGCGAAGCAAACGTATTGTATATTAAGGGGTACAGTTTCGCTCATGAAACGCAAAATATTCGGGATTTACTCAAGGATCATAATTTTGTGCAAACAGAGAGAAATAATACTTTTATTAGAAACTATACGATAAACGTTTCACCAACGTCACAATTTTGAAATGGAAAGAAATGAGTGCGAAGTGCCTACTCAGTTTTCTTCCTTATATAATGAAGCACAAAACATACCATACCACGTCATTATATGCAGATCTCGAAAGGAGAGGCATTTCCGCTTGCGGAATTCTGTGACCTACGAGAGTTTGCTCTTTCTCTCCGTTTCTGCTAGTCTGCTATATGTTGAAATAAATGGAGAAGAAATAGAAGAACCGAAATGGAGATGCCGTTTGGTCAAGATTGGAATGGGGAGAAAAACTCCCGCGATTCTATGCGGTGGAATTGACTGTCATTTCATGGCTTAACGACTACCTAATATTTCAAATGGTTTTCAAGCATGCATGAAAATCAATAAAAAGCGGTAAAATTTATTTTGGGGGAGAAAGGCTTGTTAAACTATTCACTGAGTTTTCTACATGAAAAATGTCAAATATAGAAAAATTGCAGACTACTTTCGAATGCGATTTATTTTAAGTGGATTTAAACTCTTCAAAAGTTTTAAAGGCCTTTTCAAAAACTGTACTTTTTGAAGCAAGGGGTTATAAATATATGGCTGAAGTTTTGTTCAGTATTGGCTTTTGATCGATTAAAAAAATCAATAATGATTTCAGCATATTCAAATTACAGAATTTCTTTTTTAATTAGTGAATTTATAAAAATCTGACTAATTCCCAGTTTAAATTTATCAGTTTCAATTTTGAAAGCCCGAATTCTTTATCATTTATTAAAAATATTTAATGAAATAATAATTTATATCTGAATTTAAACCGTAAATAAAAGCAAATGAAAATGATATTTCATTTGTTATAAATTATTAGTTTTGGGGATAAAATTTGTATTTTTAACAAATTTTTGTCATTATTGAATGATATAAAAAAAGACACCAACTTCTTCCACCAAACTACAAAGGCGAAAAAAATACCCATGAGTTTTAGCCATTTCTTTATTCTAATTCAACACATAAAATTCTATTTAAATCCTTACTAATTCATTTTAAATATCGATGCGCATGCAAAAGAGTTCCTTTTTTTTCATGATGCTTCAAACAGCTTAATTTCTTTTTGTTTTTTTAAATGATTCTATTTTGTTTGGAAACAGTGTCAGTGTATAAATAAGTGAAATCTCCAAAGTATACCTCTACAGACTTCTAAATTCATAGCCATAATTAATTTTTTTTATAGTGTAAAAGTTTTACATCAATAAATTCCACGTTTGCTTAAACGCAGTTTAAAAAAAGCATATCAATTCTCTAAAGACTACAAGAACGAATGTTTTAATTAAGATTTCGTTTAGTATTTTTGTAGAATTTTATTAATTTTTTTTCAGATCCGTTCTTTAAATGTTTAGAATTTTTTTCTAATATTCCAATTAAATCGTAATGACCATGCAGAAGAAAAAAAAAGCTGTCCAATTAAAAAAGAGTTTAGTTTCTAATCAATAATATTTTGGTAAAAAAAAAATTCATGAGTTCAACAAACACAAAAAGAAGCATCCGAAATTTATTTTTACTGTTTATAACTTTATACAAAGTGAAATCTTAAATGCATCAATCGGTCTTAAAATAGTGTAACACTTTTTTTACTTGTTTGTTGCTTATAAAGCATTTCATTTTTTCCAAACTTTGTAAGAGTTGAGGACGTTGAATAAAAAGAATAATTTCTAACATAGTTACTAGTTAATAGATGTATTCCGTTCAAAGATTACTCCCAGTCACAAAGTTCTTTTATTCGAAATAATATCGTCGTCGTCAAAGAATTTGACAACGAGATTCTGAAGTAACTCCGAGTTTTAGAAATCTCTACGTCCGAAGAAAACTTTTTAGAACTATGTCTATTTTTTTATTCATCTCTCTAATGATATAATAATTCAAAACGAAAAGATCTAAAGAAATAAAATTCGTCACGTAGTTTTTACACCAAAATAGTAGATGTGCACTACATTTTGGAAGAAATCTGCTTAACAAAAGTCGCCATTGTTGTCTCAATACTACTTTTCAAAACCTCAATAAGTTACACTAATGAGAACTTCGCATAATGTCTTTAATAGCAGAATTCTGAATCAGAATCAAATTTTAAACGAACTCCTTTATCGGTTGACAACCAATTAATGTTTACTTTACTTTCTTGTTTCTCATGTACCTTGATTAAACTACAATCGCATAAAAAAACTCATATTCATTTACTTGGAGTATCAGTCAGCTTTTGTAAATTTGATTTCAATTTCTCGTTAAAAGGTCAAAGGATTATTCTCAAAGAAGCTCGTGATAAATTATTGAGATCGCAACTTGCGACATTTAATGCCTGGTCTCATTTAATTCCAGGTTTTACTTGGTAAAATTTATTTTAGAATCAGTCTGATTAGAAAGTTTTATTTAAATTACAATGGCTACATACGTGCTCTCGTATTGAAATATTTAAATGCAGTCGAAATTCTAATAGATATTGGATAATGTTTTCTCAGTTTATTTAATAAAAATTTATCGATATATATATATATATATATATATATATATATATATATCAGGACTATTAAGATGATTTGATAAAGCTCATACTAATTCATTCATGTTACTTTCATTGCGATGGCCGGTATAACCTAGTTGGTAGGGTATCGGATTCGCCGGACGAAGACTCTCCGTGTGTGTGGTAGCTGGCGCGCGTATAAATCTGTCGTTATCACGAAGTCCTCCATGTCGAGAGTAATACCACTGGGGTTTCTGGATCTGGGGTGATCGCACTCTCATTCAGGTTTAAATTACGATCTGTGAATGAAATGCATGAATGAAGTCCGCACCGTAACAAGGGTTGTGGCGTGTGTGTAGCTAAGTCGTACTCGTAGTTATAGATGGCGCTACTGAAAAAACAAGAGACGCTTCCTTGGTTTAAAATCACTGACTTCTGAAGTCAGTGGGCTTGTCTATGACAAGTGCCATTGGAAACAACAATAACAACTTTCTTTACGAAAATATCGCTTTGAAATCTATTTATTTCTTAAAGAAAGGAACGTAATATAGCATGATATGTAGGGCATAGTCACTATAAAACGAAATTTTACACTATCTTAAAATATAAAAAATGAGCATTTTGTTCGAATCAGTTTCATTTCTATATACTTTAACTCTAATTTTAAGATTTTTAAAGATTTATTTCAATCATTTTGCAAAATTTAAAACAGTAAAGTTAAAATGAAATACCAATATTTTTTGTTTGTTTGCTTTATCAATTATGTCTTTAGAAATGTTTTTTCATCATCAAAATTTCGCAGTAAAGAAAACGCTTTATTTTTTTAATATAAATACCGTATTCATCATTGCGTTTATTATGTTATGTTTTTAACCGCTTAACTGTTTTGTACGAGTGCCATTTGTGCATCGATTTATCGAATTTTAATAGTTGTAAACACAAAAATTAACCATTCATAAGGATTATAGTTCAATATTAAAATTACCTCGAATACATAATTTTGAATGCACTTCGTCCACTTTGAATACAGGAATTCTATGGATTTCCATTTAAGGTGTACGTACACACTTGAAGATTTTTTTTAAAATTTTAACTTTAAATATCCAGTTTTTTCACAGTAGGTTATTAATATATGTTTAAATTCATTTCTATGAGGAAAACCCTTATTGCACTAATTATTAATTAATTAAATAATATTTAATGAGCCTAATTAGCCTATTAGCCTATTTTTTGAAACATGATATCTTAAATTCTAATTTGTATAGGCACACAACTCTAGTTGGAAATGATGCCTAATATTAGTTTTGATGTTGTCTGCCTCAAACAAGTTATAAAAATGTATAGTTTTTTTAAAACAATTTTTTGAATAGAAAAAGCGAGATTTTTTCTGTCATTTTAACTTTTAAATAGCTATTAAAATTTTATTTCTATAAATATAACTTTGATTGAGGCACAGAACATCCGTTATTTCATACAGATTATTTTGATATATAAATAGATGTATTTGGTTAATTTCTTGTTGAGTTATGATTGTTTGAATGAAGCAACATAGTGGGAAAATATCATTCTTCATAAAATGAGTTTTATAAACACCGTAACTAGGGTTATTAATGAAAGCACCTGAAGAAAAATAATTATAACTAGAGAAATAATCCGAATATGGACAACACTTTAGTATCGTTTGAAAGATAAAGGATCAGAAAACATTATTAAGCAATAAAAAAATATTCTATATTTTGAAGGATTTTCGAACACCTTAAATCAAAATAAGAAAATATTCTTAAAATAGAAGGATTCATTTTATTAGATAGTAACGAAAATAAAACAGTTAAGGGGTTAAACTGTCTTTCATACTGGAAATTACTTGACGTAAAATACACTATGCACAGATTGCAAAAATTGATGCATTCTAGCCAGCTGATGATTGGAAAAAAAAACGGAATATTGTATTTATTATGCTACAATGTTTCCGGTGTTGATAACGATTTTTTTTTTTACTATTATTAATTTCCAGTGCTGAAATATCATGACCAGTGCAAATAGCCCGGAGACTATATGGTTCTTGGAAGCGATTATATATCTTCATAAGGCAAAGCATTTTTTTCATTATTCAGCAAATGTCTGCTCTATATTTCCATTATTTAAAGGGACGTCTTTAGAAAAAATGAAATTTCACTTTTATTACATGGCAACCGATTTTCAGTAGAATATCTACCAGACCACAAAGAAGATGGAATAGAAATTTGTACACATAGCTAGAAAGATGCTAATAAAGTAAGAGCTACAATAGTAGGTTGCTACAATGAGGAAGAAATCGATAGGAATTTTATGAAATTACCGAACCCCGTCATACATTTTCAGGTAGAAATACAAGCTCTAAAGATGATGTTAAAACTTTATTTACACCCCTCGAGGTCCAAGGTTTTCCGCCCGAGGGCTCTGTGTCTCCCTCTGGGTTTATTTATATTGGGTTAGTCTTGTGCATGTTGTGATATCTAGTTGCGTTGCTTTGTCTTTGTGCGCTTTCTTGTAAATATGCTACCTGTGTCTGAAATAAAATGTGAAAAATCCACTCATTGCCTCTAGTTCCTTTCTGACAGGTAAGAGCTTTTGAATTATTCTATTGGCTAATTGAATTGAAAGTGAATTCGAATTGAAGTCTAATAAGATGACCGCTGAATTTTGTGAAAGGTCGGAGGATGGACAGAAATGCTCAATTTTTTCACATTTTCTGTCATTTCTACAAATCATACAATCATCTCACAATTGTAATAAGGAAATATGGACAGTAAAAAAAAAATAATAATGTGAAAATTAATAAGGAGATAGAGTTGAATTGGATAAACGCCCATATTAGAATATATAGTAATGAAAAGGCAGGTTAATGTACAAAGGCCACACGGAAAGACAGCATTGATATAGTTGTCCCAAATCAAATGATGTCTTAACCCTTTCTAGGGCCGTGATAAGTATGCTTCCCACCAAATTTATCAACCTTTGTATGAAATTATGTAGGTTGGCATAAGTTCTAACAAAGTTTTTTAGTAAAACAGAAACTAAGATACTTCAGTTCTTTATCTCACACAAAATGATATGTCTTGATTTGTACTTAATTATTAATTAACCAAATTAATTGATTAATAAAATTAAATTTATCTAATAAGCTAAATGAATCTCTTTTCTTATTCTAATTTCAAGCCTAAAAATATTTTAACATAATATGACTAGAAAAAAATGGTCCTTTAAAGGGTTAAAATGGGAATTATGAAGTAAAACTACAATGGTTTTACAATGTACAAAAGAGGAAGAGAGACTTATGACTTTTTTTCCTAACCCAGAAATAAAAATAAAAAATTCCAGGCATAAATAATCCAAATTATATCAGGACACGGGAGATTTCCTACATACTTCCAAAGATTTGTTAGAATACGGGAAAATAAATTCATCTCTGGTGGAATTGGAATAGTTCATCATGTTTTAAATGAATGCATGGAAGTCTCGGAACAAAGAAAGAATCTAAAAATTGAAAATAAAGACTTGATGC
Source organism: Argiope bruennichi (assembly GCF_947563725.1). Taxonomy (NCBI): domain Eukaryota; kingdom Metazoa; phylum Arthropoda; class Arachnida; order Araneae; family Araneidae; genus Argiope; species Argiope bruennichi. The sequence goes on from NC_079156.1 coordinate 107,911,170, forward strand.
TGTACTGATGGTGCCAGAAAATCTTTAAACCCTGAAAGATATTTTGAAAATATATAGTTTTTTTGCCAACTATTTAAAGGTTTAAAAGTGTTTGCTTTTCTTTTGTTGTATGAAGCACATTTGTAGGGATATAGAGAATTTTGAGGAGATTATCTGAAAGTAGTGACCTACTCTTCATTTTACTGGATGATAGCTGTATGGGAAAATGAGAAGAAAGATCAGGCATTGACCACTTTGTGGCTAGGGACCGACTGACTGAAAGGGGATGTCAGTTTGGTGAATTAGGCCACGATATGGGTGGATTATGATGAAGACAACAATCAGCCACAAACAAATCTTATTGTTACTATTTCGTTTAGTGATAGCGGAGTGGTCGACCGTACGAAAGAAGAAGATTTCAAAATTCTAGGATCGAAGCATCTCTCTTGTCACTATAGATACAAATTTGTTTAAACAAACAACCATTTCATGAAGATAGAGGATTCTTTCGGCATATGGTATTTATAACCCATTTTGATAGAATAAACGAAATATTCAAACACATTGAGATCAGAATGCTACCATCACTTTTTTTAACATAATGTCGATACATAGTGGAAAAAATCAGACAGTAAAGATCTGTAGTTTGATGAGAAAAATAAAGATTCTTCAATCAAAAATAATTATTTTAATTCAAAAAATAATTTAATCATTAAAACTAATGAATTTTAAAAATAATTATTTTAAATAATAATTTTTTCAAACGATTTTAACACTTCAAAAAAAAAGATCAGTCATGTGACTTTATAATCTCATGAAAAGCGTTATCGCACAGGTCATGAAAGCATGTAACTAAATTCTGAATCATATATACTATATTAACAATAAAGATAAATATGTATATATATGTATGTGCTGACGCTCTTTGAATAGACCTTTAGATATATACTACCAAATATGTCATAGATGTACATTGGAAGATAAAAATTTTGCTCCTGATTGAATTTACCTAAAATGGCAACTCATTAAAAGGCAAGTTGGATTTTGTCGTTTATCAGCAATTATTGCTTAAAATATTATTGTACAAAACTAATTTTTGCATCTCTTTAAAAGTTAAATTAAACTGTTTTTTTTATTATTCTAATATAAATGTCGAATAAAGTTTCAAATTTTCCAGTTTAATGAAGTTTAATGAAATTTTGACAGTTTTTAAAAATATTCTTTGGATACTTTTCATAAATAGATTTAATTGTTGCAATGAATTTCAAATCGTTGTCATTGTTTTAAAAAAACATTTAATTTGTCAATTTTCTTGAATTGTTGAAAGCTAAAGAAGAATTACGTATATAATTTGAATATTATATTTAAGGAATTAAAAGGAAAATTACAGTACCACGAAATTTAAATGATAGTTTAACCGGACAGTTACATTGTCCATAGTATTATGATGTTGGTTTTCATATCAAAATGAATAAAATATATGTAAAGCTATTAAAATAACACGGCGGCTTCAACGTAAGTTCCAATTTAAACCAGCTGATTGCCAAGACACAGCTAGTATGTAATATAACCTCTTGATAAATGAGCTATATAAAAAATTTTAAATGGTAGTTTTATTCTTTTTCTTCATAATTTGGCAGAAAGTTCAAATTTTTATGAGATTTAATCAAATCTTTGTTAAATTGTTATGCACGAATGGCGCTGTCATTACAGAAGCGATAGCAGAAGAAATAAAAGCATTTGTTTTAAGAGCATAGATTTGCATTTAATATTTAATATTATACCATCGCAATAATATATTTAATATTATTGCGATGGGCGTTAAAATGTTGAGAAATTAAACCCTGAAAGGTATGGGAAAGTCAGAACCTCTCTAAACTCAGAATTTAAAGAGAAGTGAGAAATGAAGTTATTAGAAAAGGATTAATTTGAAGCAAAAATTAAATTAAATAATTAGAAATAATTAATTAATAAAATAATTTATTATACGTGCGGTAAAAATATTATAAACTAGCCGCCTTTGGCGACCAGCCGGTTCGCCAATCTTAATGTTCGTTAAAATTTTAATAATTAAATATTTTATACAATTTCTACTTTAATAGCTTCTTCATCAAAATATTTTAAAACTTCAAATTTTGATTGTCATATAATTCATTCTTAATATTATAAAGGCCTTCAGTCATAACGTAATATGTATCTCTCATTTTCTGTTAGCACCCGTAGAATTTATGCTTTAAATTAAAGTGGACAGAATTAATCTTCAATTAATATAATAATATTTTTTACTGAAACAAAGCATTTTTTTTATAATCTGATTACTGAAAATAGATTCACTCAGCGTTTAAACTTTATGGGCACTAAAGAATATCTTTTTTAATTTATGTAATATCTCAAGAGTTGGTCAACAAAATTTTCTTAGATTCATCATGAGCAGATCGATTCATTAACAATGTTTAAATTTAAATGCATCAAACACTAAGAAAATAAAACGAATCGTTTAAAATAAACGGTCGAAAACAGGTTTTAAAAAAACTACTTAAAAAACGATGTACTTAAAACTATAAGCATATACAAAAAATATATTACTAACATAAATACAATTTACTTACAAAAGCATGCGACTAACTCAAAAATAATTTAAATCATCCATTGATAACGGTTGTCATGGCAACAATCAGAACAGAATGCGCATGCGTGAATTTTCTTCCCCAGTTACGTAACGCAAATACGTGATTCTTTTCTACGCCATTTGGGGTAACGCTATGCGGATTAGACATTTTTAATTTCCTTTATTCTGTTTTATTTTAATTCAAAAGTACTTCAGAATGAATCTAAAAGATCGATTCATTAACGATGTTTAATTTTAAATGCATCAAACATTAAGAAAATAAACAGAATCGATTGAAATAATCCGCCGAAAAATTTTAACCCTAGCCTCATTACTGTTGGGAGAAAAAAAAATTGAAGCCTTTCTCATTTGGTGGTGGTGAAAATGGAAGATTTTTTTGGCGGGAAAGTTAGTTTTTAATTAATAATTAAAATTCTAATTAAAAATTCGAAAAAAGGAACCCCAGGTGCACATTCCCGACCTCCAAGGTATACATGTGCCAAATTTGGTAGCTGTAGGCCAAACGGTCTGGCCTGTAGAGCGCCAACACACACACACACATTGAGCTTTATTATAAGTATAGATTACTTTTATAAAGTAATTATTAATAATACTAACAGGTAAATTAATTTTATTACATATACACACAAATATATATAAATATATATAGTACAATGTGTTTGTTTTATTTCTACATAAAGCTTTTGACTGTTATAAATACATAAAAATGTTTTTTTTTTTTCAATTTCCCTTCCACCTTAGCCATCTGCGCTATTAGAAACATGAATTATTTAAATTTCGAAAAGTTTTGAGGCTTACTCTACTATTACTCTTACCTCTACTCTACTTTATACATAATTTATTCAAAAGATAAATTATATTATAGATGCTATGCTTATATTCAAAGAAGACAATTAATTGTCAATATTAATTTCAATTAAATGTCTGCTTAATTCAGACAGTAGCGTACCATCACTGCATATACAGCCTATATAGAAATTCCGGAATTCTATGTTATTTTAAGATAAATATTCGATTTCATAATATCTTTCCTAGAAATCCAAACCACTTTCATCAACTCTCTACTTCCTTCGATTTTGTTTCAATTATTTAAATGAAGACACCAACTTCGTCTGCATTAAACAACAAGTAGGTATAAATAGAATATTCCCTATTCTACGAAGTTGGTTTCGAACTTCGAGGAGGGAAATCTCTTCATGGTCTTCAGGGACACCGATTAACTGAAGCGACTGACATTTCAATAAAGTTAAACACTTTTCCGAAAAGCGCACATGTATATATTATAAACTTAGAAATAATAAATAGTGTAGCGCCCTCGCATAAAAGGAAAAAATTTCAAAGTTTCCTTTTCATAAGAGGGTGCTGATATACTAATTTTGAAGTAAAATGAACTGTAAAATTTCATGATAAGATTTCAGGACTAGAAAAATGTTTGTTATAAACTTGGAGATTTCCCAAACTTAAAAACATTTTGAGAGACAGAATTTATAGGGAACCACTTCATCCTAGACTCAAACGACATTTTTGTTTGGGGGAGGGAGCGGAACACAACATGTTTTTATCTAAAAGAAGTTTTATGTGCTAAAAAGGAGTTTTTGTTAAAGAATATTTCTAATTAAATATAATGAACTAGCCGCCTTTGGCGACCAGTTCGTTCGCCCAGTTTATCGACTTTTTAGGTTGTTAAATGATTAATTTATTACTTGATACGACTGAAAAACATGAATTCAATCAGTATATTTCAAATTTAAAAAAAACTATTAATTAAGAAATAAAAACGGAAGTGAAAATCTTGCTACTGAGTTAATGACTGGTAAATATCCGCGATTGAATGTTTTGATGTATAATTTGAATTGCTTCATAATGTTTAAAAACATTTTGTCAGATAATACATAAAATTGAATTTAAAATATTATTTCTTTTGAAGAGAAAATTGTGCAGAAATGAAATGGATTGAGTCTTAAAATAATACAAAGAAAATTTCTTGTATGATAATTGTTTTAGAAAATATGAATATCGATTTCCATAGAGAAGTCATAACGATGCGGCTAGACTTAAAGTTAGTAAACGGTCGCCAAAATTGAATTATTTTGAGGCAATTTGTCGCCAGTTTTTTGCAGTCTCTAAAATCCCTTTATTACTATTTCTGCTATCCATCCAGAATAACAGTCTTTAAACGAGTTTTTGGAAAATTAACACGATTTTGATGTGCTTGTCGAGCAGCCGTTTTTTAATTTGAAACCTTATCACGATTACTTATCTCGAGGTGATAAGTTTATTTTTGCACTCGATTCAACTCGATTTCTTTACATCATTTATACCTTCTTTCCTCAGACTGAATGTACTTTTGGGTGAGGTGGCGAACATTGCTAATAATATTTTGTAGCTTCTTTAATGAGCTGAGCTTTAATGAGAGAAGCATTGGATTAGAAGCGCCTGTAAAATTATTTAATGAATGAAGCAGTCTGAAATTCGTATGATTGATCAATGATATTTGAATGTTGCTATTCTACAGTAAGTAATAAGGATGATAACGAATAGCTTCGAAATCAGGACTGCACAAGCTGAAATGAATACTCATAACGAAAATAAATGCATTATTAGTAGGATAGCTTTTGAGCTGACATGAGTCGCTTGTTTGTGTATTGCGCTTTTTGTTTCTTCGCACTGCTACATGTGATATGATGAGTCCACATAACATTATGGGAAATTGCGAAAAAATACTTAAGATCTTGTCGTAACCTACTAAAAATTGATTCGGGATTCTCCAGTGGATACTTACTTGCAGAATGAGAATTTTTGTAATAAATATTTCTAAAATTTTAGCCCTTAACTGGGGACGTGCGGTCTGTGATACCGCTAGCAATGGATTTTTATCACCCCAATTTATTTTTAGTTCAATTGAATGGATTGACCCTGTAGCTTCCTGTTTTATGACCTTGAATACACGCACACTTTTTCAACCGATTTCAGCAGATGTTTTTTTAAATAATTCTGTTATTTCTTTTAGAGCGGTCTCTAAGACCGCATCTCCCTGTTAGTGTCCCAGTGATAAACAAGGCTTAGCAGATGGCGCTAAAATTTGGGCCCCGAAATATCATCCAGTTTACTGATCTATTATGAAGCAGTCCACCAGACACTTTTAAATGAAGAATAAAGTGATTTTAGTGATAAGGATAATTGTACAGAAAAGTTTTTCGATGAAAGTTTGCATTCAACTGATTTTGATATGTATGTTCAAACATAATTAATATTTCTAGTGATAATGCATTTTGAAAAATTTATAAAATATATCAATATACCAAGATATATATATATATATATATATATATATATATATATATATATATATATATATATATATATATATATATATATATATATATATATATATATATATATATATATATATATATATACAGACTTTATAGGTTGATTTTTATACTAGTTCTTTATCTGTATGTTTAAAATGCCCTAGAAAATCGTTCTATGAAAGTCACTCAAGCAGATAAAAAAGGGCCAATTTTACCCATTGTCAATTTTTTTTATTTTTCATATAATTGTTGAATTTTACATTATATTGTCTTCTATATACCTTTATATACTGTAAAAATAAATATGATTTAAAAAGTAATATGCTTTTTCGAGAATATTATTCATTGTAATATGTCATTTGAGAAGAAAATGCATGTTCCAACACATTTACTTTTTTCAATGTTAATATATTTTGAAAAATTTCTAAAACATATCTATATGTCAAGAAAAATATCTGCAAAATATATTGGCAGTTTTTCATACTAATGCATTCATTAGAAAATTCAATTTGAGTGTAAATGAAATGCGGTCTCGTAGACTGCACCTCCCCAGTTAAGTCCTAAAATGTCACCTCCCCAGTTAAGGGTTAACTTATTTCATTATAAAAATATACTTGAATTCAGAAAATTAGTTTAAGAAAATTGTGCTCAATTTATACGTTATTATGAATCAGAAGTTATTCAGTTACAGAAGTTATTCAAAGTATCAGTTATTACTTTATCAGAAGAATTTATGATTAAATTTCATAAAATTTTGAATTCGGAATGTCTTTAATTATTATATTTATAAGAAATAAATTCCAATAAAATGCGTCATATTTTCCTCGTTTGTGAATTTTGGTGAACACTTACGGAAAGTATTGAGAACATCAAAAAAATCGACTTGCCATTTTTTATTTATAAACTTTAATCTTTTAGAATCCAAATATTTAAAAACCATATCCAAATATAACCTTGTCGGTTTGAATTTAATCAAGGATGACTCAGATAGATTAAATTTACAACAAAGTTGTATGTTTGTATCATATATGTATCTGCTTCAAATATGGCAAACATTTATTGACATCATAATTGAATTCATAATATAAATTAATTCACCAATACAATAATGCAGTTAAGCTAATTAATCATCTATTGTATAAACGATACTTAAGCAAATATGCTGAGATAAATTTTAACCGTTTTACCATTCAGCCTTTTCCAATGGCTTCTAACCTAGCCATTTATATTACGAATTTCGGAAATTTGCCAATGAGCTTATAGTAGCATGTCTGAAGGGATATTATTACGTATATGTGTAGTATGAATGTCCATTATATCAACAATGATGAGATTAAATCATTATTTGATCGTTCTGGAGTTCCATTAGATATTGTTAACCGGGGCGTATCAGTTAGTGATTGATGGTGTTTTCCAAACTTCTGTATAAGTATTTCTAAATATAAAGAGGGAGTTAACAAAAGAAATGCAAATTTAACAAAATTAAAACAATGCAAAATAAATGATGATAAATTATGGTAAGTTATTTCAGGAAATTACAAAAATTCAATAACCGAATTATGCACTATAATTGTAATATAAAAGCACTTTAATTTGCACAAAAATTAGTAGTTGAGCGATTCCATGTTTTTCATTATATCTCAGTCTTATTTGAAAAACAAAGTGAAATTTTAATAAACGCATTCTGTATTAATAATTTTAACTGTCAGAAAAAATCGATAATCTGAGCGAAGAATCTGGTCTATAGAGGCAGCTAATATTAATTAATGTTTAATTTCATAGCTAATTTAAAGCGATTAGTTTCATGATTTGATTGTGAGATTCAAAAACCCATTTCTTCTGTGACTCATTTTAGACTATATTTGATAATTCAATGGCATATCAATTAATTAGTTACCAACTACATTGTTACAACTAATAACGTAATAATATAGTCAATTATTAGTGATTCAAAATCATCTATCCATAAAAAATTTCTTAATACTAAATTAGTATTAAGGAATTTTGATTCAATAATTTTGGAGTTCTTATTTAATTAAATAATACATTATATTAACTTATCCAATTTTTTTAAATTTATTAATTTATCATTAGCCGACATCAAATAATATTTCCAAAGTCTTGCTCTAAAACAATTCACTTTGATTTTTTTTTCCTTTTATTTATTTATTTTCAGTCAGCTTCAAGAACTGTTTACAAATCCCTTTCTTGAAATCATTGCGATTTTTAGTTATTCTGTTCATCAATAAAACGATTTTTCTAAATTATTTCCAATCATTTGATATACATCAAACTTTCAATGTCGAAATTTTAATGGCCAGGAAATCTTTGGTCTGACATCCATTGAAATATCTGTAAAACTCTCCTCCTAACCGTGAAAGTTAAATAATTAAACTATATAAGGAAGCAATATTACATATTTTTAAATATATTCTGCCCTTTTCCTTTGTTTAAAATCAATGCATGAAATAAAAATTCAGCTTATTTTTTTCATACTGAACAGGTTTCTGTTTAAAGCACGCTTTTAACATTACTTTTGAATTTACTTTATATTTCATTGCGATTATAGTTAAGGTTTCAATTCAAAAACAATGGCGAAAAAAAGTTAATTCGACTATTTTTTAACAAAAATATACATATTTTATGTAATAAAGAAGATGATTAAAATTTTGTATTGTTGCTTTTTTTAGCCTGCATTTTAGTTTTCTTATAATAGTACACTGAATTTTAAATTTTTGAGTAAGAGCTTTCTACACCCAAATAGTGTACCAATATTTTATTTTTGATGAAAAATTTTAAAACAAAATTTTTCTGACAGTCCAGATAAATGCATGTAAATTACAAAAAATATTACAATTAATCCAATAATTACAAAAGTTCGCCGAGTTTATAAAAGTATTTATATTTATTAGAAAGAAATCCATTTTAAAGTTGACTGTTCGTCTGTAGATCTTTTTATATTTATATAGACCGAAAGTACCATACCACAACAAGCTGAGAGAATAAAATTTGGTATATGCTCTTAAGACTAAATTGTTATTATATCAGACAATCGAAAATAAAAGCGTTTACTCTATTTTTTTTTTCACTAACGGTACAGTTAACCATAGAATTCGCGATATGTTTGAGTACATAAAAAAATCCATGAACGAAATTTTCGCTGTTTTTTTATTTTATTTTGTCAAATTTTATTCTGACATGTTCTCAAATATTTTAAAATTTCTTCAAACTAGTACATTTTTCAAAAAATTGTTCGAAGTTTCGAACAAAAAATAAATATTTGATAACTTCCTAAAATATGAATAATGCATTAGATAGAGAGTCTAAACAAAATTTGAATTTTTTATAACATTCCAAATTGCAAAACATAGAAATTCTAAAACACTGCAAGGCACTGAGGCGAATATCACTCATAAATATGCAAACAGTTTTGTTATCCTGTATGCTCAACAGAAAAATTATGTATGCAAATAAAGTCTCGGAAAATTTACCAACAAAAACGATCAATTTAAATTGAAGATATATAGGTTTTGACGAGAATATATCACTGAAAATATCTCCTTCCTGGGTGGTCTGCATATTATGATATCTTTTTTTAGTACATAAACATCATATTCGCCTGTAAATGTTAAAAAAAAATGAAAATTCATAATCTTCAAGTTGCTGTAATGAATCTGCCTTTTTGTTTCCTTATATACGTTGTATAGCGAAAGTATCATAATAGTCAAAAAATCGAATTCAAGATTTTACCGAATCTCCACATATTAGGCCTCACTGAGTTCGAAAAATGCATTTCTGGAAACTGTCCGTCTGTCTGTGACAAAGAAAATTCATAATGCTTTAAACTAAAAGGATGAAATTTGGTATACGAACTTAACACCATATTTGTAGAGTTCTATAAATTTTAAGCAAAATCAGTTCAGAGAAAGTCTGTCTGTCCGGTTGTTCGAATATAAATTAACATGTTAACTACAAACGAAGAAAGCTAGATGGATGAAATTCGGCACACATATTTAACATCTATCAAATATTAAGCCAAATCCTATGAGGAGTTGACGGTCTATTAGTCTGTACTTTCAGAAACATATAAACTCGATACTCAAAAACACAAAGAGTTAATTATATAGAATTTGGTATGGTATTTTGTGACTACAAGTGTAGCTTTTTAAGAAATATTGGTTTCTGTAGCTTGGGAAAAATGCATTTAAAATGCAGATTCGATTTTCAGGTGTTATTAACTACATGCCCGGGTTTAATCGCCAATTTATTTGCCAGGGTTAACTCGATGGATTCAGTAAAAATGCTAAATTCAAGCCAAAGGTTAATATTTCGTGACTATGGTATGCCAATGTCATATGAGGCTTCCTTTAATATAACACCTTTGCGAAAATGCGAGAATGTTTTGGGGAGACCATTTACCCTGGTTTAAGTTAGTTTTGTAAAGTTAATAACTTTTAAAATTATATTTTTTGGTTCCTCTTTAAAGTTGAGAAGTTCTATATAGAGAGAAAAAATAACTTAAAATAATACAATCTATATATTTGAAATAATGAAGAAATATAAAAAATCAGCCCCTCAATTCAAAACGGTAGACCGATTTCGAAAAGTACCAAAATTCCTGACACCCTAGATACTTTATAAAAGGTAGCTTTTCCTATTTGAGATAAATCTCATAGACATTACTATTTCCATGCGGAAAACCCCGGCAACGAAGCCACAATCTAATCGCACATACAATAAATCAACAAAATGCCCTCTCGCTGGTATGGTTCAGAAGTTTAGAGAGGGGGGTGCAAGCTCACATGTCGTCCTCGTTATATGAACATGGTTCAAAATGACAAGGTCCATCCCAAAATAGTCCTAGCGTTAATTTAAAACTGGACATTAATATAATTAACTTACTAACCAATAAATACACATCCTCCACAAAAAAATGATTTTTTTTTTGTAAAATTTAAATAACCTATCAAATTAGATATTTGAGAGGTGTGAGAAATCAAGCAGAGCCTCTCTCTTGTAAAACCTTTCTGAAAAGTTTGTGCTAGTATTTTTGTTATTACGATATACTGCTTATGTGCTGCTGTTTATTGCGAGTACCCACTCTTCTTTATTATTAGTTTGGGCTTGCTTTATAACCTGTGTATTCATGATTTTGTATGGAATAAAGAGTCGTTATTTGGTATTGAACCTTTTATCCACCATAAGAATCTACGTGACTTTTTAGGTCTTAATGTATCTAAAAGCAACAAACTTGTTTCATATATATGAAGCTAAGGCAACAGCAAAAACAACTTACACATTTCTAATTTATTAGACACAGAAAAAAAACACTGACACAGAAAATCATTCTTTATGTGAAAAAAATAGATCCGACAAAGAAATATGTGAAAACATTCTCCGTGCGGGAGAAAATCTATTCTCGGATACCAATAATTGGATGGCCGCTGATCAGAATTCCTGAACAGAAAGAAAGAGGAAAGCACAACGGAGTTCGCCAAGAAATCATTACAAAAAGTTTTAGGTAACACAGTTCCCCTGAATTTGTAGCCATTTTTCTCTTACCTTTATCAAATTTTGATTATTACTTCTCTTCCATAAAATCAAAAATGGCTTTCTTTTTAATATCGGGAGCAATGTTTGGAGGAAACACATTGTAACATTATTTCAATAAAAGTCATTTTAACGCATATTCTTCTTAAGATAATCTTAAGAAGCAAAGCCAATTCACCTCCTTGCATCGCACTTTGTTTAATATAATAATGTTTTTCTGCATGAAATATTTTTTATATAAATTCTGTGATGCGGAATTCGTTCAAAATTCTTTAAAAGGCCAAACCTTAATAACTAGAGATACAAAATGTAAATATTGACTTTTTGTTTTATTATGTTCACTACGAAAAAGATTTTTATTATAGAATTTTACCTTGATAAAATCAAAAAATTTTTATAGCTCATTGCAAATTTTCGCACTATTAATAATATCGAAATAAAGTATTTTTCAGTGTCGCAAATTTTATTTACTAGTTATTTAAGTTTGTCAGTTTTAACAATCTTTCAAATATAATTTTGTGTATAATTTGTGACAATACATTTCAGTATTGTTATAAAAATCAGATTTAATTTACTGTCTCATCAAATCTTTCATTTCATTTCTTTCGTCAAATTCAAATTTCTCACACTCCAAAAAACTGCTTTTATTGAATATTGTAGTGGTTACATAGGTCTACTAGCTTCTCTTTTGACACAACAGATGGCGACACCTTATAAACATCAAGGTATATTTCCCATGATCCTTCTTCTTCTGGGTCATTATTAGATTGTATTATGAGTGTCGTGTTTTTCCTTGTTTTTGTTTGTTTGTCTTGTGAAATGTGGAACAGAGAAAATAATTCAATAACTTAACTGAAACTTATCTATTATTTTTCTGTATCTCATAATGAAGTTATAAAGAGTCTCGTTTCTCTAAGCTATTAATTTTGGAACTGAATATTCACTTGACATGCTTTTAAACTTGCCTTCTTTCTGCTAATTCCTTGATGTAAAAATTTTGAACCAAATATCTGATGAAGTAAGTAAACAAGAAAAGTATCAACTGTACCTTGCTACACAAACACAGTATTTCGTACCAGAGGTTAGACCTTTTTCTTTTATACTTCATCGTGCATCAAGTATACAAAAAGAAAGTAGTGTAATTGTCTAAAATTTTGAACTCGAAATTTTAATGAATCTCAATATTTCAGCCCTCTTTTAGCCCCCCAAACACTTATTGGTTCTATGCCTGTTTTACTGTGAAAATATTAACTGAAAATCTCTTTGAGTTAGAGAGATGAAATTTGTTGTGATGTCTTTACACCAAATTTGTACATTTATATAAATTTTGAACGAAATCCACTTAAATGATATATCTTTGTCTGGACGTTCGAGTACTAGTTGACACAATAACTAGCAGTCCGTTAAATATATATTGTACAAATTATTTGAGGGGACGGAATAGCCTGGTTGGTAGTGCGTTTAATTCGCGTCCCTTGGGTTGCGAAACCGAACCCCGCCGGTCAAAGACTCTCTGTGTGCGTGGTGGCTGGCACACGTATAAATCTGTCGTGACCACAAAGTCGAGAGTAATACCACTGGGAGTACTGGATCAGGGGTGATCGTTCACTGATTTAGGTCTAAATTACGATCTGTGGATGAATGAATGAAATCCATGAATGAAGTCCGCCCCTTAAATAGGGTTGTGACGTGTGTGTAGCTAAGTCGTACTCTTGTCCCTAGATGACGCTACTGAAGAAACAAGAGAAGCATCCTTGACTTAAAATTACTTACTTCTAAAGTCAGTGGGCCTGTCTATGACAAGTACCATTAGAAACAACAACAAATTATTTGAGATCATCTTCTCTTTTATGCTTTTAACTGTCAAAAAAATTTTTATGGCATCTCTTTTCGTTTACGACCTCATGTTACATTATTTAATTATTATTACTGTAAGATATACACAAAATTACTTGCTCGACGTACTCTTGTAATTTACAAGTGAACTTTTAGGACACCCTGTATTTTTCAAACTATCTCTTTCTATATTTTTCCAATTATCTATAAACACTAAAATGCATCTGGGTCATCATTATCATAATTCATTTCATAATTCATTATGATAATGATGAGTATTTAATTGATTTTGATATATTTTTATCTGAATACAATACTGAAATAAAAAAAAAATCCCAATCTCAAATAAATGTAACGAATGCATAACTTAAACAATACATACAGACATATTTCCTGAAATTTAAAATATAATAAATCTAATTTTTGATAGAACAATTCAAAACAATTTGCAAACTAGAAATACCCCAACCTATTTTCCTTCTCTTCAGTAAACGACTAGTAAATTAAAAATGAATAATAAGATTTAAAATATTTATTCTGATAGAGATAGAGATACATACGATACATCATTGAATAGGAAAAAAATCGAAATTTTATTTCTTGCATACGTGTAATCTTGACAGAAGAAGCATTTTTTTAAAAAATAATTACAGCCAGTCTCTCCGTTACTACAGTAGTAAGCCATATAAAGAGGGAAGCATTCTATTGCAAGAAAGTGCCGACAAATGAAGAAAAGTCATTTAGTCCACTATAGTATTCAAAGAATGAATCTATTGAAGCATTGTAGTGTGTATTACATTTTAAATGCAACTAAGTGTCACCACGTTATAAAACTTCGGCTCTTTTATAGTTGGTATAAGAAATTCGTACAAGATGGTTACATATATAACGGGGTAAACGTAGGTAGTTTTCGTACTTGTATCCGAATTATTTTAATGTAGAATTATTTTCGAACTTAAGGTATCTGACTATATTAAGAGACGAATTTTTAGAAAATAATACATAAACATATTTTTTATTGTACCAGATATCTAAAACAGACTTGAGACTTCACTAATAGAAGAAAAAATACCATCCATTGCCTTTAGTTTTTTAAAAACAGCTTATTTAATGAAAATTTAGCAAAATTTTCTATGTCAAGAAAAATCGAGTAAGTTAAAATATAATGGGAATATTTAATTTTTATTTCACCTATATATATAACTCAAATTACCTAAAATATAACAGACCACAAGATAAAAATTATTTTAAAAAATAAAAGTTTTATGAGCCGTTAAAGTGGCCGTTAATGTTTTTTTTTGTTGTCAAAATTTATCTATGTTTTGAACTTAAAATGTCTGTGAAACGTGTCTATTTTAAAATCATCAGTCTATCATACCCTCAATGGGTTTGAATACAAGCATACCAAATTTCATGAATTTTATTGAATTGATTTTGAGATATCTTGTTTTCCGTGAATCAATCACAGTGAAATATTCATTCTTCAGAAAATGCGTTTAGATATCGTACTTGTAAATTAGCTAATTCAACTGCGCTGCAAACACATGTAGTTTCACGCTTTTTTAACAGAAAAATAAGTAAACTACGACTGAGTAGGTGGAGAGTTAATATAAACATTTAAAATAAAATTTTGGAGAATTTTACTGCAAAAATAAAATAAATTACTCATTCTTGGTTAAAAATATCAGTGTTTTCCACATCATTTTTATTTGTTGTGTATTGTTAAAACTACTGTATCTATAGTTCTATCTAACATATATTAAAAACAAAGTCTGTTTTAGAATCTACGAAGTTTAAACGTTTATTTTTAGTTCATACAAAACAAATTTCAAATTTTTCTCGAAAAATCATCTTTACAACCCATTCGGTTACTTTAACCATAGAACATAGGAAGTTGAAACCTTAAATTTAGCAACCAACGGTATGGCGTGTCTTTAAACCCTATACCTGCTTCTTTTTAAGATTTGTAAGATCAAATTGTTACTGTAAGGAGATCAATACCCAGAGACTAATTGCTTAACGTGTGGCAAGAAATAACTTCCAATTCGGCATTTTTCACACAGAAAATGAAGCTAATGTTCAAAGCATAGAATAAATGTTTGATTTTTTTTTCTCTATCCAGTGTTTTTCGTACGTGTTTCTATTTCTTATCTTTCATTTGATTTAAATATTCTAAATCTGCACCTTCTTTTTGAACAACCTATATTAATGGAATTTCAAATTTCCCAAATTCTGTGCATGAAGAGGCAGAGTTTATATCTAAAGACATAACTGTAGTTGTTTAACACTATGGTTGTAAAATTACATTAATCCTTTCAAACATTTATATAATCATGTGAGAACATGCTGTTGTTTTGTTTTTATGATTTTGAAGCCACAAAATGCACAGGCAGAAAATTGGCGATTTATCGCTTTCCATTCAATAATTTTTCGCTTTTAGAAATATTAGAAAAGGATAAAGATGGCTGTCATTTGGTGACTTATCGCCAAAAAAAGTTACAACTCGGGGCGAATGTCCGTAATGCACCTGATTCTCCTGTCTGGTGAATAAAGGACAGAATCGTAGGAAGTTATAGCCAGAAGAAACACAGAGAAAAAAATGGGAATGAATATGAAACATCAAAGGGAGGTATCGAAATATATATATATATGTATATAAATATTTTTTTTCAATTTTCAATTTTTTTTCTAGCTGGCAAAATATTTTAGAATTCAAACGATTTCCAAATTTAAAAAATATTATTTTTTAATAATTTGATAGTCACGTGATTTTTTAAAATCGATTTAAACTGGTTAATGACTTAAATTAATTAAGACAAACAATGGCTTTAAAAATAATAATGTTCTCACATCATAGCTGGAAATCTGCGACAGCAGATACATTTTTTTTTATTAACTTTTATTTCTACTTAGTATTTCCAGCCTTAAAAAGTTCTAGCTTTTCGAATGTTTTCATCCAATCCATCTTCGAAAATGTGAACAAAAAAAATCTTGTACTCCAATGAATTCAAAAGCTACTTCGAGTCAAGTTGAGCTGGATGAAAAACGATCTCAACTAAGCTATTCTTTTATATGGGCATCGAAAGTGCTACCGTGGTAACAGAAAACTGCCGAGATTCAAGCTCTTCGAATCAAGAATACAGCTTCATGAAAAATTCAATTTTTGTTGCCCCTGGAGTCAGAAAAAATAAATCTTTCCCGTTCTTTGTCATAAAATCTTTCGATGTCGCACAGCCGCGATGGGAAAAGTTGTTGCTTTATTCCGAATGGAATATCTATCTTAGGGAATAAAATCGTTGCTGGAATCTTTTAAATCCTGAATATCATCATGAAAATGAAGAAATCGGCAGATAAAGTATTTCTGTGTATTTTCATCTTTATTAGTGCCATAAAGTAAAAAAAAAGGTTAAATATAAAGATAAATAACCGGAGTTTAAACGCCACAGATTTTTATTTGTATTTTATGGAACATTAATATTTAACACTAAACTTACCAACTCTTATTTCTGCCATAGCCAGTCAAATGACTGGACTTTATGTTCCCTAACTGAATGTATGAAATATGTATGTTAGAAGTAAATAAACAAATTAACTTCGTTATAATTAAACAAAATTGTATATTGTCAATTTCGATGTATTAGAAACACAAAGAATAAGAATTTTATATTTCCTTGCTTATCGCATTTTGCTTCCATTGTACATTTTCCGCAAACATATTTTTCACATTTAGAATAAATTTTTATGGTTTTATTTTCGTTACAATATCCTATTTGACATGTCTTACGTTAATAAGAATCGTAATAGATTTAGGTATCGATCGTTTTGTATTTGTCCATTCTTTTGGTTGTTCGTAGGCTTCTCGAAAATCGGCGGCAAGTTCTACTGCTAACTGGAGTAAAAAATCTTGTCTTACGATATTTTCGTCTGTCGCCTGCTTTTACACAATCCAGGCCAGCTAAACCAAGAATATTTAAAAATATTTGGAGATGCCATCTGAAAAACTTAGATTTTATGGTATATTTCCTCGCCATTTGATAGATCATGTCTACACCAAATTTAAGTACTTTCTTGAAATTTTAATTCACAGTTACTTTGATTTAAACAAACTATGCAACAGTTTTTGCAGCAATGTGCAAGTAATTGAATACAATACGTTGAATACGCATTACATCATAATTTCTGATCTGATAACCTTACAAAGCAATAAATTGTTCTCCCGGTGAATTGACTGGTTGTGGTAGATAACAGTATATAAATATTACTCAAAATTAATAAAATACAAATAAAAAATAATTGAATATTAACTGTAAACAATTCTTAGAAAAGTCTTGAAGTTAAATGATCAAAAGCCATAAGATGATATGCGTATTTTCGATGAAAAAATTCATAATCGGTCATTTGACTGGTTATGGAATGTTTAGTGTTAATTTTCCGCAACTATCTTTTCCATATTTATAAAAAAAAAATACAACAAGGAAATTAGATCTACAGAATAGGTGTTATAATAACTTTTCACCAGCTATTTGGCAAGATTTTTTTTACAAATATATTAGTTCTAAATGCTTGTGCTCTCTTTTTGCGTTACAGCATTAATTTCATTTTATATTATTTCAATTAATTTTCCTTGTCATTTTACTGTTTTATGCTTTTTTCGTATATGAAGTTGTTGTTTCTTATAACACTTGCCATGGACAAGCCCGCTGTTCGAAGACAGCCGATTTAAGCCTGAGGGGGAGCCCCTCTTATTTCTATAGTAGCGCCATCTAAGGCGAAGAGAACGACTTAGCTACACACACGTCAAAACCCTTTTTACGGGGCGGACTTCATTCACGCATTTCATTCACTCAACCACATATCGTAATTTAGACCTGAATCAGAGAACGATCACCCCTGATCCAGTACCCCCAGTGGTATTACTCTCAACATGGAGAACTTTGTAATCATGACAGATTTAAAGTTTCACCAGCAACCACACACACGGAGAGTCTTCGGCCGGCGGGGTTCGAACTCGCAACCTAAGGGACGCGAATCCGACGCTCTACCAACCAGGTTATCCCGGCCTTTAATGAAGTACAGAGAAAATATTGTAATTGGCAAAAAAAAATCGAACTCGGGACTTTCACGAATCTTTTCAGACCTCCCTGTGTTCAATAAATACTTATAGAAACTTGTAGGGCTATAAAATTAAAATTCAAAATTAGAAAAATAGAGCTCATTCTCTACTCGAAATTTGTATATTTCTTTCGAATTCGAAAAGAAATCCATTCAGAGAAAATCTGGCTGTTCGAGCATAATAAGTTAACAAGGTAAATACTGAACGAAAAGAACTAAGTAAATAAAATTTTGTTAGAAAGATTTAACATCTAGAGTGTAGATAGTATCAAACGTGATATTTAACCTCTAGAATGTAGATAGTATCAAATGTGAGATTTAACATCTAGAGTGTAGATAGTATCAAATGTTAAATTTAACATCTAGAGTGTAGATAGTATCAGATGTGAGATTTAACATCTAGAGTGTAGATAGTATCAAATGTGAGATTTAACATCTAGAGTGTAGATAGTATCAAATGTGAGATTTAACATCTAGAGTGTAGATAGTATCAAATGTGAGATTTAACCTCTAGAGTGTAGATAGTATCAAATGTGAGATTTAACATCTAGAGTGTAAATAGTATCAAAGGTGAAACTAAATCCGTCAAATGTTCTGTTTTTCACAACAACTCAAAAACTCAATGAATAAAATGTATGAAATTCAGTGTAAAATTTTGTGCCTACGATTGTAATTCTCTATCAAAATTTGATTTCAATCGACGAATAAAAGGCAATCAATGCATATTCGGTTTCCTGATATTTTCGCAGTAACTTCATCTCAGCGATTAATCGTTAAAAAATATGCCAGTAATTGGATGCTTTTATGTTATTTGTAACTATTGCTCACCATTGACATGCGAATTGTAAAACATAACTGTTTCACAATAGAATATTTGATACATTTTAAGCAGATAACTCCCACTAGTTTATAAAGTTTAAGTCATTTTAATAATGAATACATTTAACCGAACTTTCAGTTTAGTGCTTTATTTATTATTATTATATATTCGAATGAAGAAATTTTAAACTATTTTTTTTAGTTCTCAACTTATTTACACATTATTAAAAAAAATATTTCTTTATTTGACTCAAAATAAAGACCAATTAATGTGTTGAATTAAAATGAGCAATATTACCAGAAAATGCAAACAAGTTAATAGAATTCATCCAAGAAAGAAAGTCTGATAATAGATTGATGATTTTTATTTTCTTATATACTTAGTATAAAGTATAGTAATCATCAAACAATTCAAACATGAGATTTTGAAAATCTCCACAGTTTAAATCTCTCTGAATTCGAAAAACACATTTTTAGA
Source organism: Argiope bruennichi (assembly GCF_947563725.1). Lineage (NCBI taxonomy): Eukaryota > Metazoa > Arthropoda > Arachnida > Araneae > Araneidae > Argiope > Argiope bruennichi. Next base: position 107,930,887 of record NC_079156.1, read on the forward strand.
AAATGTCCGTCTGTCTGTCTGTCTGACAAAGATAAATGATATACCCTTTGAGCTAGACAGATGAAGTTTGGTATAACGGTCTTTACGCCAGATTTGCAGATTTCTGTCAAATTTTGAGTGAAATCTGCTCAAAGGAAGTCCGTCTGTCTGGCTTTTCGAATATAATTTAACACGATAATTGCAAAATGAAACATAGATACGTAAAATTCGATACACAGATTTTATATCTATAGTCCAGACATTTATCAAAGTGTGAACCAAATCCATCAAGGGATTGACAGTCCGTCCGTCTGTGCTTCTTGAAACATGTAAACGCGACAACTCAAAGTTGCAAAGTTGAATTAAATATGTTAAATTTGTTATGGGATTTCGCTACAGCAAGAGCAGCTTTGTTCCAAATTTTTGTTTCAATCGGTTGGAAAAATTGAGCCTAAAACATAAATTTGATTTTCAAAATATTATTATCGGCATATCGTAGATGAATCGCCAAATAACTCGCCGAGGATGGCACGATATGCTCAATATCATGCCAAAGGGTAATATTTCGTAACTATTGTACGTCAATGCTATGCTATGCAAGGTGTTCTCTAGGATAACACCTTTGTTAGAGAATATACGAAAAAGCTTTGAGGCTACTACTTCCGCCGATTTTAAAATGTCTCTGAAAACATTTGGATAGATTTTCTATTGAATACGTGCTTAAAAATAAGTTTTCATAAAGACATTCTCAGCAATGTAAGAATATTTAATATCGCTTCCTGTTTACTATTTTCCTTTCTGTAAGTCTGAGATGCTCAAATTTAAATATCCATTTATACATTCTTAGAATAATTAATCTGGAAAAAAATAGGTAACAAATGATGCATAGTATAAAAATCGTCTGGTTTAATAAATTAAAATTCCATAGGGATACGAGTTGTAATTCTGTTTTATTGAATCATCAGCTCACAATTTTATAATTATTTAAACCATTATGATACAAATTTAAAAATAAGATATTTTTTTATATTTAACTCCGCATCGTGTTTATTCTTTTATTTTCGTAACGTTGATAATAACTGTCGAAAACTCTCAATTGGAGACTGTCAATTTTTAGAATGATTGTTCTGGAATAATCATTCTAAAAACTAGATAACGAATTCCAGATCTAGATAACGAATGAATAATTATAAAAATGATAGGAACTAATACATAAAAACTTAGTTCTAATGCTACTTCCATTGAACAATCGACATGCAAATTTATAACGACTTATATGACTATGATACAAATTTATAAGTACGCTATTTCTTGATATTTCACACGGTATCATGTTTATTATTTTTTTCTATAATATTAATTGTAAGTCAAATTTATAATGCTGATAATCTGAATTCAAACCTTCACATTTTTTAGAATGATTAATCTTGATCAACTAGGCGACGAATGATTACAAATGATAAAAATCATCCATGCCATTCGATTTTCTCTTGATACTAATCCCTTTGAACCATCAGGATACAAGTTTAAAATCAGTTATACTATTATGATACACGTTTAAAAGTAAGCTATTTCTTGAAAATAATAATATAATATTTTTAACTCAACATCATGTTTATTATTTTTTGTACAGATGATAATAATTGTAAAAAAAATATCTGAATTGAAAACTGCGCGTTTTTAGAATGATTATTCTGTATCAACTAGGCAATGAATGACTTCACATGATGAAAATCGTCTGCACTTAAATGAAAGATTTCTTCGTGCTACTAATGCCATTTTATTGAACAATCAGAATAAAATGTTATTATTACTTATACTGTTATGATACACGTTTATAAGTAAGCTATTTCTTGATGATAATAATAATATAATATTTTTTAATTCAACATCATGTTTATTATTTTTTGTACAGATGATAATAATTGTAAAAAAAATATCTGAATTGAAAACTGCGCGTTTTTAGAATGATTATTCTGTATCAACTAGGCAATGAATGACTTCACATGATGAAAATCGTCTGCACTTAAATGAAAGATTTCTTCGTGTTACTAATGCCATTTTATTGAACAATCAGAATAAAATGTTATTATTACTTATACTGTTATGATACACGTTTATAAGTAAGCTATTTCTTGATGATAATAATAATATAATATTTTTTAATTCAACATCATGTTTATTATTTTTTGTACAGATGATAATAATTGTAAAAAAAATATCTGAATTGAAAACTGCGCGTTTTTAGAATGATTATTCTGTATCAACTAGGCAATGAATGACTTCACATGATGAAAATCGTCTGCACTTAAATGAAAGATTTCTTCGTGTTACTAAAGCCATTTCATTGAACAATCAGAATAAAATGTTATTATTACTTATACTGTTATGATACACGTTTATAAGTAAGCTATTTCTTGATGATAATAATAATATAATATTTTTTAATTCAACATCATGTTTATTATTTTTTGTACAGATGATAATAATTGTAAAAAAATATCTGAATTGAAAACTGCGCGTTTTTAGAATGATTATTCTGTATCAACTAGGCAATGAATGACTTCACATGATGAAAATCGTCTGCACTTAAATGAAAGATTTCTTCGTGTTACTAAAGCCATTTTATTGAACAATCAGAATAAAATGTTATTATTACTTATACTGTTATGATACACGTTTATAAGTAAGCTATTTCTTGATGATAATAATAATATAATATTTTTTAATTCAACATCATGTTTATTATTTTTTGTACAGATGATAATAATTGTAAAAAAATATCTGAATTGAAAACTGCGCGTTTTTAGAATGATTATTCTGTATCAACTAGGCAATGAATGACTTCACATGATGAAAATCGTCTGCACTTAAATGAAAGATTTCTTCGTGTTACTAATGCCATTTTATTGAACAATCAGAATAAAATGTTATTATTACTTATACTGTTATGATACACGTTTATAAGTAAGCTATTTCTTGATGATAATAATAATATAATATTTTTTAATTCAACATCATGTTTATTATTTTTTGTACAGATGATAATAATTGTAAAAAAAATATCTGAATTGAAAACTGCGCGTTTTTAGAATGATTATTCTGTATCAACTAGGCAATGAATGACTTCACATGATGAAAATCGTCTGCACTTAAATGAAAGATTTCTTCGTGTTACTAAAGCCATTTCATTGAACAATCAGAATAAAATGTTATTATTACTTATACTGTTATGATACACGTTTATAAGTAAGCTATTTCTTGATGATAATAATAATATAATATTTTTTAATTCAACATCATGTTTATTATTTTTTGTACAGATGATAATAATTGTAAAAAAAATATCTGAATTGAAAACTGCGCGTTTTTAGAATGATTATTCTGTATCAACTAGGCAATGAATGACTTCACATGATGAAAATCGTCTGCACTTAAATGAAAGATTTCTTCGTGTTACTAAAGCCATTTTATTGAACAATCAGAATAAAAGGTTATTATTACTTATACTGTTATGATACACGTTTATAAGTAAGCTATTTCTTGATGATAATAATAATATAATATTTTTTAATTCAACATCATGTTTATTATTTTTTGTACAGATGATAATAATTGTAAAAAAAATATCTGAATTGAAAACTGCGCGTTTTTAGAATGATTATTCTGTATCAACTAGGCAATGAATGACTTCACATGATGAAAATCGTCTGCACTTAAATGAAAGATTTCTTCGTGTTACTAATGCCATTTTATTGAACAATCAGAATAAAATGTTATTATTACTTATACTGTTATGATACACGTTTATAAGTAAGCTATTTCTTGATGATAATAATAATATAATATTTTTTAATTCAACATCATGTTTATTATTTTTTGTACAGATGATAATAATTGTAAAAAAAATATCTGAATTGAAAACTGCGCGTTTTTAGAATGATTATTCTGTATCAACTAGGCAATGAATGACTTCACATGATGAAAATCGTCTGCACTTAAATGAAAGATTTCTTCGTGTTACTAAAGCCATTTCATTGAACAATCAGAATAAAATGTTATTATTACTTATACTGTTATGATACACGTTTATAAGTAAGCTATTTCTTGATGATAATAATAATATAATATTTTTTAATTCAACATCATGTTTATTATTTTTTGTACAGATGATAATAATTGTAAAAAAAATATCTGAATTGAAAACTGCGCGTTTTTAGAATGATTATTCTGTATCAACTAGGCAATGAATGACTTCACATGATGAAAATCGTCTGCACTTAAATGAAAGATTTCTTCGTGTTACTAATGCCATTTTATTGAACAATCAGAATAAAATGTTATTATTACTTATACTGTTATGATACACGTTTATAAGTAAGCTATTTCTTGATGATAATAATAATATAATATTTTTTAATTCAACATCATGTTTATTATTTTTTGTACAGATGATAATAATTGTAAAAAAAATATCTGAATTGAAAACTGCGCGTTTTTAGAATGATTATTCTGTATCAACTAGGCAATGAATGACTTCACATGATGAAAATCGTCTGCACTTAAATGAAAGATTTCTTCGTGTTACTAATGCCATTTTATTGAACAATCAGAATAAAATGTTATTATTACTTATACTGTTATGATACACGTTTATAAGTAAGCTATTTCTTGATGATAATAATAATATAATATTTTTTAATTCAACATCATGTTTATTATTTTTTGTACAGATGATAATAATTGTAAAAAAAAAATATCTGAATTGAAAACTGCGCGTTTTTAGAATGATTATTCTGTATCAACTAGGCAATGAATGACTTCACATGATGAAAATCGTCTGCACTTAAATGAAAGATTTCTTCGTGTTACTAATGCCATTTTATTGAACAATCAGAATAAAATGTTATTATTACTTATACTGTTATGATACACGTTTATAAGTAAGCTATTTCTTGATGATAATAATAATATAATATTTTTTAATTCAACATCATGTTTATTATTTTTTGTACAGATGATAATAATTGTAAAAAAATATCTGAATTGAAAACTGCGCGTTTTTAGAATGATTATTCTGTATCAACTAGGCAATGAATGACTTCACATGATGAAAATCGTCTGCACTTAAATGAAAGATTTCTTCGTGTTACTAATGCCATTTTATTGAACAATCAGAATAAAATGTTATTATTACTTATACTGTTATGATACACGTTTATAAGTAAGCTATTTCTTGATGATAATAATAATATAATATTTTTTAACTCACCATTATGTTTATTATTTTTTGTACAGCTGATAATAATTGTAAAAAAATATCTGAATTGAAAACTGCGCGTTTTTAGAATGATTATTCTGTATCAACTAGGCAATGAATGACTTCACATGATGAAAATCGTCTGCACTTAAATGAAAGATTTCTTCGTGTTACTAATGCCATTTTATTGAACAATCAGAATAAAATGTTATTATTACTTATACTGTTATGATACACGTTTATAAGTAAGCTATTTCTTGATGATAATAATAATATAATATTTTTTAATTCAACATCATGTTTATTATTTTTTGTACAGATGATAATAATTGTAAAAAAAATATCTGAATTGAAAACTGCGCGTTTTTAGAATGATTATTCTGTATCAACTAGGCAATGAATGACTTCACATGATGAAAATCGTCTGCACTTAAATGAAAGATTTCTTCGTGTTACTAATGCCATTTTATTGAACAATCAGAATAAAATGTTATTATTACTTATACTGTTATGATACACGTTTATAAGTAAGCTTTTTCTTGATGATAATAATAATATAATATTTTTTAATTCAACATCATGTTTATTATTTTTTGTACAGATGATAATAATTGTAAAAAAAATATCTGAATTGAAAACTGCGCGTTTTTAGAATGATTATTCTGTATCAACTAGGCAATGAATGACTTCACATGATGAAAATCGTCTGCACTTAAATGAAAGATTTCTTCGTGTTACTAATGCCATTTTATTGAACAATCAGAATAAAATGTTATTATTACTTATACTGTTATGATACACGTTTATAAGTAAGCTATTTCTTGATGATAATAATAATATAATATTTTTTAATTCAACATCATGTTTATTATTTTTTGTACAGATGATAATAATTGTAAAAAAAATATCTGAATTGAAAACTGCGCGTTTTTAGAATGATTATTCTGTATCAACTAGGCAATGAATGACTTCACATGATGAAAATCGTCTGCACTTAAATGAAAGATTTCTTCGTGTTACTAAAGCCATTTTATTGAACAATCAGAATAAAATGTTATTATTACTTATACTGTTATGATACACGTTTATAAGTAAGCTATTTCTTGATGATAATAATAATATAATATTTTTTAATTCAACATCATGTTTATTATTTTTTGTACAGATGATAATAATTGTAAAAAAAATATCTGAATTGAAAACTGCGCGTTTTTAGAATGATTATTCTGTATCAACTAGGCAATGAATGACTTCACATGATGAAAATCGTCTGCACTTAAATGAAAGATTTCTTCGTGTTACTAAAGCCATTTCATTGAACAATCAGAATAAAATGTTATTATTACTTATACTGTTATGATACACGTTTATAAGTAAGCTATTTCTTGATGATAATAATAATATAATATTTTTTAATTCAACATCATGTTTATTATTTTTTGTACAGATGATAATAATTGTAAAAAAAATATCTGAATTGAAAACTGCGCGTTTTTAGAATGATTATTCTGTATCAACTAGGCAATGAATGACTTCACATGATGAAAATCGTCTGCACTTAAATGAAAGATTTCTTCGTGTTACTAATGCCATTTTATTGAACAATCAGAATAAAATGTTATTATTACTTATACTGTTATGATACACGTTTATAAGTAAGCTATTTCTTGATGATAATAATAATATAATATTTTTTAATTCAACATCATGTTTATTATTTTTTGTACAGATGATAATAATTGTAAAAAAAATATCTGAATTGAAAACTGCGCGTTTTTAGAATGATTATTCTGTATCAACTAGGCAATGAATGACTTCACATGATGAAAATCGTCTGCACTTAAATGAAAGATTTCTTCGTGTTACTAAAGCCATTTCATTGAACAATCAGAATAAAATGTTATTATTACTTATACTGTTATGATACACGTTTATAAGTAAGCTATTTCTTGATGATAATAATAATATAATATTTTTTAATTCAACATCATGTTTATTATTTTTTGTACAGATGATAATAATTGTAAAAAAAATATCTGAATTGAAAACTGCGCGTTTTTAGAATGATTATTCTGTATCAACTAGGCAATGAATGACTTCACATGATGAAAATCGTCTGCACTTAAATGAAAGATTTCTTCGTGTTACTAAAGCCATTTTATTGAACAATCAGAATAAAATGTTATTATTACTTATACTGTTATGATACACGTTTATAAGTAAGCTATTTCTTGATGATAATAATAATATAATATTTTTTAATTCAACATCATGTTTATTATTTTTTGTACAGATGATAATAATTGTAAAAAAAATATCTGAATTGAAAACTGCGCGTTTTTAGAATGATTATTCTGTATCAACTAGGCAATGAATGACTTCACATGATGAAAATCGTCTGCACTTAAATGAAAGATTTCTTCGTGTTACTAATGCCATTTTATTGAACAATCAGAATAAAATGTTATTATTACTTATACTGTTATGATACACGTTTATAAGTAAGCTATTTCTTGATGATAATAATAATATAATATTTTTTAATTCAACATCATGTTTATTATTTTTTGTACAGATGATAATAATTGTAAAAAAAATATCTGAATTGAAAACTGCGCGTTTTTAGAATGATTATTCTGTATCAACTAGGCAATGAATGACTTCACATGATGAAAATCGTCTGCACTTAAATGAAAGATTTCTTCGTGTTACTAATGCCATTTTATTGAACAATCAGAATAAAATGTTATTATTACTTATACTGTTATGATACACGTTTATAAGTAAGCTATTTTATATAATAATAATATGATATTATTTAATTCAGCATTATGTTTACCATTTATTGTACGTTTGATAATAATTATGATTAAATCTAAATTGAAATCTATACATTTTTAGAATGATTAATTTAGAAGTAACTAGATAAGGAATGACTGAATGGTTCAACCAGCTAGTGTGGTCTCTCTAAAATTTTCTCGCATATCCTCTAATAAATTTTCCATGCCAGAGACCCCTTAGATGGCACTTGCGTACAGTAGTTACAAAACACTAATCTTTTTCATGAATTTATTATTTTTACTGAAAATGAGCATTTTGACCACATATATCGTATCACCCATGAAGAGTTATTTGTCAATTAATCCCTAGCATGCGTTAACAGTATCCAAAAATCAAATTTGTGTTATAGACATGTTTTTTCTCAACCGATTGAAACAAAAAAATTGATAGAAAACTGCACTTGTAGTCAGAAATGCTCGTATCGAATTTGACATGTTTCAATCATTGCGATTTTGTATATGTGTTTACTTATTTCTGAAATGACAGACAGACAGACAGTCAAACCGTAGTTGGATTTGGCTCAAAATTTTACAGGTGTCGAAACTAAAATCTGTGTATCGAATCCTAGCTCTCTTCGTTTTGTAATTATCGTGTTAAATTATATTCAAACAGACGAATCTCTTCTGAACAGATTTTACACCAAATTTGATAAAAATCTGGAAATCTGGATAAAGACCTGGTTGTTTGGTCTAAAGAGCGTTCAACAGTCTAGCTCAAATAGATTCTGAGTTATCTTTGTGAGATACAGATGAAAACTTCTGAAAAATGTGTTTTTCGAATTCAAGGAAGTATAAAACTCGGAGATTCGATAAAATCTCGAGCTCAAATTTTTTGACGATCACTGTACTTTCTGTATACTAGGTTTACGAGAAAGTAAAAATCGTTCGAACCCATAAACAAAATTTACATAAAGTTTAAAATCGCACAATATATGACTATTAGAACACAAGTTAAGAATAATATTTATATAATTCTGATGAAAAGTTTTATGCAAGGAATTTCTTGAGGAATTTAGATTATCTAATTCGATTTCATGTATATTATTTATTTTTTATAGAGCTGATATAATGTGTTTAACATTAGATTGAAAATAATACATTTTTGGAATGATTTATTTATACGCAACTAGATAAAAAAAAATTATGCAATATAGATATTATTTCAACCTATAAATAATAATTTCTTTATAATACTTTGTTGCAAATTCTTCTAGTTAATAAGAAATACAATTTCAAATATTATAATAAACTGCACATTTTTGCTCGGCGTTTCCAAGAGCATTACAAACTCTTTTTCAAAAACTCCCCAATTTAAATAATATTTCAAAATCCTTAAGAATTCCAGACACACATAAAACAATTCCCATCTCGCTTCATACCGTATTTACCGAATAACTTTTTAAACGGCGTATGTTATTACTATTTCTCATTGACTTTATTGCAGCTATGCGAGTTATTTTCAAAATTCACGTCGTTCCACATATTTCTCTTCTGTCATTTTTGGGAGCATTTTTATCAGGACTGAAAAACAATCTTATCTGAACTTAATTTGAGGCATAAATGTTTGCTCTGCCCGAATAACGCTCGCCAACATTCTTTATGGCTCTATAAATTCAACACAAACGTGATTTCGTGAACCTAAGTACTTCTACGTCCAGTAAATTCTCCGACAATGCAAATTTTTCGCCATAAAAACCATTTCTTTTATAAGCCACAATTGCCATCGGATTGAAACATGGATCTTTTCTAGTTTAGATACATGTTCCTTTTCTTTCGCAGTTTAATGGCGGTTTCTCTCCATTTTTGTGTCTTCAGAAATACCGTACTATCCCATAATTGTTCCAAAATATTAAATTTAAATTTTACGTAACAGAAAATCCCATATTCAGAATGATTCCCTTTTTTCTTAGATTAAATTCATAAAAACACAATATGGTTAAAACGTAAATGTATAAGAGTGTCCAAACTGCCTATGAACTATTTGGCATTTCCAAAGGCACGTCGCCATTGAAAGTTTTTAAACGATAGCAAAATCGTACCGAAAAGACAGACACGAAAGCAAGTTAATATTGCGTTAACATTTAATTTTCAACTATGTTTAAAATTCCAATCTCATTAGAAAGTTAGTTTAAAATCCATTTTAAAATTTGCATCACTCAGACAAACAGACAAAGAAGAAGCACCAAAAATGCAAACAAATCTTTAAGAAAATGCAAAAAACATAAATATCTTCTATCCAATGAAGTTTAATTTTCGAAATTCTAATCCAAAATGGGATTTATCAATGAACTGTACATATTACAGTCCATTAGCGACATTATGGAGTAAAACGACTACAACGACTCCTTTTCTTTATACTTCTCAATCACTTTTATAACTCAGAGTCTCTTTAGAAGGTCCTCAGAATAATTTGTCCGATTCTACTCCCGAGTTACATTTCCTGCAAAGTAAATCCTCCGGCTGCGATTTGGAAACCGACTCTCGAATATTTCTGCCAAAGAATTTCTGTGCCCCCTATTAGCAAATCGGAATTCATATGCAATAATATCTGGCAAGTCTTCAACAGATGGTGGACATTTTAGTTGCTGAACGAATGACATTAATTTTCAAAGAGACCGTCCCCTTTCAAAAGAGTGCATTTTGAGATAAGTTTTCATTTAAAATCATGCGTCTTTCTCTTAAATAAGGAAATATTTCACACTTGGGTGTTCTTGCAGTTCGAATAAATAAGCTTTTAAAATGTTCGTTTTCGAAACATTTTAAAAGTTTATCAATTCATGTTAGTGTATAACTGCTAAGCAGATTATTTTTTTTATTAACTCGCTTTGCCAGGGAAATGATCTATTGCAAGCATATATATATATATATATATATATATATATATATATTGCATCGTAAATTATATCCTCAATTAAAAACGATATACATGAATTAGATCAACAAGCTATATGTAAATACATAACTGGAAAACGAAGTTGAATAGAAGTATTTTAGCTCCAAAACTTATTTTAAATAAAAATAAATCAGTTTAAACCATAATGTTGATTCTGGTTTCTTTTTTAAAAGCATACTGTTATTAGCTTGGAATATTGTTTCTGTGCGCACTAAGTCCTTTACTAAGGAAGATGAAATCACAGAAATAGAATTAGCTACTTAATGAGTGTTATGTATGGTTAGTGACCGTCGGGCTTGGCGACAAACTTAGCGACCATTTGGCGACTTTGACTAAAGAAAATCAAGGATTTTAAAAACCGTAAGAATATGGATGATTGTGTCATTATGACGCGATTTATAACAATCTATCTAGAGCCTTCTTGTCATGCAAAAACAACCGGGTGACAGAGCTGAAATGAGTCAGAATTGAATCACAAATAGAATAATAAGTTCAGCTCTAGTGACAAGTCAGTGTAGAACAGCAGACGACCCAGAGGTGGGAATAGTCGTGAGAAATCTCTCTCACCCAGGATTCTCTCTAAGTACTTTGTGCTTTTACTATATTTTATACCGATCTTCTGGTGTGTGCTTCCACTTTCTGTAAGTGTTTTTCTTGCGTACGCTGCGGTTATGTTTTGTTGCCCGTGAATTCCTGCTTTTGTGTCAAATAAAACGAAATCATTTGTTCCTGAAAGAATTGGACGTATCTCATCGCTCGCAAACTGCACCAGATTTTGATTTTCGTATTTTGAATTTTCCGTGACGATGCCAATTTTAAAAATTTGATGAAAATGTTGCTTCTAAGTTAGTTAGTTATTCATGCATCTTGTTCCACTGATGACTTCAAAATTTTTATCAGAAATTAAAAGAGAAAGAATCATTACGATATTTTTTTATTCTCTATCAAATTGTTCTAATGTTCTAGTGAATTACGGAATTTAAAAATGTAGTGCAACATCTCGCTCTCATGAATCTTATCTAATAAAATGTTCTTCAAACACTAATAAAAAAGAAGCCCTCTCTTTTATGCCAAAACAGATTTGAGTTATGAAAATCTAAATACCATTGTCTAATAAAAAAAGCTCAAGTTTATATTATTCCACGACAGCCTCGAGCAAAATACGACTATCAGCGCTAGGAGTTTTTCAAAGGTTGATTGGCCAAAAGTAATGAAATTCTGATTTCGCAAAATAATGATAATCAGGACTTCACAATTCGAATGCTGAATGAAAATTGAAATGTATTTTTTTTTTTTACTTATTTAAAAGTTATGGCAACATGAATATTTTACTGAATATGATGGATAGCATAGTATCGAGGGACTGTATAAAATTTTCCCTTCCTAATTTTCAGAAGTATATTTATTGACAGAAGCAAAATAAAATATTATTATTATTTTAATGCCATTAGATTCTCTTATACGTAAAACTGAAATTTATAATGAATCAGAGAACATATTTTATAAATTAATCTTTTGTGATACTGCACAAATTATTTAAAAAATCACTTTGTAGCACAATAGTGCTCAAAGATTTTCTTTAATATTCATATTTTTAATCATGTTCGATTGCAGCAGAAAAAGAATTTTGCATTAATTGAAGTTTTTTCACTTTCATTTCAAGCTAAAATTCAACATTTAAGAGAAATGACAGGAGTTTTGGTAAATGTTCAGCATAATAAACAGAGCATTAAAGCGTCTATAATAATACGAATTATATGACTATTGAAATTTAAAGCTTAAAAATATTTTACCGGAGAAACCATTAATACCGAGTTTCATAAAATATTTAATTGAAAATTTTGATACTATTCATCAGAGATTTTGTGACTTTGAACCAGGCACAACGACTGGTCTATGTAATATAATGTTGTAAGATACACATGAAATATTTTTTTTTTTAAAAATTAATTAAATTCGAATACAAATTTCTGTTGCAAAAGTTGGTAACATTGGAAACATAATTATTTGAATTTCAAAATGATGCAGAAATTATTTTTTGCTGTATGTACGGAAGTTATTGCTTAAACACCCGAAAATGTATCTCAATGTTTATTTAAAATTTCAAAAAAACTCGCTACAAGAAATATATTTCTATCTCTGAAAGTTTATATGTACACAGTTCAGTAGTATTAAATCAAAAAATCTGTCTACTACTACACAGACCTCCACTCTTTATTGTAAACAAAGATAAGTATTAAGAGATACAGAAATTAGTAACTCAAATTTTCAATAAAAGAACTCAAAAATATATTAATTAATATAAAAGTAACTTCAGAAATAGAAAATCAATTTAAAATAGTTCCTGCATTTTAAGCTGAGACCGTTAAAATGCCCAAGTTATTTTAAACTGATTTTCTAATTTTTAATTTAGTGCCGTTTCAAACTCAAGTTGTCATTTTAAAATAACAACTTGAACTTGAAACGGCGCGTATTTTTACAGTAATAACGCAAACTAAGCTCAAAATAACCCAAATAAGAGTTTAAAACATCATTTACTGAGATAAAAATAACACTTCCCGAACTTAAAATAGTACAACAATTAACTCTAAACTGCTACTTAATTAGTTACTTAATATGAAAGATCCAAAAATGATCCCTGGAAAGTGAAGATAAAGAAACATAATATGCTCGCATCCAGCACTTTAATAGCTTAATAATACAGTCCGCGCGAAATTCCAAGAAATGCGGAATTATTTCAAAACAAACCGTTAAACTCTCTGAATTTTAGCATCGCTCTTTAAACAGGAAAGTACTTGAGTGACTAGAGCTTAATCCTGCACTGTTGATAAGGCACATCGCCTATAGAGGGGAGGCTAACGAGCTTTTAGATTGTGTCATTTTCGCGTGAAGCCGCGGAATTTTCCACTGGATTCCAGAATTGGTGCATCACATTTCGGAAATTGTTGAGGCTTTCCTGGATTTTCCAAGACCGGATCAATTTGAAACTTGTTACTTTATCTGATTCGAAAAGTTCGGGTTTTATTTTGAGTTTATTTTGAGTTATTCTGAGTTTGTTTTTTATATCCTACTAGCTGGTAGCCGAGGCGTTGCTGCCACAGAAGAAATAATTCAGGAAATGTCGTTTGAAATTTAAAATGACTGTCTTGTTTAATTAGGAACGATAGAAAGAATGATATTTATTTTCTTGCCGACAGTGAATACTTGATGATACAATACAATGATACAATATAATGATATATAAAGGAGAAATACAAATAATTTTTATTCTTTTTTTTTACTTTATTATTCAAGTGCTATAGGGTAGACGGTATGGCAGCGTATAAAATACGAAAAAACAAAAATTCATTTATATATATTAGATATGAAAATATGATAACTGTACTATGCCTATAATCTTCGCGCAGGTGCAAGCAATAAGTTGGAAAAGTTTCACCGCAATCTGTTCAATGGTGCGGCAGCGCATAAGGACGAACAAACAAAATTTCTTTTTTATATATTAGATATGAAGATATAATAACTGTACTATACCTAGAACCTTTGCGCAGGTGCAAGCAATAAGTTGACAAAGTTTCACCGCAATCGGTTGAACGGCGCGGCAGTGCATAAGGTACGAACAAACAAAAATTATTTTTTATATATTCGATATGAAGATATATAACTGTACTATGCCTATAACCATCGCCAGGTACAAGCAATAAGTTGGCAACGTTTCACCGCAATCGGTTGAATGGTGCGGCAGCGCATAAGGACGAACAAACAAAATTTCTTTTTTATATATTAGATATGAAGATATGATAACTGTACTATACCTAGAACCTTTGCGCAGGTGCAAGCAATAAGTTGACAAAGTTTCACCGCAATCGGTTGAACGGCGCGGCAGTGCATAAGGTACGAACAAACAAAAATTATTTTTTATATATTCGATATGAAGATATATAACTGTACTATGCCTATAACCATCGCCAGGTACAAGCAATAAGTTGGCAACGTTTCACCGCAATCGGTTGAATGGTGCGGCAGCGCATAAGGACGAACAAACAAAATTTCTTTTTTATATATTAGATATGAAGATATAATAACTGTACTATACCTAGAACCTTTGCGCAGGTGCAAGAAATAAGTTGACAAAGTTTCACCGCAATCGGTTGAACGGCGCGGCAGTGCATAAGGTACGAACAAACAAAAATTATTTTTTATATATTCGATATGAAGATATATAACTGTACTATGCCTATAACCATCGCCAGGTACAAGCAATAAGTTGGCAACGTTTCACCGCAATCGGTTGAATGGTGCGGCAGCGCATAAGAACGAACAAACAAAATTTCTTTTTTATATATTAGATATGAAGATATGATAACTGTACTATACCTAGAACCTTTGCGCAGGTGCAAGCAATAAGTTGACAAAGTTTCACCGCAATCGGTTGAACGGCGCGGCAGTGCATAAGGTACGAACAAACAAAAATTATTTTTTATATATTCGATATGAAGATATATAACTGTACTATGCCTATAACCATCGCCAGGTACAAGCAATAAGTTGGCAACGTTTCACCGCAATCGGTTGAATGGTGCGGCAGCGCATAAGGACGAACAAACAAAATTTCTTTTTTATATATTAGATATGAAGATATAATAACTGTACTATACCTAGAACCTTTGCGCAGGTGCAAGAAATAAGTTGACAAAGTTTCACCGCAATCGGTTGAACGGCGCGGCAGTGCATAAGGTACGAACAAACAAAAATTATTTTTTATATATTCGATATGAAGATATATAACTGTACTATGCCTATAACCATCGCCAGGTACAAGCAATAAGTTGGCAACGTTTCACCGCAATCGGTTGAATGGTGCGGCAGCGCATAAGGACGAACAAACAAAATTTCTTTTTTATATATTAGATATGAAGATATAATAACTGTACTATACCTAGAACCTTTGCGCAGGTGCAAGAAATAAGTTGACAAAGTTTCACCGCAATCGGTTGAACGGCGCGGCAGTGCATAAGGTACGAACAAACAAAAATTATTTTTTATATATTCGATATAAAGATATATAACTGTACTATGCCTATAACCATCGCCAGGTACAAGCAATAAGTTGGCAACGTTTCACCGCAATCGGTTGAATGGTGCGGCAGCGCATAAGGACGAACAAACAAAATTTCTTTTTTATATATTAGATATGAAGATATGATAACTGTACTATACCGAGAACCTTTGCGCAGGTGCAAGAAATAAGTTGACAAAGTTTCACCGCAATCGGTTGAACGGCGCGGCAGTGCATAAGGTACGAACAAACAAAAATTATTTTTTATATATTCGATATGAAGATATATAACTGTACTATGCCTATAACCATCGCCAGGTACAAGCAATAAGTTGGCAACGTTTCACCGCAATCGGTTGAATGGTGCGGCAGCGCATAAGAACGAACAAACAAAATTTCTTTTTTATATATTAGATATGAAGATATAATAACTGTACTATACCTAGAACCTTTGCGCAGGTGCAAGAAATAAGTTGACAAAGTTTCACCGCAATCGGTTGAACGGCGCGGCAGTGCATAAGGTACGAACAAACAAAAATTATTTTTTATATATTCGATATGAAGATATATAACTGTACTATGCCTATAACCATCGCCAGGTATAAGCAATAAGTTGGCAACGTTTCACCGCAATCGGTTGAATGGTGCGGCAGCGCATAAGGACGAACAAACAAAATTTCTTTTTTATATATTAGATATGAAGATATGATAACTGTACTATACCTAGAACCTTTGCGCAGGTGCAAGCAATAAGTTGACAAAGTTTCACCGCAATCGGTTGAACGGCGCGGCAGTGCATAAGGTACGAACAAACAAAAATTATTTTTTATATATTCGATATGAAGATATATAACTGTACTATGCCTATAACCATCGCCAGGTACAAGCAATAAGTTGGCAACGTTTCACCGCAATCGGTTGAATGGTGCGGCAGCGCATAAGGACGAACAAACAAAATTTCTTTTTTATATATTAGATATGAAGATATGATAACTGTACTATACCTAGAACCTTTGCGCAGGTGCAAGCAATAAGTTGACAAAGTTTCACCGCAATCGGTTGAACGGCGCGGCAGTGCATAAGGTACGAACAAACAAAAATTATTTTTTATATATTCGATATGAAGATATATAACTGTACTATGCCTATAACCATCGCCAGGTACAAGCAATAAGTTGGCAACGTTTCACCGCAATCGGTTGAATGGTGCGGCAGCGCATAAGGACGAACAAACAAAATTTCTTTTTTATATATTAGATATGAAGATATGATAACTGTACTATACCTAGAACCTTTGCGCAGGTGCAAGAAATAAGTTGACAAAGTTTCACCGCAATCGGTTGAACGGCGCGGCAGTGCATAAGGTACGAACAAACAAAAATTATTTTTTATATATTCGATATGAAGATATATAACTGTACTATGCCTATAACCATCGCCAGGTACAAGCAATAAGTTGGCAACGTTTCACCGCAATCGGTTGAATGGTGCGGCAGCGCATAAGGACGAACAAACAAAATTTCTTTTTTATATATTAGATATGAAGATATGATAACTGTACTATACCTAGAACCTTTGCGCAGGTGCAAGCAATAAGTTGACAAAGTTTCACCGCAATCGGTTGAACGGCGCGGCAGTGCATAAGGTACGAACAAACAAAAATTATTTTTTATATATTCGATATGAAGATATATAACTGTACTATGCCTATAACCATCGCCAGGTACAAGCAATAAGTTGGCAACGTTTCACCGCAATCGGTTGAATGGTGCGGCAGCGCATAAGGACGAACAAACAAAATTTCTTTTTTATATATTAGATATGAAGATATGATAACTGTACTATACCGAGAACCTTTGCGCAGGTGCAAGAAATAAGTTGACAAAGTTTCACCGCAATCGGTTGAACGGCGCGGCAGTGCATAAGGTACGAACAAACAAAAATTATTTTTTATATATTCGATATGAAGATATATAACTGTACTATGCCTATAACCATCGCCAGGTACAAGCAATAAGTTGGCAACGTTTCACCGCAATCGGTTGAATGGTGCGGCAGCACATAAGAACGAACAAACAAAATTTCTTTTTTATATATTAGATATGAAGATATATAACTGTACTATACCTAGAACCTTTGCGCAGGTACAAGCAATAAGTTGGCAACGTTTCACCGCAATCGGTTGAATGGTGCGGCAGCGCATAAGGACGAACAAACAAAATTTCTTTTTTATATATTAGATATGAAGATATGATAACTGTACTATACCTAGAACCTTTGCGCAGGTGCAAGCAATAAGTTGACAAAGTTTCACCGCAATCGGTTGAACGGCGCGGCAGTGCATAAGGTACGAACAAACAAAAATTATTTTTTATATATTCGATATGAAGATATATAACTGTACTATGCCTATAACCATCGCCAGGTACAAGCAATAAGTTGGCAACGTTTCACCGCAATCGGTTGAATGGTGCGGCAGCGCATAAGGACGAACAAACAAAATTTCTTTTTTATATATTAGATATGAAGATATGATAACTGTACTATACCTAGAACCTTTGCGCATGTGCAAGAAATAAGTTGACAAAGTTTCACCGCAATCGGTTGAACGGCGCGGCAGTGCATAAGGTACGAACAAACAAAAATTATTTTTTATATATTCGATATGAAGATATATAACTGTACTATGCCTATAACCATCGCCAGGTACAAGCAATAAGTTGGCAACGTTTCACCGCAATCGGTTGAATGGTGCGGCAGCGCATAAGGACGAACAAACAAAATTTCTTTTTTATATATTAGATATGAAGATATGATAACTGTACTATACCTAGAACCTTTGCGCAGGTACAAGCAATAAGTTGGCAACGTTTCACCGCAATCGGTTGAATGGTGCGGCAGCGCATAAGGACGAACAAACAAAATTTCTTTTTTATATATTAGATATGAAGATATGATAACTGTACTATACCGAGAACCTTTGCGCAGGTACAAGCAATAAGTTGGCAACGTTTCACCGCAATCGGTTGAATGGTGCGGCAGCGCATAAGGACGAACAAACAAAATTTCTTTTTTATATATTAGATATGAAGATATGATAACTGTACTATACCTAGAACCTTTGCGCAGGTGCAAGCAATAAGTTGGCAAAGTTTCACCGCAATCGGTTGAACGGCGCGGCAGTGCATAAGGTACGAACAAACAAAAATTATTTTTTATATATTCGATATGAAGATATATAACTGTACTATGCCTATAACCATCGCCAGGTACAAGCAATAAGTTGGCAACGTTTCACCGCAATCGGTTGAATGGTGCGGCAGCGCATAAGGACGAACAAACAAAATTTCTTTTTTATATATTAGATATGAAGATATAATAACTGTACTATACCTAGAACCTTTGCGCATGTGCAAGAAATAAGTTGACAAAGTTTCACCGCAATCGGTTGAACGGCGCGGCAGTGCATAAGGTACGAACAAACAAAAATTATTTTTTATGTATTCGATATGAAGATATATAACTGTACTATGCCTATAACCATCGCCAGGTACAAGCAATAAGTTGGCAACGTTTCACCGCATTCGGTTGAATGGTGCGGCAGCGCATAAGGACGAACAAACAAAATTTCTTTTTTATATATTAGATATGAAGATATAATAACTGTACTATACCTAGAACCTTTGCGCATGTGCAAGAAATAAGTTGACAAAGTTTCACCGCAATCGGTTGAACGGCGCGGCAGTGCATAAGGTACGAACAAACAAAAATTATTTTTTATATATTCGATATGAAGATATATAACTGTACTATGCCTATAACCATCGCCAGGTACAAGCAATAAGTTGGCAACGTTTCACCGCAATCGGTTGAATGGTGCGGCAGCGCATAAGGACGAACAAACAAAATTTCTTTTTTATATATTAGATATGAAGATATAATAACTGTACTATACCTAGAACCTTTGCGCATGTGCAAGAAATAAGTTGACAAAGTTTCACCGCAATCGGTTGAACGGCGCGGCAGTGCATAAGGTACGAACAAACAAAAATTATTTTTTATATATTCGATATGAAGATATATAACTGTACTATGCCTATAACCATCGCCAGGTACAAGCAATAAGTTGGCAACGTTTCACCGCAATCGGTTGAATGGTGCGGCAGAGCATAAGGACGAACAAACAAAATTTCTTTTTTATATATTAGATATGAAGATATAATAACTGTACTATACCTAGAACCTTTGCGCAGGTGCAAGAAATAAGTTGACAAAGTTTCACCGCAATCGGTTGAACGGCGCGGCAGTGCATAAGGTACGAACAAACAAAAATTATTTTTTATATATTCGATATGAAGATATATAACTGTACTATGCCTATAACCATCGCCAGGTATAAGCAATAAGTTGGCAACGTTTCACCGCAATCGGTTGAATGGTGCGGCAGCGCATAAGGACGAACAAACAAAATTTCTTTTTTATATATTAGATATGAAGATATGATAACTGTACTATACCTAGAACCTTTGCGCAGGTGCAAGCAATAAGTTGACAAAGTTTCACCGCAATCGGTTGAACGGCGCGGCAGTGCATAAGGTACGAACAAACAAAAATTATTTTTTATATATTCGATATGAAGATATATAACTGTACTATGCCTATAACCATCGCCAGGTACAAGCAATAAGTTGGCAACGTTTCACCGCAATCGGTTGAATGGTGCGGCAGCGCATAAGGACGAACAAACAAAATTTCTTTTTTATATATTAGATATGAAGATATGATAACTGTACTATACCTAGAACCTTTGCGCAGGTGCAAGCAATAAGTTGACAAAGTTTCACCGCAATCGGTTGAACGGCGCGGCAGTGCATAAGGTACGAACAAACAAAAATTATTTTTTATATATTCGATATGAAGATATATAACTGTACTATGCCTATAACCATCGCCAGGTATAAGCAATAAGTTGGCAACGTTTCACCGCAATCGGTTGAATGGTGCGGCAGCGCATAAGGACGAACAAACAAAATTTCTTTTTTATATATTAGATATGAAGATATGATAACTGCACTATGCCTAGAACCTTTGCGCAGGTGCAAGCAATAAGTTGGCAAAGTTTCACCGCAATCGGTTGAACGGCGCGGCAGTGCATAAGGTACGAACAAACAAAAATTATTTTTTATATATTCGATATGAAGATATATAACTGTACTATGCCTATAACCATCGCCAGGTATAAGCAATAAGTTGGCAACGTTTCACCGCAATCGGTTGAATGGTGCGGCAGCGCATAAGGACGAACAAACAAAATTTCTTTTTTATATATTAGATATGAAGATATGATAACTGTACTATACCTAGAACCTTTGCGCAGGTGCAAGCAATAAGTTGACAAAGTTTCACCGCAATCGGTTGAACGGCGCGGCAGTGCATAAGGTACGAACAAACAAAAATTATTTTTTATATATTCGATATGAAGATATATAACTGTACTATGCCTATAACCATCGCCAGGTACAAGCAATAAGTTGGCAACGTTTCACCGCAATCGGTTGAATGGTGCGGCAGCGCATAAGGACGAACAAACAAAATTTCTTTTTTATATATTAGATATGAAGATATGATAACTGTACTATACCTAGAACCTTTGCGCAGGTGCAAGCAATAAGTTGACAAAGTTTCACCGCAATCGGTTGAACGGCGCGGCAGTGCATAAGGTACGAACAAAAAAAAATTATTTTTTATATATTCGATATGAAGATATATAACTGTACTATGCCTATAACCATCGCCAGGTACAAGCAATAAGTTGGCAACGTTTCACCGCAATCGGTTGAATGGTGCGGCAGCGCATAAGGACGAACAAACAAAATTTCTTTTTTATATATTAGATATGAAGATATGATAACTGCACTATGCCTAGAACCTTTGCGCAGGTGCAAGCAATAAGTTGGCAAAGTTTCACCGCAATCGGTTGAACGGCGCGGCAGTGCATAAGGTACGAACAAACAAAAATTATTTTTTATATATTCGATATGAAGATATATAACTGTACTATGCCTATAACCATCGCCAGGTACAAGCAATAAGTTGGCAACGTTTCACCGCAATCGGTTGAATGGTGCGGCAGCGCATAAGGACGAACAAACAAAATTTCTTTTTTATATATTAGATATGAAGATATGATAACTGTACTATGCCTAGAACCTTTGCGCAGGTGCAAGCAATAAGTTGGCAAAGTTTCACCGCAATCGGTTGAACGGCGCGGCAGTGCATAAGGTACGAAAAAACAAAAATTATTTTTTATATATTCGATATGAAGATATATAACTGTACTATGCCTATAACCATCGCCAGGTACAAGCAATAAGTTGGCAACGTTTCACCGCAATCGGTTGAATGGTGCGGCAGCTCATAAGGACGAACAAACAAAATTTCTTTTTTATATATTAGATATGAAGATATGATAACTGTACTATGCCTATAACCTTTGCGCAGGTGCAAGCAATAAGTTGACAAAGTTTCACCGCAATCGGTTGAACGGCGCGGCAGTGCATAAGGTACGAACAAACAAAAATTATTTTTTATATATTCGATATGAAGATATATAACTGTACTATGCCTATAACCATCGCCAGGTACAAGCAATAAGTTGGCAACGTTTCACCGCAATCGGTTGAATGGTGCGGCAGCGCATAAGAACGAACAAACAAAATTTCTTTTTTATATATTAGATATGAAGATATGATAACTGTACTATGCCTATAACCATCGCCAGGTGCAAGCAATAAGTTGGCAACGTTTCACCGCAATCGGTTGAATGGTGCGGCAGCGCATAAGAACGAACAAACAAAATTTCTTTTTTAGATATTAGATATGAAGATATGATAACTGTACTATGCCTAGAACCTTTGCGCAGGTGCAAGCAATAAGTTGGCAAAGTTTCACTGCAATCGGTTGAACGGCGCGGCAGTGCATAAGGTACGAACAAACAAAAATTATTTTTTATATATTCGATATGAAGATATATAACTGTACTATGCCTATAACCATCGCCAGGTGCACGCAATAAGTTGGCAACGTTTCACCGCAATCGGTTGAATGGTGCGGCAGCGCATAAGGACGAACAAACAAAATTTCTTTTTTATATATTAGATATGAAGATATGATAACTGTACTATGCCTAGAACCTTTGCGCAGGTGCAAGCAATAAGTTGGCAAAGTTTCACCGCAATCGGTTGAACGGCGCGGCAGTGCATAAGGTACGAACAAACAAAAATTCATTTATATATATTAGATATACTCTTTAAATAAACAGCGAGAGTGGTTTCATAATTTTCTCGTAACCTCTCTAATATATATGTCACGCTTTACATGGCAGTGGTGTACAATAGTTACGAAGTATTGATCTTTGGCCTAATTTATCATTTTTATTGAATTAATTGTACTATCCTTGGCGAGTGTTTTGTAGATTAATACCTGGCATGCAGCCAAAAGTATTCAAAAATCAAATTTTGGCTCCAAATGTGTTCTTCCCAATCTATTGAAACAAAGATTTAACACAAAATCGCACTTGTAGTCATAACCAAATACCAAATTTGATATTACCAAACCAATAAATACCAAATTTGATATTACCAAACCAATAAATACCAAATTTGATATTACCAAACCAATAAATACCAAATTTGATATAATTAAGTCATTGAGTTTTAGAATTATAGCGTTTATATGTTTCTACAAGTACAGTCTGACAGACGGTCAACCCTTTGTTGGATTCTGCTCAAAATATGATAGGTGTCTACACTATCAATGTGAAATCTGTAAACTGAATTTTACCTATCTAGCTCTCTTCGTTTTGTAATTATCATATGTTCGAACAATCCCATAGGCGACTGCCTCTCAACGGATTATACAAAAAATTTAATAGAAATCTGCAAATTCGATTCCAAATTTCAACCATCTAGTTCAAATTGTTTTTGAGTTATCTCTGTCACAGATAGGCAGACAGGCGAACGTTTTCTTAAAATGCATTTTTTGAACTATGGGAAGTCTAAAACATAAATATTCATAAAAATCTTGAGTTTGAATTTTTTTGGCGATTTTTATACTTCCTCTTACTACGTATACGAGAAATCATATCACTGACTCTCCGACCCGCCCGTAGGCACACGGATAAAATTACTGAATGACCGGACAGCCGCAACAGCAAAACTGTCGGGAACTGTGGTTGAATCCTAAAGGTCATCACCGACCACGGTACAACCCTTCCCTTAGGAAGTACGTCCCTTCATCGATGGGAGGAGCCAAATCCCCCACCTTTTTGTGTACCCTTCAGGGTGGCGAGATCCAACCACCATACCGGAAGCATCTCATACTCATTTGAAGGTGCCCCCTGGGGGTTTCTACGTATACGAGAAGTCAACCATATAACTCTCCGACCCGCCCGAAGGCACACGGATTTAAACCATAAAACTGAATGACCGGACCGCCGCAACAGCAACATTGGCGGGAACTGTGCTTGAGTCCTAAAGGCCGTCACCGGCCACGGTACAACCCTCCCCGAAGGAAGTACGTCCCGTCATCGATGGGAGGAGCCAGATCCCCCACCTATTAGTGTACCCTCCAGGGTGGCGAGATCCAACCACCATGCTGGAAGCATCTCCAACTCATTTCAAGGTGCCCCCGGAGGTTCTACGTATACGAGAAAGTAAAAATAAATGGAACATAAAATGAGTTTCCGTTTTTAAAAGCATTTGCAGTTAAAATTATTGAACGAACTGCAATCATGTACTCAATATGAATTTCAAATAAATTTCATAAATAATTAAATAGTAATGAGAACGACCAAAAAGAGAAATTTTGTGTTGTCGGAACCGGGGAAAACTCAATAAATGAATGTAGAGAGAACAAAATTTGAAAAGTGATATTAATACGTTGTTTATAAAAATGAGCTTACTGAAATAAGTGACATTGAGTATGAAGTTCTAAGAAAAGAACTCTTTATTTATCAAAATTAGGGTAACCTGATCTCCGTGCATCATTTTCAGATGTGCTGGTTTTCCTTAAGTATGTAATACTACATCGGCAACATCCCCTCCCCAGTCCATTGTTCCATGCTTACTACATTCTGTGTGCTAAATTTAATTTTATTCTCTTCATTACATTTAATTACAGATTATTTGAAATTCGACTTTGACTCTTAAAAAAACCCAGGGGATATGATCTCCACCAAACTTTCTCGCGTGCTTTCTAATAAACTTGTCATGTCAGAGAACGCCTTAAATACAATTCCGTACAATAGTTACGAAATATTAGCTTTTGGCGAGCATTTAGTATTTTTACTGAATCTATCCTTGGCGAGTTATTTGGCAACATGCGTCAATAGTATCCGAATATCGAATTTGGGTTTTAGAAAAGTCTTACACTACCGATTGAAGCAAAAATTTAACTCAAAACTGCACTTGTGGGCACAAAATCCCAAACCAAATTTAATATATTGTTACGAAATTTCCGGGGTTCATTTGGATAGTGGAAGTTATATGGTGTGAAGAACGCTCAATCACCAGGCGGCAGTAGAAAATAAAACAACGACGTTTATTTACACGAAGACACACAGGACAGCACAAAGACGACAACTATATACAGCACAGAAGACGATTATCTTCAGCCGAGACGTGCAGGATACAACAGATTGTCCTGCAGACAGTAGCACACAGCTTAGTTCAACACTAGCTTCACTCCGTCGCTGCTCCGCATATTTCTGGAATGCCAGTTCTTTACCGTCGGTTCCGACTACTCTTCGACTCCACTGGTTCGCAACTTCTCTCTCTGGAAGACTCGTTCTTCCCCGTCGATCCCGACGACTCGACTCTGGCAGCACAGATTCCCTCCTTTTATAGGTCTCAGGAGGCGGGGCTAGAAACCTCTCAACCAATCAGGAACGTTTGAAGCGTAACTCTGTTCCTTCTGGACGGTTCGGGAAAATTCTCGATGTTTCGGGTATAATCTATTTTGGCGCAAAAGTCTCCAAATTCGTCGCCAAGTCGCCAAATGGTTGCCAAGCTCCGGGACCTCCTATGGAACCACACAAGCAGCAAGAGAAGTCGCTAAACGATTGGCCAAGCATCACAGCCATCTGATATACGCCGCCCGTATTTTGTCAATGTCACCTTTGCATTGGCGCGACATCGGATTTTGACCATATTTTTTTCTGTCGCCTCTGAAGATCGCTTTTTCATCGGGGCGAACTCCTACGGCGACTTAGTGAAAAAGACCGGCTCAAAGCAATCGGCCCATAGTCGCCTCGATGTCGGGAAAGTTGCTTTTCCTAGGCGGCGCTATGCGAACATATTTTAGAAATTTCCCATGAATCACCTGGCGTGTATTGGATTTTGAAATTCAACCAGCAACGCATACTGTCATTTCAAGAAACTTGGTAAGTGTAAAGTTTTTATTATTATATATTTGTAAATAATATATTATTTATTCTAAATAGTGAATAAAAAAGATTATTTTTGTTGAAGCCGTTCGAACTCGTTGCTTAACATGGAGTTGCACGTGATATTATTAGCGTTAGGCGTAAGCTACGATTATCATTTCTTTTCTTGTTTGTATTCTTTTCAAGTGATTTTATTTCCTATCTTTTTTTTGTGTGTGTGTCCGTTCTTAAATTATTGCAGATATTTTTCCATTTCATTTACAATGCCTTTCCTTTTGTTAACAACAATTTCTAATGAAAAAAGTTAAAAAAAAAATATTAAATTACGTTCTTATGTTTTGGTTTTGCAATAACATTTGTGTTATTATTTTTATTTCGACATAAAGCTAAAAAAATAGATTAGCAGAATATATTTATTGTAAATTTCAAAAAAAAAAAAAAAATCTTTAAAACTTGCAATTATGTAGTTATATTTGAATACTCTTATGTGAATAGTTTATAATTATTTCACCTTTCATAAAATAGTAACATAAATTTTACACCCATTAGTTTATATAATTTTTCTCTATTGTCCTAAACATTATTATAATATTTGCCTATATAGTTTTATCAGATTGAAAACATTATCAAGCTTATGAAGTTCTATATATCTATTTTACTCCTTAATTACATATCTCCAATTGTCAACAAATATTTTATTTGTACTTTTAAAAGAAGTGAAAGCTCAATCATTATTCTAATTAAGGAATATGTTTTTTAGGTTCATCAAATCTGCAAAAAGAAGAGTGAACTTGAAGAAAAGTATATGTATAATTCTTTATATGTATTACCAGCAAAATATGAAATCCAGTATTCTATAGAATGCCCAAGCATTGTATATAATGCCTAAAACAAGCCAGTAATGTATGAAACAATTTGTATTTCATACATTTTCTAAGCATTCTATAGAATGCCAAATGACAACCTGGCAAAGTATGAAATACATCTCTCATTTAATAAAATAAAAATTTTGTGCAACCTTTGTTTCAAAACTAAAAATGCAATTAAAGATCAAATACATTTTAAAATTGATCTATAAATATAAACAAAAAAAAATTTCTCACTATTTGTTTGGAAACTACTGTGCAAGTTTCTATTCCTGACTTCAAAAAAGAGCAAAATATTGGAAGTTACAATTAATGTGACGGAATATGGTTTCTACCAACTTGGAACATCAGAAGGAAATTTAAAACAATTATATGCGAGACAATTATATGTCCCAATTCACTTTATATCCTAAGAACTTGTTTAGAATTGAAGTTATTCCAAATCACAAAATTTCTCTCTGGTCAGTTGCAATTACTCAGAGCAGTGGAAGCAATCAAGGATTTATCAGATGTATGTGTTTAAGTGCCAAAATATGTAATGTCTTTTCGTGAAAAATGTAGTAAAACTTCAAAATGTTGCAATGTGATAGGCTTGAATGACAAGTAGGTAAATTTTAATTTCTGATTTTTTTATCTGAAAACTTATTTGCCTTAATTAGAAAGGCATAAATTTTGTTTTGTACAAATTTTATTTTTCTATATAATTTGAATAAATTTTTTTAATGGCAACCTCATTATTTTTTCAGACTGACAATTCAAGTGATTTTAATTCTATTTAGCTCAGTTAATTTTCCTTTTCATTTAGAATTTTTCTATGAAAGAAGTTTAATAAAGTATTAAATAACATTTTTATATTTTGGTATTGAAATAACATTTGTGTAATTATTTTTATTTTGACATGAGGCTAAAAAAAAGTTTAGCAAAATGTATTTATTTTAAACTTCAAAAAAAAAAAAAAACCTTAAAACTTGAGATTATGCAGGCACTTTTGAGTTCTCTTATATGAATAGTTTCAAAGTATTTCACATTTCATATAACAGTAACATAAATTTTATTCCCATTAGTTTGAGTTTTTTTTTCTTTATTATCCTAAACATTATTATAAAGTTTGCTTACACAGTCCAGTATCAGAACAAAATATTATGCTTATGAAGTTCTATAAGACTTTTGCTTGTTAATTACTCATGTCCACTTGTCAACAAATGTTTTATTTGTACTTTTAAATGAAGCGAAATCTCAATTACTATTATAATTGTTTTCTAGGTTCAGCAAAAAGGAAAAATGAAATGTATAAATAAATGTATAATTTTCTTTATATGTAGCTGAAGATTCAGTTATACATATATAGAATATTTATATAAATGTGTGTGGATTTTTAGAAATTTCAAACTCTTCAAGTATTACATAATAAATAAAGTTTAAATAATTTTTTTATAAATTACTTTGTGTCAATATTATTTATTCTTCTAAATTATAAGTCATAGTTTCAGGATTTTGCTTGGGTGTATAAGTCATTACAGAAAATTCAGTAAAAAATATCAAGTAAATTATTATTTTACTTTGTATTTCTAAAATATTATTTAATGAAGGTCTTTGTAAATAAATTGTTTTGCATAGTTGTTTTTCTTTTCTCCTAAAAATAAAGAAGGGAAAATAATAATTAAAAAAATATTTGTCTAAAGAAATTTTGTATAATTGAAAGTAGTGTTTACATTTTTAGGTATGGAGTTTTTGTAAAATATTCAGAGTTAATCATAGATCAAATTTGGTTCTTGTGCCATGAAACAAAACCAAACTAATCATAGATTTTTTAAAAAATTAGAAATTTGAAGTAAATTATTAATTTGTGCTTGTAAAATGTTATCAATTGGACATTAGCTAACACTAACATTTGTAATAAGGTATAAAATTTCTGCACCATAAAGTAACTTTGTAAGTTAATAATAATAAAGTAACTTTATAAGTTAATAATAAGATTTCGTATAAGTAAAAGAAGTGTTGTATTTTTGTGCATGGAATTTTTGTGAAACATATTTTTCAAATATTCAGAGTTAATCATAGATCAAATTTGGTTATTTTGCCACAAATCTAAACCTCACTAAACATAAATTATGAAAATATTAGAAATTTGAAGTAAGTTATTAAATAAGAAGTAAGTTTGTGCTTGTAAATTGTTGTTTATTGAATATTAGCTAACACTAACATTTATAATGAGGTTTAAAATTAATGCAATATGAAGTAACTCTGTAAATTAATAGTAAATAAAATTTCCTATAATGGGAAGAAGTGTTCCATGTTTGGGTATGGAATTTTTGTGAAATATTCAGTGTTAATCATTAATTAAATTTGGTTCTTGTGCTACAAAACCAAACAACTAAATATAGATCAAGAAAATATTAGAAATTTGAAGTAAATTATTAATTTGTGCTTGTAAAATGTTGTATGTTGGACATCAACCGACACTAACATTTATAATGTGTAAAATTTCTACAACTTGAAGAAACTTTAAATGTAAATAGTAAATATAAGGAATTTTGTAGAATTGAAAGAAGTGCTGCATTTTTGTGTATGGAATTTTTGAGAAATATTCAGTGTTAATCAAAGATCAAATTTAATTCTTGTGCCATAAAACCAAACTAATCATAGATAATAAAAAAATATTACAAATTTGAAGTAAATTATTATTTTGTGCTTGTAAAATGTTATCTATTGGACATTAGCTAACACTAAAATTTATAATGAGGTATAAAATTTCTTCATGAAGTAATTTTGTAAAATCAATAGTAAATAGAATCAGTAAAATTGAAAGAAGCGTTACATTTTTGTATATGGAATTTTTATGAAACATATTTGTGAAATATTCGGGGTTTAACATTGATCAAATTTTGTTATTTTGCTACGAATCTAAACCTCACTAAACATAAATTATGAAAATATTAGAAATTTGAAGTAACTTAATAATTTGTGCTTGTAAAATATTTTCTATTGAAGAAACATATAATAGGAATTATATAATTTAGTGTTTGAAACTATTTTTAACCAATGCATTAAATTTTAGGGTGTTAAAATAGGAATTTGTGTTTTATTCATTATTCTTTAGGAATTATTTGTTTATTGCTCACATTAAGCAATATAAAAGTGTGTATAGTAAAAATATATATATATATATATTTTTTTAATAGGAATTATATATTTTTCTGTTTCGAATTTTTATAAAATAGCTTTTAAAAACAAATGATATAGGCAATATATATAATACATCTACTTTTAAATTTCTAATATCAGTTAAAATCATACTGATTAATTATATAATTGAAACTATGATTATGTTAACATTTCTTCCCATGCATTAAACAATGAAAATAAATAGGAAATATCAATGAAGGAAATAAATCTTATATGTAGATAGATGTTCAGGGGATCAAATTTAAAATTATTTCAGATAATTTTAACATTTGTTTATTTTTTTTAAAGAACAGTAAAAAAATGACATTTAAACATTTTATAGGGTAAAATTGTGGTAAAATCTATGCTATAATAATAGTTAAAAAAAAGTTGGAAAAATTGTTAGAATGACATTTTCTATGAATTTTTATCGAAAACAAGTATTTTATGGAATTTTAAATTTATCAAAATAAATAACAAACACTATTATTAATAGGTAAAAAAGAAAAGTAAACTATTCAAAATATCTCGTATTTTCAGGCTTTTGACAAAATTTTGAAAGTATGATAGTTTTAAATATTATGACACTAGTTTCTAGAGTTTGAGAAAATTGAATAACCATTAAACTAATATTTCAATTTGACACCAGCAAGTGTTCAGAAATAAATTGCCTATTGATTGGCATTTGGTTGCCCATTGCTAAAATACATGGGGAAATGATTGGTATTGGGTCGCCTATTGCTAAAACACATGGGGAAATGATTGGTATTGGGTCGCCGATTGTTAAAACACATGGGGAAATGATTGGTATTGGGTCCCCGATTGTTAAAACACATCGGGAAATGATTGGTATTGGGTCGCCCATTGCTAAAACACAAGGGGAAATGATTGGTATTGGGTCGCCGATTGTTAAAACACATTGGGAAATGATTGGTATTGGGTCGCCGATTGTTAAAACACATCGGGAAATGATTGGTATTGGGTCGCCGATTGTTAAAACACATCGGGAAATGATTGGTATTGGGTCACCCATTGATAAAACAGGTCGCGAAATGCTTGGTATAACGTCGCCCGTGATAATAACAAGTCGCCAAAGGATCGGCAAATTCGTCGAAAACAAGTCGGAGCGACCATCGCGCGGCGAACCGCCGGGGGACATGACCAATGTCGGGGCGAGATCGCCTCCGATCTCGCCCCAATCTCGCTCGTTCCGTGGGGCGATGCTTGGCCAATGGTTGGCCAACGATCTTTTGCTGCTTGGGCAACTATTCTGGGAAGCAGCATCGCAGGTTTGTAACAATATTTAAGTCATTGAGTTTTTGCATTATAGAGTTTACATGTTTCTGAAAGCACAGACGAGGAATAACTAACTTGCGGATGTAGTTGGCTCAAAATCTGACAAACATCTACACTATAGATGCCAAATTTATATAACGAATTTTATCTGTTTGGCTCTCTTCGTTTTTTAAATATCGTGTTATCTTATATCCGAACAGCAGAACAGTCGGATTTCCACTGAATAGATTTTATTCATGATTCGATAGAAATCTGCAAATTTGGTGTAATTATCGTATACCAAATGTCTGCCGTCTGCCCCAATACATTTTTGAGTTATATTCCTCACAGACAGACAGACAAACAGACATTTTCCAAAAATGTGTTTTGGAAATTTTTACAAGGGAGATCTAAAACATTGAATTTCGTAAAAATCTAATCTCGTAAATTCAAATTATTTTGTCTATTACTATACTTTCTCTGTACTATGCATACGAGAAAATAATTAGACTTCAGCAATATAAAAATTATCATATAAATGCATTATAACTATTCAATTTATTTTTCAGTATCAATTATTAAAAGAAACAGAACATTTTTTTACTGAGCAGAATTATATGTGTTTATATTATAGCTATATTTAGAGTGAAAAACAACCAACCAAGCATTTAAGTTTCCTTTTTTTAAACCAAGTTTTTATTGAAAAATGATTTAAATGATTCCATTCCATTTTGACTTTTTGGGGTAAATAGATATCACCCACATTTCAAAGATACTTTTGTCTGAGTTTTCCTTTCAGGCAAATAGAAAAGGATGAAACGCTTTCAACCGAATATTATTTTTCAAAACTTTCAGTGGAATTATTCTTCCTTGAATGGAGCGCTGGAAATAGAAGACGTGTGCTTTATCTGAAATAGATCTGGTGAACTGGATTTTAAAGAAAAGGCTGCCTGGCTGCTGTATTTAAAGATTAAGCGTGGCTTTTCTGTATTTTATAACTTTGAGGCAGTATCTGTATTTTATAACTTTGAGGGGTTTTTTTTTGTAAGTAAATTATATTTTATGCATAAACCTTTAGTGGGTTTCTTATTTATTAAGCCTTACGTTCATATATATATACTGTTACGAATATGTGATGCGGCTTCCTAGCATAGTTGGTTCCATAGGAGGTCCCAGAGCTTGGCGACCATTTGGCGACTTTGGCGCCAAAATAGATTATACCCGAAACATCGAGAATTTTCCCCATCCGTCTAGTAGGAACCGAGTTACACATCGAACGTTCCTGATTGGTTGAGAGGCTTCTAGCCCCGCCTCCTGAGACCTATAAAAGAAGCAGCCACAGCTGCCGGGTGGTCGTGGACCAGTGGAGTCGAAGAGTAGTCGGGAAGTAAAGAACTGACCTTCCAGAGATAAGCGGAGCAGCGACGGAGTGAAGCTAGTGCTGAACTAAGCTGTGCGCTACTGTCTACAGTAGAGACTGTTGTATGCTGCTGTTTATGCTGTTTTGTATGCTGTTGTTGTATGCTGCACGTCTCTGCTGAAGATAATCGTCTTTGTGCTGTCCTGTGTGTCTTGGTGTAAATAAACGTCGCTGTTTTATTTTCTACTGCCGCCTGCTGATTGAGCGTTCACCACACCATGTAACTCCCACTATCCAAACGAACCCGGAAATTTCGTAACAATATATATATATATATATATATATATATATATATATATATATATATATATATATATATATATATATAAAGATTGGAATTAGTTTCTCTCTCTTTCTGATCTAAGTTTAGTTTACAGAAAGCAAACATTTTATCCCTGATTTTAAATTGCGGTGATTTATGCAGGGTCGTGTTCCATGGGGTGTTCTCAATCAAAAGAAGGCTACACGTTTGCCTTTCTTACATTTTAATGGACTGACACACGACTACATGAACATGAAGAAAAGAAGAAAAGTATATGGCTGGTTGCCCTTTATGCAGACATGGAATGGCTATAATTACAAGGTTTTGAGAATACAGTTCCTGATTAACACATGATCTTTCAACTCTGATGTCTCACTCTTTCCACTCCAAGCGTCTGCTTACTCCAGCTTGCTTCGCTTGCATGCTTCCTCCGCTCATCGCAACACTGCCACCATCTGCAGACGAGGGAGAAAGTCAGAGAGAGAAAGAGAGAAGCATAGGAGCTTATACTACATTTATATGCCTTCTAGTCTTACCAAATATTGACATCGTTGTAAGTTATTTGATATGGATATGTCAGTATTTACTATGGGGATATTTTATGAGGCAACGAGATTGTTGTATTATCTGTTTTTCAATACTTGCAAAATGAACCCGTTTTGCAACTTTTTTTATTGTATGGCAAATAATATTGTACACACATTGTTTCCCTGTTAAACAAGTGTAAGCAAAATTGGGTACATGTATATGATCTGGTCCTAAAGATAACACACTTAAGGGGATAATGGACTTTGAAATAAGCAAAAAATGAACGAAAACTTGAAATTTTATTTTTATCATTTCATTACCAAAATATATGTTTATATTCAACTAAAATAGTGTTATAAGATATATTGTTAAATAAAAATGTTGTTTTGTTATGACTTATGGCACATTACAAGCAGGCTGACAGTTATCTGTCAGCGATTTAAGCCGAGTTAGAGTCTCTTGTTTTTTCAGTACCGCCAACTAGAGCCAAGGGTATACCTTAGCTACACACGAGTCACAACCCTTTTATGGGGCGAACTTCATTCATGCATTTCATTCACTCATCCACAGACACAGACTTTGTGACCAAAAGAAATTTATACGTGCACCAGTCACCACACACACGGAGAGTCTTCGGCTGACAGGTTCGAATTCACAAACAGAAGGATGAGAGTCCAAAGCCCCACCAACCACTCTACCCCTTCCTCTTAAACAAAAATAAATATTTTAAGCTCCTAGAGAACAAAAAGTACATTTAAATGACTTTCAAATCCATATACTCGCTTTAATGCATACAAACAAATTTTAATCAGAGAGCTTAGATAATATACAGATTATTTCTGCTGCATGAACGATATGTTAAAATTTTGATTGATTACCCAAGCAGCAAAAGATCGTTGGCCAACCATTGGCCAAGCATCGCCCCACGGAACGAGCGAGATTGGGGCGAGATCGGAGGCGATCGCCCCGACATTGGTCATGTCCCCCGGCGGTTCGCCGCGCGATGGCCGCCCCGACTTGTTTTCGACGAATTTGCCGATCCTTTGGCGACTTGTTATTATCACGGGCGACGTTATACCAAGCATTTCGCGACCTGTTTTATCAATGGGCGACCCAATACCAATCATTTCCCCATGTGTTTTAACAATCGGCGACCCAATACCAATCATTTCCCCATATGTTTTAACAATCGGCGACCCAATACCAATCATTTCCCCATGTATTTTAGCAATGGGCAACCAAATGCCAATCCTTAGGCAATTTATTTCTGAACACTTGCTGGTGTCAAATTGAAATATTAGTTTAATGGTTATTCAATTTTCTAAAACTCTAGAAACTAGTGTCATAATATTTAAAACTATCATACTTTCAAAATTTTGCATAGTTTACTTTTCTTTTTTACCTATTAATAATAGTGTTTGTTATTTATTTTGATAAATTTAAAATTCCATAAAATACTTGCTTTTGATAAAAATTCATGGAAAATGTCATTCTAATAATTCTTCCAACTTTTTTTAACTATTATTATAGCATAGATTTTACCACAACCTTACCCTATAAAATGTTTAAATGACATTTTTTTACTGCTCTTTAAAAAAATAAACAAATGTTAAAATTATCTGAAATAATTTTAAATTTGATCCCCTGAACATCTATCTACATATAAGATTTATTTCCTTCATTGATATTTCCTGTTATTTTCATTGTTTAATGCATGGGAAGAAATGTTAACATAATCATAGTTTCAATTATATAATTAATCAGTATGATTTTAACTGATATTAGAAATTTAAAAGTAGATGTATTATATATATTGCCTATATCATTTGTTTTTAAAAGCTATTTTATAAAAATTCGAAACAGAAAAATATATAATTCCTATTAAAAAAATATATATATATATATATTTTTACTATACACACTTTTATATTGCTTAATGTGAGTAATCAACAAATAATTCCTAAAGAATAATGAATAAAACACAAATTCCTATTTTAACACCCTAAAATTTAATGCATTGATAAAAAATAGTTTAAAACACTAAATTATATAATTCCTATTATATGTTTCTTCAATAGAAAATATTTTACAAGCACAAATTATTAAGTTACTTCAAATTTCTAATATTTTCATAATTTATGTTTAGTGAGGTTTAGATTCTTAGCAAAATAACCAAATTTGATCTATGTTAAACCCCGAATAATTCACAAATATGTTTCATAAAAATTCCATATACAAAAATGTAATGCTTCTTTCAATTTTACTGATTCTATTTACTATTGACTTTACAAAATTACTTCATGAAGAAACTTTATACCTCATTATAAATTTTAGTATTAGCTAATGTCCAATAGATAACATTTTACAAGCAAAAAATAATAATTTACTTCAAATTTCTAATACTTTTTTTTTATTATCTATGATTAGTTTGGTTTTATGGCACAAGAATTAAATTTGATCTTTGATTAACACTGAATATTTCTCAAAAATTCCATACACAAAAATGCAGCACTTCTTTCAATTCTACAAAATTCCTTATATTTACTATTAACATGCAAAGTTACTTCAAGTTGTAGAAATTTTACACATTATAAATGTTAGTGTCAGTTGATGTCCAACATACAACATTTTACAAGCACAAATTAATAATTTACTTCAAATTTCTAATATTTTCTTGATCTATATTTAGTTGTTTGGTTTTGTAGCACAAGAACCAAATTTAATTAATGATTAACACTGAATATTTCACAAAAATTCCATACCCAAACATGGAACACTTCTTCCCATTATAGGAAATTTTATTTACTATTAATTTACAGAGTTACTTCATATTGCATTAATTTTAAACCTCATTATAAATGTTAGTGTTAGCTAATATTCAATAAACAACAATTTACAAGCACAAACTTACTTCTTATTTAATAACTTACTTCAAATTTCTAATATTTTCATAATTTATGTTTAGTGAGGTTTAGATTTGTGGCAAAATAACCAAATTTGATCTATGATTAACTCTGAATATTTCACAAAAACTCCATACCTAAAAATGTAAACACTACTTTCAATTATACAAAATTTCTTTAGATAAATATTTTTTTAATTATTATTTTCCCCTCTTTATTTTTAGGAGAAAAGAAAAACAACTATGCAAAACAATTTATTTAGAAAGACCTTCATTAAATAATATTTTAGAAATACAAAGTAAAATAATAATTTACTTGAAATTTTTTACTGAATTTTCTGTAATGACTTATACACCCAAGCAAAATCCTGAAACTATGACTTATAATTTACAAGAATAAATAATATTGACACAAAGTCATTTATAAAAAAATTATTTAAACTTTATTTATTATGTAATACTTGAAGAGTTTGAAATTTCTAAAAATCCACACACATCTATATAAATATTATATATATGTATAACTGAATCTTCAGCTACATATAAAGAGAATTATACATTTATTTATACATTTCATTTTTCCTTTTTGATTACATTTGATGAACCTAGAAAACAATTATAATAGTAATTGAGATTCCGCTTCATTTAAAAGTACAAATAAAACATTTGTTGACAATTGGAAATGAGTAATTAACAAGCGAAAGTATTATAGAACTTCATAAGCATAATATTTTTGTTCTGATACTGGACTGTGTAAGCAAACTTTATAATAATGTTTAGGATAATAAAGAAAAAAAAAACTCAAACTAATGGGAGTAAAATTTATGTTACTGTTTTATGAAATGTGAAATAATTTGAAATTATTCATATAAGAGTACTCAAAAGTGCCTGCATAATCTCAAATTTTAAAGAAAGTTTAAAATAAATACATTCTGCTAAACTTTTTTTAGCCTCATGTCAAAATAAAAATAATTACACAAATGTTATTTCAATACCAAAATATAAAAATGTTATTTAATATTTTATTAAACTTCTTTCATAGAAAAATTGTAAATGAAAAGGAAAATTAACTAAGCTAAATAGAATTAAAATCACTTGAATTGTCAGTCTGCAAAAATAATGAGGTTACCATTAAAAAAAAATTATTCAAATTATATAGAAAAATAAAATTTGTACAAAACAAAATTTATGCCTTTCTAATTAAGGCAAATAAGTTTTCAGATAAAAAAATCAGAAATTAAAATCTACCTACTTGTCATTCAAGCCTATCACATTACAACATTTTGAAGTTTTACTACATTTTTCACGAAAAGACATTACATATTTTGGCACTTTAACACATACATCTGATAAATCCTTGATTGCTTCCACTGATCTGAGTAATTGCAACTGACCAGAGAGAAATTTTGTGATTTGGAATAACTTCAATTCTAAACAAGTTCTTAGGATATAAAGTGAATTGGGACATATAATTGTCTCGCATATAATTGTTTTAAATTTCCTTCTGATGTTCCAAGTTGGTAGAAACCATATTCCGTCACATTAATTGTAACTTCCAATATTTTGCTCTTTTTTGAAGTCAGGAATAGAAACTTGCACAGTAGTTTCCAAACAAATAGTGAGAAATTTTTTTTTGTTTATATTTATAGATCAATTTTAAAATGTATTTTATCTTTAATTGCATTTTCAGTTTTGAAACAAAGGTTGCACAAAATTTTTATTTTATTAAATGAGAGATGTATTTCATACTTTGCCAGGTTGTCATTTGGCATTCTATAGAATGCTTAGAAAATGTATGAAATACAAATTGTTTCATACATTACTGGCTTGTTTTAGGCATTATATACAATGCTTGGGCATTCTATAGAATACTGGATTTCATATTTTGCTGGTAATACATATAAAGAATTATACATATACTTTTTCTTCAAGTTCACTCTTCTTTTTGCAGATTTGATGAACCTAAAAAACATATTCCTTAATTAGAATAATGATTGAGCTTTCATTTCTTTTAAAAGTACAAATAAAATATTTGTTGATAATTGGAGATATGTAATTAAGGAGTAAAAGTCTTATAGAACTTCATAAGCTTAATAATGTTTTCAATCTGATAATGAACTATATAGGCAAATATTATAATAATGTTTAGGACAATAGAGAAAAATAATATAAACTAATGGGTGTAAAATTTATGTTACTATTTTATGAAAGGTGAAATAATTATAAACTATTCACATAAGAGTATTCAAATATAACTACATAAATGCAAGTTTTAAAGATTTTTTTTTTTTTTTTTTGAAATTTACAATAAATATATTCTGCTAATCTATTTTTTTAGCCTTATGTCGAAATAAAAATAATAACACAAATGTTATTGCAAAACCAAAACATAAGAACGCAATTTAATATTTTTTTAAAACATTTTTCATTAGAAATTGTTGTTAACAAAAGGAAAGGCATTGTAAATGAAATGGAAAAATATCTGCAATAATTTAAGAACACACACACAAAAAAAGATAAGAAATAAAATCACTTGAAAAGAATACAAACAAGAAAAGAAATCATAATGGTCGCTTACGCCTAACGCTAATAATATCACGTGCAACTCCATGTTTCAGGTAAGCAACGAGTTCGAACGGCTTCAACAAAAATAACCTTTTTTATTCACTATTTAGAATAAATAATATATTATTTACAAATATATAATAATAAAAACTTTACACTTACCAAGTTTCTTGAAATGACAGTATGCGTTGCTGGTTGAATTTCAAAATCCAATACACGCCAGGTGATTCATGGGAAATTTCTAAAATATGTTCGCATAGCGCCGCCTAGGAAAAGCAACTTTCCCGACATCGAGGCGACTATGGGCCGATTGCTTTGAGCCGGTCTTTTTCACTAAGTCGCCGTAGGAGTTCGCCCCGATGAAAAAGCGATCTTCAGAGGCGACAGAAAAAAATATGGTCAAAATCCGATGTCGCGCCAATGCAAAGGTGACATTGGCAAAATATGGGCGGCGTATATCAGATGGATGCGATGCTTGGCCAATCGTTTAGCGACTTCTCTTTGCTGCTTGGGTAATAAATATGCGATTCTTTCACATATAAAATAGTTTTATTGTTACAATGTCTATTGTTCATAAGGGAAGTAATAAATCATAATTTAACTTATAGTTTATAAGTTAGAAGAGTAACCGTAAATCGCCATTCTATGACAAAATTACTGCAGGTAATTACAAGTACTGCGATAGGGGCTAAATAGACCTCATTATGAGCGTCTCATGAACCAAATACTGCAAGGAGTTTGGTTCCATTATGCGAGATGAAACTCTTATCCTTTAATACTTCGCCAAAATGAGAACCTAAGAGAGCTTGATTGCTTATGCATCAGTTTTCCATCATCGTCTTAGAGGATAATTGAAGGAGCAGAACACATTAAACAATTCTTA
The DNA here is from genome assembly GCF_947563725.1 of Argiope bruennichi. Classification (NCBI taxonomy): domain Eukaryota; kingdom Metazoa; phylum Arthropoda; class Arachnida; order Araneae; family Araneidae; genus Argiope; species Argiope bruennichi. The sequence continues at coordinate 107,971,225 of NC_079156.1, forward strand.
TTAAAGCTTCAAACGAGTTTGATATTATCAGGAAACATTTGAATTACCTTCTGATAGTCATCAATAAAATTAATGTCAAAATTATAATATGACATCCAATTACGACCCATTAAGGTATTCCTTGTACACCTAGAGTTTCATCTCGAGACATAAACGTTATCTAAAAAAAAGACAATTAATCATTTATAAGCATGCTACAATGCTGTAAAATTGTGAGCCACCATTTTAAAATCATGAGTCACTACTTAACACAACTATTTTCTTCGGATCTTCTTATTTAAAGAGAAATTAATTCGAAGATCATCTGTTGATCAATCATAAATGTAAAATGAATAATATATTCATTTTCGCTGTAAATACGAAAAATGACAAAATTAGAAAACATTTTTCAATGATAACGAAAGCTCTGCCTTGAGAATCAGATTTCTTTCGGTTCAAGTCGAAAAAATAACGCATTAAAAATTTATCTTTTATCATACACGCAAGAAATTTCATGAGTATTTGTTATTCAATATAATTAAAATGAATCCCATTTCTATATAACGAAGGTTTCGCATCGATTAATAGTTATCATCTTCGATTCAAATCGAAAAGATAGCTCATTAAAAATGTATCCTTTGTCAAACAAGCAATAAATTGCATCCAATTTCTAAAAAAAAAAAAAAAAAAAAAAAAAAAAAAGACGGAGGCTCCATCCACATTGACAAACAGTTATCTCCTTCTATTCAATTCGAAAAAGCAGCGAAGTAAAAATTAATCCTTTATCAAGCAAATAAGAAATTTCATGAAAATTTGTTAATGAAAATAATTAAAATGAATTCCATTTCTTTCATAATGAGGACCAAAATGACAAAACAGTATTATGCCGGCGTACTGGCGTAGGGGTAGCGCGTCTTCCGCGTGATCTGGGCGTCATGGGTTCGATTCCGGTTTGGTCATGGTTTTTCTTCCGTTGTTCTATCTGTGTGAATGTGCCCACCTGTAAAAAGGGGTTGTGTAAGCGAACGAGTAATCAGTGAGTAGCAAAGTCTTAGTCTTGGGCCGAGTTGGCGCTGCTAAAAAAACAAGAGACGCTCCCCCACCGGCTTAAATCGCTGTCTTCGTAACAGCGGGCTTGTCCATGGCAAGTGCCATAAGAAACAATAACACAACAACAACACTTCTTTGATTCAAGTCGAAAAAATGGAGCATTAAAAATTGGTCCATTATCAAGACAACAATATTTTGCATGAACATTTCTTACTCAATATTGTTACAATCCTTTAATTTTGTTTCCCAGCATGAATAGTGTCATCGTAAGAAAGATCGTTTTATGGTGAGCCCTGTTGAGTGCCAATATGGTGCCGCGTCAGTGATCTCAGAGCTTGGTGACAAACTTGGCGACGACTTGGTGACAAACTTGGCGACTTGGCGACAAAATGGATATCGCTGGAAATTTCGAGAATTTTATCGTTCCATCCAGTAGGAACTGAGATACGCCTGATTGGTCCGAAAATTTTCTCGACCAGCCCTCCGGGAACTATAAAAAACCGGCAATCTCAAGCCGGAATGAATTGGAATTGGAACCAGAATCGGAGTTGGAGTCAAAAAAGTAACGAGTCGTCGAGAGGATAGCGAAGCAACAGCGATATATTCCAGTGAAGTGCCAGCGCTGTGTGGAACTCAAGCAAGTGCTTAATTGAGCTGTATGCCAAGTCCTTATGTTTATTGCGGAAGTCACATCGAGTCCTCTGAGGAGTAGCCAGTCGTGTAGTAGTTTGTCGGCAGCTGGATATAGCTAAAACGAAGAGACAGTGGAGAATTTCAGCCGTTTGGAGAGACCTACGTGAGCGTAGAGTGAATCTACGGAGATTCCTTCTCCTGCTGAATTCTGTCTGGCCGCTTTGTGTGCTGCGGCTGTTATTACTACCGTTTATGACTTGTAAGCTACTGTTTGCTGTAGTGTGATGCTGTGTGCTGTTCTATGTTCGTCTTGGCTGTATATATTTTTCCTCTGTGTATTCTTCGTCTCTCTGTGTTAGTACCTTCATGTTAAATAAACGTCGTCGTTTGTTTCAAAAGTATTTTATCATCGATCGAAAGAACCCCGATGAAAGAAGAAGTAAAATCCGTAACAATATAATTAAAACGATTCCCATTTCTATCATAACAAAGGCACAAAATAACAAACAATTACCTAATTCCAACAAGTCGAAAAAATAGAGCATTAAAACTATCAAAATGCAAGAAATTGTATGAATATTTTTTACTCAATATAATTAAAATGAATCCTATTTTTATCATAACAAACGCTCCACAACAACAAACAGATATCTCCTTCTATTCAAATCGAAAAAATTGCGCATTAAAAACTGTTCCTGTATGAAACATGAAAGAAGTTATATGGATATTTGGTACTCATTATCATTAAAATGAATCTCATTTCTATGATAATGAAAGCCACACATTGACAAGCAGTTACCTTTTTCGATTCAAGTTGGAAAAAATAATACATTTAATTTTTAATCCTTCATCGCGCATGATAGAAATTGCATGGATATTTGTTTCTCAATATAATTCAAATAAATTTCGTTGACAAAATTCCAATCTTAAATATGATTCAGTTTCAATAAAGCATCAAACGATATTTCAGCCCACTAGCTACGTCACGGACTAAACATATCTCCTTTTCAACATATTTCTCCGTCCCTTTTATAACTCCGAGGCTCTTCAGAGCATTCTCATATTAATTTGTCCGATACTTATACGAATAATAAATCATTTAGCTATGCGAAACCGATCACTGAATATTTCGGTCGAAGAATTTCGATACGCTCTGTTAGAAAATCAGAATTCATCTGAGGTAACATCTGGCGAAAATATGAGCAGATGGCGGATATCTTGGTTGCCAAATGAGATGACATTAGCTATCAAAAAGATCGTCTGCCTTTCAAAAGAGTAGATTTGGATAGAAATATTCATTCAGAAACCATGTATCTTTTCCATAAATAACAGAATATTTCACACTTGGATTTTGTTTCAATTGGATTTGCAATTCGAAATTTCCAACTAATGTCGTTTTAAAAACGGCTTAAATATTTATTTATGCATTTTCAATAAGCATCTTCTATTGCAGACGAGTTTGTTTTTTTTAATCTTTCGTGGTTTGTCAGTTAATTAGCTATTTCAAACTTATTTTACAATTTAAATTTCGTAAGTTAAATCCTGAATTAAAAAAGGATTTATTTATATTATATTCATAAAGAGTATATAGAAAAAATTAAAAAATAATTCAGAAGTAGTTTTAGCTAAAATGATCATTTTAAATGAAAATAAATAATTAAAACATCTAATATTTGACGTATTTGTATCGAAATATTTCTACTTCATGTTAAAAAAGGTAACGAGAAAATTATTTTAAATTTATATTGTTCTTGTGGCTAACTTACTTTTCAACTAAAACCGAAATAAAATAATTGATCCCCAATCATATTTGTTATTTCATTTTGGTAAAAAAAATTAATTTCGACATGATAAATCAAATATTAATATAATATTAAGAAATAAGTATTTAATATCAAAATATCATTCTTACATGAAGCCGGTATCCTTTTGAGATATAAATTATAAGTGTTTTCTTGACTGCATTAGAAAAGCTCTTACCTAATGTAATAAATCATACTTATTTTAAAATGTATTGCTTCAGTTTCGTATTTATATTCATTTACTACATTTCAACTATAATGCACAAGTAGTTTATAGATCGCAAAAATAAAGCAATTGTGTGTATGGATTTTTAAAATTGTACACCTTTGTTGCATGCAACATTTTTCAAAACTATTATACTAAAAAATGTTATAATGTAGTAAATAAAATAATGATAAAATGTTATCATTATTTCACTTCCATGAAATAAACAGGTTCGTGAGTTGCGAATTTTGTAGCAAAAACTAGGAATGAGTGGTCTCCTGAAAAATTTCCCGTGTTCTCTCTAATAACAGTATTATTTCTCTCTTCTCCATAAAGTTGTGGATGTGGCCGCGGTGGCTTGTTGGTAAGGTCTCGGCTTCAAACCCGGAGGGTCCCAGGTTCGAAACATTTGCCCTATGTGTTGTTCTATAATAATCCTATCCTATGTACTTTACGGTTCAATAAAAATGTAACATTTTCAAGAGAAACAAAATTGTGCTTTTTATTTAATTCATATATTGCTTTAACACGTTATTCCATCGTGTAACGTTTCATTTTTACTAATCCTAAGCTATCAGCTGTCAAATGCTTTTTTTAATAGGGCTGCCACCACTTGACGGCACGAATGGTGGCAAATTCAAATCTTGCTTTATTTTTGGGATGCCCTTTAGAATGCAATTAATAATGGTATGGTTATTCATGTGTACATTTGTGAACATATAAAAAAAAAACTTCTGGGGAAACACTTCCACTGGTTTCATGCACGTTGTTGCCGCTGTTATTCGATAAAAAATTTTAAATTTTCCTTAAGACAAACGAATTAAACCAAAATGTTTTAATACTGCAATATTAGAACTACAGATTCGAATTTTGTTGTATTTTGTTAATTTCTCTTTTTGTTAAAGTATGCCTAACATTGCAGCATTTTTAAGATCGTAGTTCTTTCTTATTTATAACTAAATATACGAGAAAGGAATAAATTCGAAAAACAACAGATCTTTTAAATGAAAATATTCAGAGCTTCCGATTTTTTTTCTCTCAATAAATATCATTATTTTCTCTAGGAGTTAAATCGAAAAATAACTATAAATAAATTTTCCTATCTCATCACAAAAATGGAAGTCGCGTAAAAAAAAATCAGACTGAGTTGTTTTTGTCTAGGCTCGTTTATATGCAAGAACATCTAAAAATATTGCCAAGGTTTCGGTCAGAAAAATGGAATTATGTTCATAGATATAGTAAAAGGGATTTTTATTGTCTCCTTTTTGGAGAAGAAAAAGTGAATCTCTTCTCCAATGAAACTGAAATTTTTCTACGTCGAACCATTTAATTTGTGACGTCACATCCAGACCTGGCAAAAAGCTAGAGATGGAATTTTTATTTATTTTGCTTTCTAGAATTAAATTGCAAATGTGGTTAATCTAATCTAAATTAACTAAATCTAATTAATTAAATGGTTCTAAAAAACTTGGGACACAAATAAACTGTAAGAAATACTCCGTAGGTTTATTTATATATATATATATATATATATATATATATATATATATGTGTGTGTGTGTGTGTGTGTATGTATGTATGTATGTATATATATATATATATATATATATAAAAGAGAAGAATATAGAAAAGACAATTATGTGAGTTTTATGAGTTATACTGAACTCATTTGCAATTTTATTTGTATTTTTTATTTTATTACATTTTTCTGCAGAAATAAGTGTTTTTTTTGCCGATAAGAATAAGAGATTATAAATGTATTAATTAATTGAAAGATTAATATATATACATTAAATTTATAAATATATAATCCATACTTTAAATTATTAAATCTGTACATTAAATTTATAAATCTATAAAACCTAATGTATAATTGTTAAAATAATATATATATTAGGTTTATAAATGTATATATTAATTGAAAACTTATATATTTCATAATTAAATACAATTTATATAAAATAACTTCATCGAAATATGGAAAAATATTTTAAGTAGTATTTATAACGTACTAGCCGCCTTTGGCGACCAGCCGGTTCAACAATCTTAATGTTCGTTTAAATTTTAATAATTAAATAGGTTGAACCGGAGTTCAACCCCCTTCTTCGCGATAACGCGCCAAAGCTGGCAATCACTATTATGCACTATAATTGAACATCTGCTCCTTTGCTTTTGAACATTTTGCAAGGCCGTTGTTGGCGATTTTTAAAAATTGCGCCAAGCAGGGGTTTAAATTCCGGTCGTACCATTAAATATTTTACGCAATTCCAACTTTAATAGATTCTTCAGCAAAATATTTTAAAACTTCAAATTTTGATAGTCATATAATTCACTCATAATATTATAAAGGCCTTCAGTCATAACTTGATATGTATCTCTCTAATTTTCTGTTACCCCTCGTAGAATTTATGCTTTAAATTAAAGTGTAAATGATTAATCTGCAATTAATATAATAATATTTTTTACTGAAACAAAGCATTTTTTAATAATATGATTACTGATAATAAAGTCGCTGAGCGATTAAACTTTATGGGCACTAAAGAATATCTTTCTTAATTTATGTAATATCTCAAGAATTTGTCAACAAAATTTTCTCAGATTCATCATGAACAGATCGATTAATTAACAATGTTTAATTTTAAATGCATCAAACACTAAGAAAATAAAATGAATCGTTTAAAATAATCAGTCGAAAAAAGGTTTAAAAAACTATTTAAAAAACGATGTACTTAAAACTATAAGCATATACAAAAAAAATATATAACTAACATAAATACAATTTCATTACAAAAGCATGCAACTAACCTAAAAAAAATTTATATCATTGAAAACAGGTTAAAAAAAACTACTTAAAAAACGATGTACTTAAAACTATAAGCATATACAAAAAATATATAACTAACATAAATACAATTTACTTGCAAAAGCATGCAACTAACCTAAAAATAATTTAAATCATCCGTTGATAATGGTTGTCATGTCAACAATCAGAGCACAATGCGAATGCTTGAATTTTCTTCTCCAGTTACGGTAACGCAAATGCCTGAATTTTTCTACGCCAGTTGGGGTAACGCTATGCAGATTAGAAATTTTTAATTTCCTTTAATCTGTTTTATTTTAATTAAAAAAACAGATTAAAATAAATACTTCAGAATGAATCTGAAACATGGATTAATTAACAATGTTTAATTTTAAATGCATCAAACATTAAGAAAATAAACAGAATCGTTTGAAATAATCCGCCGAAAAATGTTAACCCTAGCCTCATTACTGTTGAGAGAAAAAAAAAAAACTGAAGCCTTACTCATTTGGCGGTGGGGGAAATGGAAGAATTTTTTGGCGGAAAAGTTGGCGGTGGGGAAAATGGGAGATTTTTTGGCGGGAAAGGGAGTTTTGAATTAATAATTAAAATTTCAAAAAAAGGGACACCTGGTGCACATTCCCGACCTCTAAGGTATACATGTACCAAATTTGGTAGCTGTATGTCAAATGACCTGGCCTGTAGAGCGCCAACACACACACACATTGAGCTTTATTATAAGTATATAGATAAATTTTTGACGTATACTGTGTTGTTGTCAAAACCTTTTAAACAAATAATGAATTAATACATATTTTTGAATATTCTGAGAAAAATGTGGAAAAATTAGTCATAAATGTGTAAGAATCTTAAAGAGAGAATCATTGAATAATAATCTAGAACTATAAAATGATAACATAAAAAATCTTTTAGTTTTTAAAAAAAACTGAAGAGAATTTCTGTCAGAATTTTTTGTGTGAAAATGTGACGTTCATCAAATCAATAAATCAGTATTTTGAACTTGAAATCTGGAAATACTATACTAAAAGCATTATTAAAAAATAATTGTTTGACCTCTATTGATCCAAAATTTTGATATTCAGAATAAGAATTTTATGATTCTGTACATTTTACCAATATGATGTATTTAAAAGCTGTATTAAATGAATAAATTTATATATTACAGATACTGAATTCGTAGCAGAAAAAAGTGTATTAATTTTCTTGAAAGAACGGACAGTAATTTGTTGGATCAACTAAAATCGCCTGCAATTGGTAAAAATAACCTTGAAATATTATAATAAGTGTGATTTTAGTCATAAATGCGGAAAACTCTAAAAGAGAGAATCATTTGATAATAATTTAGTATTATTAAATGGTAACATAAACAAAACATTTTATAAGATTATGAGCAGGTTCTAACAGGTGAAATGGAACGCGTTCTTCTTCTAAGAGTATATATGCGATGTATAATCAATTCTATGTTATCTGTTAGTAAATTAAAATAGACATACTGAACTCAAAAAAAATAGTTATTAAATTTTAAAGTTAAAGTTATTTTAAGTTATTAAATTTTAAATGGAAGAAAAATGGCCTGAAATAAAGGACATAGAATTTAAAATTATATGCACTGAGAACTTACAACGTCTACAAAACGTATATCTCTAAAATAGCACTTACTGGGCCTACAATAGCTCATAAATTTAAAATAACATTTAATGAGTGTTTCGAAGCACGTGACTCTAAAAAGCACTTATTGAATCTAAAATAACACAGCAATTAACTTGAAAACATTAGTTTTAACAGCTGAATATGAAAAGGCCAGAAAATACAAGTAATATATACTGAACACATATAATAAATCCCCAATTTGTATTTGAATAGCTGAATAAATACACTCGTTAAAATTCAAATATTATGGATTTCTTTAATTGATATATTTTGACTCAAAATATTAAAAGTGTAAAACTCTAGTTTAGATCTCTTAAAGTTGAAGTTAACATATAATTCATTTCAAAGAATATAAATTATAGCATACTGAATTCTGAAAAAGAATGTATCAATTTAAAATAAGATATGCAAAGTTTAAAATAACAGTTACTGAATCTAAGCTCAAAGCAACTCAGATATGAGTTTTAAGAAATTATTTACTGAATTTAAAATGGCACACAATTTTAAACAGGTAATTGTAATAATTAAAATAGCAAAACAATCCACTATAAACTGTCATTTATTTTTTAAATACAAACATATATAAATGAAATAATAAATAGGAAGAAATCTGGAAATTATCTTTAATATTTATGATCTAGAAACTTAATATACCAATTAACCAGCACCTAGAGACGGAAGTCAAAATGATTCCGCTTTGTTCATTACCTCTGACTATCACCTGGTGTTTTGTCCTTGAAAAAATCGTCCTCAGTTCCTTTCAGCGGTATATTCACGTGTGTATAACCGAGCTATTCGTTTTCAAAATTTATGTTGCTATTTATAGAGTCATTGACTGAACATCTCTGAAACTGCTTTTAATATGAATAATGCAAAAAGAATAAAGAAATATTCTTAAAATAATATTTTCAAATATTGTATACTTCATTTTTTGTTCGTTAAATTCTAACCGTTATTAACATTAGTGTAATACCGTAATATCTAAGCGAAGAAAATAATTAAAAGATTGTTTAGGTTTTTCTTATAATGTATTTCCAACATTTAATATTATAACATTTTAATATTAATATTTTTGGTAACGACATGATTTCCAGAATGTATTGTGTTTCCAAAATAAATTCCAATGCTGTTTACAGAAGACAAAAAAGAAAAATAACAATGGAGTTTATTTGACTCCGTGTCTCTGGCTGCTTAAGGAATTTTCATGTCTCCAGTTACGGGTCAACATCAAAGTCATATCAGAAATGGAAAATGAGTTTAAAATAGATCGTCTTGAGCTCTAAAACAGAATTTGTCAATTTAGAATAATGTGTTGAACTTAAAATAACATTTTCGTTACTTGAAATAACACAAACTGAGCTCTAAACAGCTCAAATATGAATTTAAAATAGAATTTTGCTGAGATAAAAAATGCTACAACAATTAATTATAAATCGCCATTTATTAATTAGTAGATATGATAGAACCTAAAAATTAGCATCAAAAAGTTAGGATAAGGGAAGTAATATGTTTGCAGACGATATTTTAATAGCTGAATAATACTGCTCTTATGAAATTCCAAGAAACATGAAACTATTTCAAAACAATCCGTTAAACTCTTTAAAGTTTAGCTTCGCTATTTAAATAGGGAATTACTTGAAGAACTGGAGCTTAATCCTGCGATCGTTTGCTACAGTGGAAAGGCAAATGATCTTTTAGATTGTCTCGCTTTTGCGAATAGACAAGAATTTTCCACGGGATTCTAGAAATGTTTCTTAATATTTCGGCAATTGTAGAGTACTTTCTGGTTTTCCGCGTATTTGTGTAAGATATTGCGCTTTTTGATTTGAAAAATTCTTATTTAAGGTATATGACTAAGCGAGGGAAGAATTTTTTAAAAAACGTTCGGAAATAATTATATTTTTGAATATTTGCATAAAAAAGATTGTAAAAACATCTATTAAATCAAAATACACCAGTTAAGTTGCAAAAGGTTTTAAAAATTGAAAAAAGGCATTATTTTCAGATAAAAAAGAATACAGTAAAAGTCTTCTAGTTTAGAGGTTTATCAAATGATTTGCTTAAAATTTTGTTGATAGTTTAAGAAATATATTATACAGTTCCTGAAATAAAATATAAGCTGTATTGCTATTTATACTTGAAGTACTGGGGTTTGACTTATAAATAACATGAAATCTAAAGATGCAAAATCATCCAAATTAGCATACAAAGATATAAAATATCATTAAAAGATATGTAGATGCAATTTGAAATTTCAGTGTAACTTCCCCCAAAAAATAGAGAAAAAAATTCTAGCGTTTTTGTAAAGAAATCTGTCTAAACATTAAAAAAGATTAAATAAAAAAATAATAATTTCCCAAAAGTTCGACTTTTTAATGTAATTACCTACCTTAATTACGAATAGTTTTGCGGGACGTATTTTATGTTTTATTGGCAATCTTTGGAAAAACCAGATGATTTGTCGGAAATATTCGTTCTATTTAATTTCAATGAAATCTCTTATGCGGGGCTCGATATGCATGACTCCTTTAATAAAATATTTTAAAGCATCTAATTGTGCTAAATATTAAAACTATGTTATTTTAACAGCCTTGCACCTTATTACTTCGCTTATCGTGTACATGAACCTTCTTAAAAAACTTTAGATTCATTGCCTTCCAGTTCAAAGTGCACAATGTCTTTTGCTATAAAGTGTTGTGACTTAGGGCACTTCACACGCCCACTGACAGTTAAGCGATTTAAGCCTAGTGAACGTCTTTTGTTTTTATAATAGCGCCAACGGCCAAGAGTACGACTTAGCACTCACACGTCACAGCCCTTTTTAAGCGGCGGACTTCGTTCATGCATTTCATTCACTCATCCACAGATCGTAATTTAGAACTATCATTAGAGAACGATCACCTCTGAACCAGTAGCCCCAGTGTCATTACTCCCGACATGGAGGACTTTGTGACCACAACAGATTTATACGTGCACCAACCACCACACACACGGAGAGTCGTCGGACATTTTACAATTTATTGATATGAGTCCAACGCCTTACCAACCAGGCTATCCAAGCCCAGTTTAAACTGAACCATGTCTTTTGCTATAATGTTATTTACCCTTCTGATTCCTCATGTAAGGGCTTAAATAATCAGTAGAATATTTGCTGCTTAATTTTCACCAATGAAAGGAAAATACGCAATTAAACATGTGAGAAAGCAAAGGAAAGCTTCAATTTCATTTCAATAATGAAATATAATGTTAAAAATCATACAAATAGATATATAAATAAAATTGTCGAAATTCAGAAAAAAAAATAAAATTGAATAGCAATATTCCAGTCGAATTGTCATGAACTCTATCACAATGTGAAGTTTTTCTTCAATCAAGTTGTTGGGTTGATTATCTAAACATACCTCCAAATTTGTTCCCAAATAAGAGCGGGGGTGGAGAGTTGAAATCCTGTTTTTTGTGTTTAAATAAAAGAATATTAATCTGAAAAGAAAATTTTAAAATTAAAAAAATAAAGGAGAAAATATCTATAAAATAATCTTAAAGTTTTAAGATAGCTTAATTAGGTAAAGAAATAACTGTTTAAAAAATAACCCAAATATTTTTAGATTTTTAGAAAACGTTTGACCAATATTTAACGCACGACGGTAAACATCTGGTATTTACAATTTGCTTTGCGATAGTGATTTCACTTTCCATTGACAAGTCAAAGACGTTAAGTATCTGACAGTGGATAAGTCTATTTAAGCTCTCTATTAAACTTTCTGTTTCACACCCTTTTCTGACATCTCGATTTCTTTACTTTTTTATTTCTTTTTACTTAAGGGAGGTTTCGGTGACACGGTAGCTCTCTTTCACGCATTTCTAATAATACTTTGCAGATTCATTAAAGAGAAAAGCAAAGTGTTTGATTAAATAAAATCGTAATAACATTCAGTGAAGAAATCTGAAATGTTCGTATTGTGGTTTGTTTACACTTGTTTAATACCATTCGGCAGTATATACTAAGAACGATTTCTGTGACATGCGCATTATTGTTATACAGTGTAAATTGTGAAAAGAGAAATGTAGACTTCATAACTAGAATCTCATGTACAAAATCTTTTCAATAAGTTAGATTCCATTAAAAATAATGGATTCTTTAACCATTATTATATTTCCACCAGAGAGCCTAGGAAATCCATTATTTATGTACTAATTTCCTCTCATTGTTCTCGAGTTGATCCCTTCCCAGCGAAAAGACATAGATAGGTAGACATCATTGGAAAATTCTTATTAAATCCCAAAATCTAAATTAAAGCCCTCAGCCATTTTCTATTGTTAAGCGTCAAAAATTTAAAATCAATGATACAATATGACAGACATTCAAATCTCTGCATTCATTCCCTGCAGCGTTTCTCGGAAAGTTGGCGACCCACTTCAACATACAATCGTCATAGAAGAAAATCAATTAATCAATTTCTCAGCATGTTACAATGCTGTATTCCTGATACATGCAAACGATTATTTTATTCACATCTTAGTATTCGGCGAGAAAATCATGCGAGGATACTCTTTTCGTTGATCATAATGCCGGGTTTATACTCGGGTAGTTAGTTATAAGACAGCCAGTAGGCAGCGCATGCGTAGAAAGGCTGAAAAATGCTGCTCGCTACATAATAAGCAATTGTCCCGATGAGACAACAACATGCCGCTGTATTGTATTTTTTTCTTGCCGCCCATGCGTTTGTAGAATTTGGCGGATTTTGTATTTTTTTGATGTGAAAAATTGATCACTTATCATAGATTAATTCCGACATTTTTAGCTCTTTATTCTTCCTGATGCGAAGCCGAGTTTTTTTTATTTTATTTTTATTTTATTTGCCAATTATTTTCTGTAGTTTTCCAAATTTAGATATGTTGACATTTTTTATTTTACCATGTTTTATTGCGTAAATACCCCTCATTTTAATACGATACGCAGTGAAAAAGAAAAATTCAGGGACGCCAAAACGGCAATTTATAGCCAAGCATGGAATGCCTGAATCTATCTTATGAAATTGTGGCAAACATAAATGTGTCCCTTTCTGCACATGTGCTGCCTAATGGCCATCTTATAACTGACCGAGTGTAAACCCAGCATAGATATCAAATCAATATATATAAAACATTAACGTACGTGACACAGAAATCGAGTTTATTACTAATTTTCGAATGGCAGCAATCAAATATAAACCAAACATCATAGGAATTTCAGACTATTTTCTTCACTGAACATTTTTGCAGCTGTACTGAATCAAACGCTTCACTTACCTAATTACTGGAGCTGCAAAATATTATTAAAAGTGTTCTGGAGATAGTTCTCCATGTCATCAAGGTGTACATTCAGTCAGAGAAAAGAAGATATAAAAGAAATAAAAAAAATGGGATAAAACAAAGAGTTCAATCAAGCTCAAATATAGGCTTAACCAATGCCAGATAAGAATCGTGGTAAGACTAAAGTATGGTTCCTCGCCAAACACGTCAAAATAGGGCCAATCATCAAACACTCCCTAAAAGGTTGCAATCCTGAGTGTATACAAGAAATAGTAACAAGCATCTTTTAAAATTGCAATAAAAATTATCACAATTATATTTGGCAAAAATTCTCCAAACGTTTACAATTTTGGTACCCGTATATTAATCTTAAGTCTAGCCATAATCGTTATAACTTGACTGCTAAAATTGATACTCATTTCTTTTTAAAAAATTATTTTATAAAAATGCTTTTTACATTATCTTATAGCTAAAACAATTTACCTTCTTAATTATATAAATTCCATTTTCGCACAGTTTTTCATTTAACTGTTATATTACGGTTTAATTCAATTTGATATATTATCCGAAACAATATTTATAAATGCTATGATGGAATTCTAACTCCTTATTAAAACATCCAAGTACTTGTTTTGGCCAATTATTAAATCAATAGTAGGATTTTCACTTCCGTTTTTATTTCGTAATGTATACACTTTATAATTTACCTTAATAATACTATTTAATAGAATCCATGTGTTTTAGTCTTAGCAAATTATAAGGTGAAATATTTTTGAAAGAAACGCATCTCATATTAATAATTATAAAACCCAATAATCTAGGCGAACAGACTGGTCGCCAAAAGTAGCTAGTTAATAATATATTCATTTTAATCTCATTTTAGCTGTGACTACAAAAAAAGTGAAAAAATTCAAAACATTTCACATTAATTACAAAATCTTCACATTGAAAAATCATTATTTCTTTTAATTCCAGTATCAAACATGTAAAAGAATGTAATAAATATTTGTTACCCAATAAAATTAAAATCGATTCCATTTACAAAATCCCAATTCTAAATATTATTCAGCTTCAAATATGCATCAAACTGTAGTACGTATTACGGTTTAATGGCGACCAATGCGGTTACAAATCCTCCATTGCTGCATACTTACCAACCGCTTTTATTACTCCGGGGCTCTTTAGAACGTTCCCATATTAATTTGCACGATACTTCCCTAGAGTTACATTCCTCGTATAATAAATCGTTTGGCTGCGCGAAACTCATCCATGAATATTTCAGCAGAAGAATTCCATTGCGCCCTATTAGAAAATCGGAATTCATCTGCAATAACATCTGGCAACTCTTGAGTCTATAGCGGGCATTTTGGCTGCTGAACGAATGACATAAGCCTTTCAAAGAGAGCATTTATGTAACAAAATAGCAGATTTTTAGATTAGTACTATTTAAGAAGGACGAATTGTTTCGTTAAATAAGGGACGGTTTCATACTTGCGTGTTATTTGCAATTGGATTTGCAGTTTGAATAGTTTAATTACTATTTTTCTTTTTGAGAAAAGCTTAAATACTTATACACATTCATTGTACAAGTGTGCAACTGATTGTATTTTCTATTCATTCTTGGATAAGAGAATTTTAAGCAATTTTTTCGTATATTAAATACAAAATTATGAATATTTTATTTAAAATGGATTATTAAAAGTATACAGAAAAATAACTGAAAAATATGGCATAAGACTTATTTTATACAGAATTAAATAAAGAAAGAATTATTATGTTTGATTCAATTTTCTTTTATCCGATGTAACCTCTTTCAAATAAAAAAATAAAGTGAGAAGGTTTGAATCTTTCACTCGTGTGTAAAAGGCTGACAATCACCGTAACATCTTAAAACAAGGATGATCGACTCTAGGCATTGAAAATTCTCGTCTCGCTACACGATGTCACACACTTTCAAGTGTTCAACTTAGAAAGATATTAAAAACTAGTGTCGAATGTTTAAAATTATTACAAATTATTAAGTGTCCATTATTGAAAGATGTTACAAATATCTAATGTAAAATGTTACAATGATGAAAAATGTTACAAACTATTAAATGTCAAATGTCTATAAAGTGTTCAATGTTGGAAAAGGTTACAGACTATCAAGTGCCGAATGATGAAAAACAAACTATTAAATGTCAAATGTCTATAAAGTGTCCAATGTTGAACAATGTTACATATATCTAATGTAAAATGTTGTAAACCATCAAGTGTTCAACGTTGGAAAAGGTTACAGACTCTCAAATGTCGAATGATGAAAAATGTTACAAACTATTAAATGTCAAATGTCTATAAAATGTCCAATGTTGAACAATGTTACAAACTATTAAATGTCAAATATCTATAAAGTGGCCAATGTTGAACAATGTTACAAACTATAAAGTATTCAATTTTGGAAAATGTTTTTCAAAATTTTACTTGGATTTCTAATTAATTGATTTTTTGCAATGATTAATCGAGTTTTTAATTATAATAAATAATTTAAAATCATATTATTATACAAGAATTATTCTTGCTTTTTTTTAAATTACAAAAAGATTTTTAGTGTTATCAGTTTTTTTTTTTTTCGCCCAATCTTTTTCTCTAATTTTAATACATCTTTAAATGTTTCACTGTATTTTTCATTGTTTTAGTTATAGAATTTGTACTCACGTGAGTTGTAACAATATAAATACTTTTTGTATGTACATAAATTTATCGCTATAATTAAAATTAGCTTTTTTTTAAAAAAAATATCATAAAAACAAACCAATCAAACCTTAGCAGTGTCATGAAACGTTTTCTCGAACTAGAAGTTCAAATCTAATATCTTAATTTTTTTTATATTAACTTTTTTTTTAAAAAAAATAAAAAATGTTTAAAACTTTAGTAATCATTAATTATTTGATTTCAAATTATGCGAACATCATAAGCCTTTTCTCGATTTCTAACGTTGTCTAACAAAAAAAAATGATTAAACAGTAACAAGAATAGATCTTCTATGAGAAAATATATGAAGCATTTCTTTTTGCCTCTAAATAAATTATTAATTAATTATTATAAACTATTATCAGTTTCACTAGATGCTGAATCAAATGGTATCCATAACACAAAGTTTTTATATCTTATCAGTAAAACGCAAGACACACAGAAAAATTTATTCAGATGGACTTTCTTTATTATAACATAAGGAGGAACCCACGTACATTTACATGCTAGAACAACAAAAAATATTGCAAAAGTTCCGATCTGAATCATAGAATTATGATAGCAGATGCAGGAAAAAGGGATTTATTTCCCCCCCCCCATTCGACAAGAAAAAGGGGATTTCTTCTCCAATGAAATTGAATTTTTCTTCCTCGGGCGATTTAATTGGTGACGTCACATCCTGAACTGACAGAAAGGCTAAAATGGAAATTTTACCTTTTCTATTTCATTTTTTTTTCGGAATTAAATTGCGTGAGTGTTTTGGCTCCAATTTGAAATGTTAGGAACAAAACAAACATAGGAAATTCTGCAATGTTTGTTTCTATTTTTTTTCTGCTGAAAACCTTTATATGAATTTTATGGAAAGTTTCCGTTAGTTTCTTCAAACTCTAAGTTCATTTTTCATAATATTTCAATTTTCTGTGAAAAAGAAGTTTTCCTTTAGTGAATCGGCTTAAGATTTAGAAATGTGTCGGTGATTTGAAACCCGGAAACTATTTCGAAGTCAAATTTGCTTTAGTGAAGCAGATTACTTCATCTGAATAAGAAATTATACCTTTTTTTATAATTCTCGCAAAACTCAGATGAAAAAATGTTACAGAACGGAATTTTAGAAATGGATTCATAATTTTTTTTCAAATATTCTAAACCAACTTTAAAAAAGTAAAAAGAAAAAAATTTAAGAAATTTATGGCCTATTATTTTTATTAAAGTTCGATAAATCTTAATAAGTCAATGATATGTATTCAGAAATGAACACTGCTGAAAAAATGTATTGTCAAAAAAATTGATCCCTAAATTTTAATGACACAAAATTTTGATACTTATTACAAGATTTTATAATTTTGGTTTTTTTTCCTTGCAAAAAGAAAACAACGAAGTTTGTTGTACTAATTATCTGTAAATGATAATACTAACCGTAAAATATCATAAGCTTAATTTAATAAAAAGTACTGAAAAATATAAAACTCACTGAAACATAAGTGAAAAAAAATCATGTATTTATAAAAAGATTATATTTATTTAAATTTTTGTTATGTGAACCTGAACAAAAAATAATAAATAGGAATTTCTATATATCTTGAGAGAAAATTATTTTTTTCTGTCCCGTGGTATCAATCCGACAGAAAAACATCATGTTCTCACATGATTCATATTTCGCACGTATGTATAACGTGCTATACCCTCCTCGCTGTTTCGCGTTCATTTCCATTTTCTTCTCTGTGCTTCTTCGGTCGATAACTTCTTACAACCCACCTTTTATTGGCCAGATAAGAGAATCGGAAACATGGCGGACATTCGCGCCAATTTGTTGGCTATAATGCGCCAAATGGGGCAACCTTATTTATCATTTTGTGGCATCAAAAGCGATAAATCGCTAATTTTTTACCCGTACATTTTGTGACTTCAAAAACCTCAAACCAAAACAACATCATGTTCTCACATGATAATAAAGAATACTTTTGGGTAAAAGTTAGCTTTAATAAGAACTAAAAAGAAAATGACATTTATTGAGCTTGAATTAATCTAAAATTGACATCAAATTCTAGACACTGAATTTGAATCGGTAGGGATTGAGCTCTGAAATAAATTTATTCAATTAACAAAAGGAAAGGCTGGCAAGCATTTACCTTGTTTCAGGACTAAACATTTCTAAAGGAAAATCTAGTTTAATTAAACACGGAACTTCGATTATTGTCAATGGCTAACTCATAACTTAGATCCCTCTTATGCAGTAGAGTGTAAAAATAGTAACACTGATCTCAAAATCTGAAATGTGAATTCCAAGATATCATTTATAGAGATTTAATGAACATGTAGCTCTAAAACAGCACTTATTGAACCTACATTGGTGTAACTTTTGAGTCTAAGACATCATTTATTAATTGACAAATATGAAAAAAACCAGGAACTTAGCAAAAATTAATATAAATGGAGTTTTCTGCATGTAAAGGAATACTTCTTAAACTTTAAAAGAAAATTATCAATTAAAAATGAACTTGCAGAGTTTTAAAACAAATTACAGAAACTAAGACTATACAAATAGAGCTCAAAACAATCATATATTTAATGGGATTGAAACAAAGTAAAGCTCTAAAATATTATTTAGTGAGGTAAGAAACGCTCATTTCCCAAAAATGCTAATTATTGAGTCACAAGAATTAAAGTCGCAATGAGCTCTAAATCATCACTTATCAGTTAATAAACATAACGAGACTCAATAATTAGTTTTCACTATTTATGATTAAGTAATATAATATATCAATTCAATATAAAAATGGTATCAGAAATGGGAAATAAATCTTGAATAGTACGTGCTAAGTTTTAAAATAGAATTCTTAAGTTTAAAATATCACTTATTGTATCATAAATAACATAAATTAAGCTCAAGACAGCTCAACCATGCATTTTTAAATATCATTTGCTCTAATTAAAATAACATTTATTAAACATAAAATAGTACAACACTAAATCGCTACGTTTTAGGTACTAACCATAAAAAGACTCACAAATAAGTAGTGAGAAGCTATAATTACGAAACATAATATATTCCTAGTCAATACTTTAATAACTGAATAGTAATGAGTCAAGAAATGTGGAATTGATTCTGAGTAAGTAGGTAAGCTCTCCAAATTCCAGCATTGTTACTTAAACATGAAAGGGACTAGAGCTTAGGTCTTCACGGTTGACAGCATCCGTCACCCACAGGGGAATTGCAAACGAACTTTAAGATTGCGTCGCTTTGGCGAAGAGTCGTCGGTTTTCCACTGAATTCCAGAATTGTTCGATAACATTTCGGAAATACTGACCCTTTCCTCTATTTTCCGAAAATGGATTAATTAATGCAGTATTTGTGCAAAATATTGCATTGCCTGATATGAAAATTCTTTATTTGCTCACTGGATTGCTGGTTTGTGTTTTATGAACATCATATTTCCTTTTATTAAAAGTATAAGTTGATTATAAAATTACTTTAATTGTTTGGAGACATCTGTAGTTAAAATTAAGGAACGACTTGAAACGAAATTTCATTCGCAACTTTTAAATAATATTGGAAGATAAATTCCGTACAGAGCGCGAGCCGAAAGTTTATTTTGAAAAATATTATTCGTGTTTAAATAATAAAAATTGCACCTATTGAAATGAATGGCATTTAGTATGAATTTCATTGAAAATAATATTTTGTTTATCAGCATTTTAGTCCCTTGATAAACGTTTAATATTTTTAATGTGCTGAGTTTTCTTTATGTACGTGACAGTCTACAGGTGATTTTTTTTTCTTTTCTGGATTTATTTTCCCAGTTCTTCCACAGTTTGTGTACGAAAATTTGGTTAAATTCAGTTTATTAGTTTTAACTATGATGACTCAAAAAAAGTACAATTACTTAAAGATCAACTTCTTCAGACAATTATTTTTTTTATCACTCCTTTAACTTTTTTCTTACATTAACATCTACAAAGAAAATGCGTTATCAAAATAAATTATAATGCAAGCTTTTAATGAGTCACCATAATTTAAATTCCATGCGGTCAAAAGAATCATTTTTGAATGTACAATTGTGAATCCATTTTTGAACAGAATATCTCAAAAGCTCAACAATAGGAAATGAAGAAACTTCATATATGATCTTTGCAGAAAAATTGTTGAATCTTTTCAAATTTCAGATAAAATCCTTCAATGTCAATACCATCTGTTTATCCATATAATACAAACAACATAACTGAAAAATTCAATCAATTACGCAAATCAAAATTACCATATTGGTTATTACTAGAATGTCAACTGTAACAAATTATGAATCATTTTCTTCAATCGGTTATTAGGTGTCCATATGCACAGAGTTGAATTTCTAAACGCCATAATTTGAACCAGAGGGAATGGTCACCAAAAAACTTTCTCGCTTGTTTGTTTTGTTTGTTTGTTTTCTTATGGCACTTGCCACAGACAAGCCCGCTGTTACGAAGACAGCGATTTAAGCCTGATGGGGGCGTCTCTTGTTTTTACTGTAGCGCCAACTAGGACCAAGAGTACGACTTTGCTACTCACGCATCACTCATTCGCTTGCACAACCCCTTTTTACAGGAGGGCACACTCACGCATCTCACAGATAGAACATCCATGCCCAAACCGGAACTCGAACCCAGGACACCCATATCACGGGGAAGACGCGCTACCCCTATGCCAGGACGCCGGCACTTTCTTGCTTACTCTCTAATAAAGATGTCCTCTCAGAGTACGCTTCTCATGGCACTAGCGTACAGTAACTACGAAATATTTACCTTTGGCACAATTTAGCATTTCCATTGAATCTATAGTATTATCAATTGGCGATTAATTCCAAGCAACAGTCATATCCGAAAATATAATTTATATTTTAGACGTATTTTTCCCAACCGACTGAAACAAAAATGTGGTCCAAAACTGCCCTTGTAGTCACAAAACCACATATCAAATTTGTTGTTGTGGTTTCTAATGGCACTTGTCATAGACACGCCCACGGACTTTAAAAGTCAGTAATTTTAAGCCAAGGGTGCATCTATTGATTTTTCTGTAGCACCATCTAGGGCCAGGAGTATGACATAGCTACACACACGTCACAACCCTCTTTACTGGCCGGACTTCATTCATGCATTTCATTCACTCATCCACAGATCGTAGACCTGAATCAGAGAACTATCACCCCTAATCCAGTACCCCCAGTGGTATTAATCTCGACGTGGAGAACTTTGTGACCGCGACGGATTTATACGTGCGCCAGCGGTCACACGTACGGAGAGTCTTTGGTTTGCGGGGCTCGAACTCGCAACTCAAGGGACGCGAATCCAACACCCTACTAATCAGGCTATCTCGGCCCAAATATGTCAAATTTGATATGCGTTTTTATGTTATCGTGTTTGAATGTTTCTAAAAGTACAGATAGACAGGCGGTCAATCCATTATTGGTTTTGGCTGAAAATTAGACAGGTGTCTTAGATCTTAAATATGTGTACTGAATTTTATCTATCTAATTATCTTCGTTTTATAGTTTTTGTGTTAACTTAAATTCCACAGCTGAACAAGCGATTTTTCTCTGTACGGAATTTGCTTAAAATTTAGTGGAAATCTTCAAATTTTATGTAGAGACCGTATACCAAATTTAAACCGTGTAGCTCAAAGCGTTTTGAGGTTAAATGTGTCGCAGATAGATGGACATTTTTAAAAAAGGAATTTTTCGAACTCAGGCAGGTTTCAAACTCGGACATTCCTCAAAATATCGAGTTTGAATATTTTGATGATTAGTATTCATTTCTTTATACTACGTATAAAATGTTTACAATATATATATATATATATATATATATATATACTACTCTCTCTCTCTCTCTTTATATATATATATATATATATATAAGTATAACGTATATATATATACGTTATACTACGTATACAATACAATACAATACAAGGCTTATAGAATGTAAAAAGTACTAGTCTATAAAAATGAATTTTAGAATTTAATTTTTACACCAAGATTATTATGTGTATTTGTGTCTAAATGTATATTAAATCCATGAATGCTATACAGCTGTTTTTCTTTGCCTTGCCATTTACACATGGTAATAGAAACATATAACAAACCAAGTTAACCAAATCAAGTATATAACCTTAAAATTGAAATTGTAAACATTCAATTTAGGGAAAAGTTAATCACTAAGAACAGTTAAAACAATGTACATTATTCCCTTTCTTGTATTAAAAAGTTAAGCAGAAAAATGTAGCATTGTGTAAATGTACAAAAAAGCTTTTAAAAAAGGTGTTCTTGCCAATCATAGATAAAAACTACACCATATTTACATCAATATCAATAAACTAATAAACGAATCACCATTTCCTCCAAAATGACTGTTTCGTATACCCGCCCATTCAATGAGAACCTGAGCACACGAAATATCTGCATTTCCTGCTTATGCATTTTTTAAAAATAAAGACAACATTATTTGATGCTAATTTAAATAAAGTAGTTTTAATCAAACAGATTAGCCGTTTTTCCCCAAGAGATTGTTTATTAAATAATTTTACTCAACTTTAATCTGAAGACTTGGAATTCTTTAGAATTTTAAAAATAAACATTTGTTGGTACAATATAAAAGCGGGTAATAGTTTTCTTTACAATGTATGTTTTTTATAGAAAAACAAATCTAGTTTTAATATTTTAACTTTTTGGACATCCGTTTTCTGAATAGTTATTACATTTAATTTTTAAAAAAATGTTTGCTTGAAGTCATCGTTACAAGAATAAAGTCTAATTGATTTAAAAAATTTCTTTCGACACAATGGAAGGCAAAGTGGATTCCTTTACATCTCAGTTACCACCTGGCAACTTAAATTGTTGATGTTAGAAGCAGTCAAAATTAGGGTGTAAAAATAGCTTTCCAGCCCTTAACTTCTAAGATATTACAGTTACCAACAAAATTTAAATACAAAGGTTATTCGTATTAATGAGAGGCTAATTTGTCTAATTTATTTTTCTATCTTCAATATTAAGAAAATTATAGCGAAATGAAAATTTCAAACCCTCCACCATTTCCACCCCCTTGAGTTAGAATGGCCATTTACGAATTTCTCTTAGGTATTTTACATTTCTAACAACATATTCCAAGCCAGTTAGAATCGAAACCAAATTACTCTAGTTATCCTGTTCTAGTAACCTGTTTTATCTATATAGGCTTTATATGGGTGCGTTAGGTAGTCTTCCTGTAGGAATCTACCTAAAATTGGTAACAGGATACACTACAAATAATTATTTAATTTTTGAAAAACTTAAACCATATCATATTTCCATTTCTAGACCTCATGTGACTTCTTTCGTCATGTGACCTCAAGTGGCCTCTTTCCTCATGTGACCTCATGTGGCCTCTTTCCTCATGTGACCTCATGTGGCTTCTTTCCTCATGTGATCTCCTGTAGTTTGGTACAGATATATGTGAACTTTATTTTTAAAAAAAGAAAGAAAAGAAAAGAAAGAATAAAAGAAAATTACTCTGCAACAAATTGAAAAGAAGCATACAAATGACAAAATACAAATACATATAACATAATTAGTAAAAGAACCAGAAGGATTGTTAACAAACCAGATTTATGTGAATCCATCTTATCATTAAATTTAGTCAGAAATTCAACGAACCAAATATTACAGTTTTATTTTTAAACAAAATTTATCTTGAGAGAAGACTAAAATGGTTTCGTTCCATTTTGGCTTTTTTGGGTAAGCGGATACCACCACATTTTGGATATACATTTGTCTGTGTTTAACTTTCGGACGAATGGTAAAAGATGAAACTCTTTCATCCAAATCTTATTTTTCAATACTTTCTGTGGAATTATTCTTCCGTGAATGAAGTGGGAGACATTGAAGGCGTGTGTTTTATCCTAAATGGATATGGTGGACTGAATTTTAAAGAAAATGCTGTCTGGCTCGTGTATTTTAAGATTAAGTGTAGCTTTTCTGTATTTTATATCTTTGATACAAATCATTTTGGCAAAAATATTAATTTGAATACATAACACTTTTGTGGTCTCCTTATTTATTACATCTTTTTTACTCCTTATTCATTTTTATACAAGAAAAATGGGAAATTCGTTTCCGTTTCTTTTTGATCTTAGTTTAATTCCCTATAAGCCAACGTTCTACAAATGGTTTTAATTCATGGTGAACTTTATGTTTTCGAATTTCAACAAATATTGACGTTTCCATAAATCATTTGAGTTATAAACATCGCTATATGCAATATAGATATTGTATTGAACAAGGAGAGCGTTGTTTTTCACTATTTGAAAATATACTTGTGAAAGATGCCGCGTTTTGGGCTTCATTTTGTAGTCTATTAAACAGAATATTGCGCTATTTTGGATATATTCCTGTTGACCGAGTAAAGCAACAATTTTGACATAAAGAGTTAACTACAATTCGTTAAAATATAATAAACATCTTTCAATTATCTATTTGAAGAACAAGGCGAAAATGATTGCGCTGAAACCGAAAGCTGCATTGAAAAACAGACCAAGAAGGTTGGTTGCAATCCAAATGTAAACAAAAATATACATTATCACTAAAAAAATATCTTAAAAAGCGGATTAAAAAAATCACATTGTATATAGAAAACGGGTTGAAAAGTAGATAATGAAAAGATGTGTTGTAACCAAAAACAGGATTGAAAAGCAAATAAAAAATGTTACTTTGATATTGAAAACTGCATTGAAAAACCTGCGAAAAATCAATGAAATCCAAAGTTTCGTTTGGGACAAATTATGGAGACAAACCCTCGCACAGATGTCCTCTATACAATTCATTGAGTTTTTGAGTTACAGTGATCAAATGTACTAGTATGAAAACAATTCTTACAAACAATCTATCGTCCCAGATTAAATACATTTCTACGATTTTGCTTACGTGATTACATGGCAAATTTGATTCGTCTTTCTCTTCTACTTTAGAAAACTCCCAATATAGAATTTTTTGACAATTACAATATTCATCAATTTCAGTATGTACGGATGCCTCACCAGCTGGTAACTTCAGTCGTTTTGACATGCGAGAATGTTTTAGGGATACCACTCTCAAATTTAAAAAAAGAAAATAATTTTTTCACTAGATTTTTAACAATACGTTTTAATACTGTACTAAAATTCTAAATTCTTCCTTTGTATAGTCAAATATTTCGCCCCGCGTTTTCTTCATTGTTAAAAATAAAGAAAGAAAGATTGTGTTTAATATTTGTGAAATTTTCATAAGATATAAAAAAAGTAAAATCAGTATCGAGAAATGCAGCCCTAATTTAGAAAAAAGATGAACTGAACATGCAAGTTTAATACAATACATTACGAGGCTGTAAGACTAGAACCAATAAAATTTAATAAAATACCATGCTTTAATGCCTGTCATAGCGTGTTGATGCCAAAAGTTAGGTGGTATATATCAAATAAATAATTCTCGCCTCAGCACTTAAATATTTTTTTAAGTTAATGTTAATGCCGATTAAGTGTTTCATAACAAAGAATTTATATAAGTGTTATTTTAAAGAAGTTATTTTTGAGAGCATTAACTCTTATTCATCCCTATCGTCATTATCCAAAAATAGATGATACTTCTAATTAAAAGTAACTAACCCTCTCACACTATCCACGAAGTTATAAATAGCTCCGTAACTATATTTACGCCATCTCTTCCCCAACAGCCACTACTCTTAACTATTAATCTACGCTGATATATTTCATGGAGTTTCACCTTTATTTCAGCACATAAAATAAATTTGAGAACTGTCCGTCCGGATGATATAAAAGCAAGATACTTTAGAATTAGATTCATAGTAAGAGAAAGCAAAATATTTCTTTCAAGAAAGATACAGAATGTTCATGAATTATTTTGCATATTAAGAAATTGCACGTTAATATATATTTTTGTTGCTTGCGTTCTTAATAGGGAAATGCTGCAAAAGTATCAAATCAACATTTATTATCTGCACTGAAATGAATGAAAATGCCTTTCATTATTTATACAGAGTGTTCCGAAAAAACGTGGACAAAATGACATGGGCAGATCAGTCATACAACAAGGATCAAAGATTGCATAGGAACATGGGATCGCAACTGCGATGCGGAGCCGCTAAAGGGCGTCTAAAATAATACACAACACAAAGAGAAGAAACAAAATCAATACAGAACATTTTATTGATAATTACCTACTGACATGCGACTTATGCATGCCAAACGTTGCGCCTACAGGAGGTGCTCAAAGTGTTTACCAGATGCATCGAGACATGCCTGGCATCGACGTTGCATGGAATTGCGCACCTTCTCAAAGATACCAGGTGTATCTCGAACACATCCCGCTGCCTCAACGATTCTTCCTACCAAGTCTTCTGGCGTTTCAACAGGTGTTTCATACACAAGTCCTTTTAAAAAGCCCCATAAGTAGAAATCCACGGGAGACAGGTCTGGTGATCGTGGTGGCCATGCAATTTTTCCACCGCGACCAATCCAGCCGCCAAGAAAAGTAGGCTGCAGATGTGCTCTGACGTGTATACTGAAATGTGCGGGAGCGCCATCGTTGAAATTGAATGCGTCGACAAATAGGCATCGGAACATTATTCAGCATGTCTGGCAGAACCTTTTGCAAGAATGTTAGATACATGAAACCGTTCAGTCTGTCTGGTAGAATGTACGGACCAAGTAAACAGTCTCCTACAATGCCAACCCACACGTTCACGGAAAATCTTCGTTGTGCGGTGTGCGGGCGTGTAGCATGCGGGTTTTCATCTGCCCACCTACGCAAGTTGTGACAATTCATCACACCCTCTAATGAGAATGCAGCCTCATCCGTGAACAGAACACTTGCAGCGAAATGTCGGTCGGCAGCCTTTTCTTGCACATACCACCGCCCAAAATCCATACGACTGCTGTAGTCACCCGGTTGAAGTGCCTGGACGCGTTGTAAATGATATGGGTAAAGTCCTTCGTCGTGTACAATGCGCCAGACGATAGTTTGGGGAATATTTGTCTCTCGGGATACAACTCGTATACTTGTTGAAGGATTACGCTGAAGTGCTTGGACAACTCTTTCTTCAGCATCAACTGTCCGAGATATTCGTTGGCGACCTGAATCTGGCTTGTGCTTGGCCCTGTAATGTAATTAATTCATTTAAAAAGATTATGGAGTGAGGTGACAAAAGTCCTGAGATGTTTCCTTTGATAACGTGCCAGACCGTTATATCTAGAGCTGCCAAACTTTAATATCTCTATTTTTAAACAAAATGTTCAAAATATATTTTGAAAAATACATATCATTGTTATAATAAAACTCAAATCGTTTTGAGTTTCAACCTGATTTTATTTTCTTTGTGGATGATGAAGATATGATTCTTATTTTAACACGAGGAATAGATTTCAACGTACGGTTTCATGTATCGGTTTCATGTACATACTCTTAATAATATTTTCTGACATTTCGCTGTACTTAAAATTAAAATTCAACATCAGAACTAACAGATGCGGAAAGTTTTTTAAGGTGTACTCATTTTAAAAAACTTTTATCTTCCATGTAATGTAATTCATTTAAAAAGATTATGGAGTGAGGTGACAAAAGTCCTGAGATGTTTCCTGATAACGTGCCGGACTTTCTTTTGCCCAGGAATGTTCAACATCTCGACATGACATGAACACTAATCATCGGAAACTCCTGTAGAAATAATGAGAGCCATACTGCCTCTATAGACGCCCTTAATTGTGACAATGTTGCCGGTGCAGGATTTTATGCACGAACTGATCTCTCGATTATGTACAATAAATGTTCAACTGCATTCAATCGGGAGATCTAGGTGGCCAAATCAATCTCTGGATTTGTTCATAATTTTTCTCAAACCAACCGAGAACAGTTGTTGCCAGGTGAGATGGCATACCATCATCCATAAAAATTTCATCATTGTTTGGTTCCATAAGTCCATGGATGGCTGCAAGTGATCTCCATATAGCTGAACATATCCATTTACAGTCAATGATCGGTTCGGTTGGATCACAGGACCCAATCCATTCTTTGTAATTGCAGCCCACATCATTATTCCTTACCGCCAGCTTGCACAGTGCCTTGTTGTCAAACTTTTATCTATAGCTTCGTGAGGATCTGCGCTGCGCTCGAACCCTACCATCAGCTCTTACCAACTGAAATCGTGACTCATCTGACCATGCCACGTTTTTTCATCCGTCTAGGATCCAACCGATAGGGGCAAGAGTCTAAGAAAGGCATTGCAGGTGATTTCGTGCTGTTAGTAAAATCACTTAGTTTGGTCCTCTGCTGTTTTAGCCCATTAAAGCCAAAATACACTCCCGTTGTAGTCCTACATGGATTCTTGCAGTTATTTCACGCAATCTTGCTTAACTGTGACAATTCTACGCACATGTCGCCCATCTTGATAATTAGTTGCATGCGATAGTGGAAGGTAATGCCTGTAAATAGGTATTTTAGGCAAACTTGTGGTATTGTCGATCTCGAAATGTGGAACTTCCAAAATGGAATGTCCCATGCTTCTAGCTCCAAATGCCATTTCGCGTTCAAAACTGTTAATTTCCAAAGTGCTTCCAGAATCATGTCAGAAAACTGTCAATGCATTACCCATATATACTACTGCCATCTCTATATTTGCATATTACTATCCCATGATTTTTATCAACTCAATGTATTATTAGCTTTTACATTAATTGAAACTTAATTTCATTTAATGTTTTCAAATTAAAGCTCAAATTTTAAAAAAGAACTAAAATTTTTGGAAATGCATGGCACAAAAAAGAGAGTGTTGCAAAGTTTCTAAAGTAATGGTATAAATCTGTCAGATTTTGGATTGAAAAACTTATTACAAAAGAAGCCTTTAAAACTTAGTTATACAAAATATTCAAATGAAATTTTTAGCAGTCATTAATCTTGTCTACCCAACTACTCACCAAAAGTGACTAATTAATAAAAAAAAGTGAATATGTATCTGTCTGCCTGTGTATCTGCCTTTTAGCGTTTATAAGATAGACTTTTGGGCCAAGAGTTGCCAAGTTTGGCATTGAATATGCTTTCGAGGGTGAGAAAATATACTTCGTAGAAATGCTTTTTCTTAAATTTTATTTAAAAATTAATTACAATTTGGGCTTTTTTTGGTTAAAAATTTCCGAAAAATTATTATTTGATTATAATATTTGTACCATTTTAAAATTCAAAAAAATATATTTGTGATAATACTAATTTAGTTTTTACATCTTATTTTCCTGAATTTTGTGATTTTTTTATACATATTTTTCTGTAGTATTAGTTTTAATACTTTCAATTCTTATAATGATCTTTAATATCGACATAACACGCATTTGAATAAATGCTGTAACTGATGCGGTGAAAAAAATTTATGTAAAATATTTTTTAAAAAAATGTTTTCTAATTTATTGTAATTAAAGAAAAAATTTTGCTTTAATGAAATTGATAATACTGAAAAGTTAATGTTTTGTATATTAGAGTAATGTAAAAGTAATTTTTGTTGGATATTATGCTTCCAAATTATTTATAAAAAACTTTACAATTTTTAATAATTTTTAATTAAAAATTCTAGTCAAAATTTTGAGAAACTTTTCATTGTAACATCTGAAAAACGCATTAATAATTTGTCCGTTATTGGTATATTTAAGTCCAACAATCTATTCTGTAGAGTATTGTGCATGATTTTTAATCATCATATCGCGTCACACAATCTACAGATAATATTCAAGACAATAAATATTATTTTAAAAAGTTTATGCAACAAGTAGAAAATAATTTGTGAAACGTTGTTTTGATTAATAGACGTTTTAATTCATAAATAATGTTTAGGATTCAGGATAATGCTAATGCATAAATCGTTATTATCATATGATACAAGTTCGTTTTACATTGCAGTATAACCCTTCGGGAGGGGGTACCTCGAAAAGAGGATGAGATGCTTCCGGTATGATGATTGGATCTCACCACCCTGGAGGGTACACAAAAAGGTGGGAGGGGGGGGGGGTCCTCTCATCTATGACGGGACGTACTTCCTTCGGGAAGGGTTGTACCGTGGCCGGTGATGGTCCTTAGGACTCAACCATAGCTTCCGCGAGAGTTGCTGCTGCTGCGACCCGGTCATTCAGTTTTCTTTATCCGTGTGCCTTTGGGTGGGTCGGAAAGTCAGTGATATAGCTTACATTGCAGTAGGACTAATATTATGGTAAGTCGATGATGGAAGTGATATGAAAAGAGTCGAACGCTTGGATAAAAGAAACCGAAGTTTTATTTAATAAA
Organism: Argiope bruennichi; assembly: GCF_947563725.1. Classification (NCBI taxonomy): domain Eukaryota; kingdom Metazoa; phylum Arthropoda; class Arachnida; order Araneae; family Araneidae; genus Argiope; species Argiope bruennichi. The sequence continues at coordinate 108,001,708 of NC_079156.1, forward strand.
AACTTCGGTCATAAAAAACCAGCTGAGTTGAAGAGAAAAGCAAATATACAGCAAAACAAAAAGCTGTAATAGCAAATAGAGAGTTCATTCTACGATCAAACACTGAGCTAACTTCACATCGCTTCAACCTCTCCAATATATATAGGTATTTTAACAGACCTTGAGCCAAGTGGAACTTTCTAGATAAGTCTCTAGAACTCAATTCCAAATAGATATTCTTAAAATCTCATAATTCCTGTATTTTCCATAGCCTTCATTATTATCGCCAAATGGTCACCAAGCAACCTGGCATCCATTAACATCCATAAAGAATATTTGTAAACATTTCTTTTCAGCGATGAGACAAACATTGCAGAAAAATTTTACTACATATCCGTAGTACCATTTTGCGCCAATTAAATCATTTTTGTTATAGGAAATTATTTTTAAAATTTTACACAGCTGGCATATACAGAAATAAACTCTTGAACAAATTGATATAAATATAATTGCTATTAACTTTATTAAATCTCTTATGTAGGATTTCTTAATCTAGAGGGTAATTTATGGAAACCTTATACATCTCTGGACTTAATGGAACAATATTTTTTTTTTCTCTGTAAAATTATCATGTACCTTTAATTAATTTTGTTTGATGTCCCTTTTCATACACAAGGATTTCTTATCACTTTTAACTCTAATAACTGCAGACGTAGGGATAAAAGCTTTCATTTTCATTAACTCAGTCTTACCCTGCTTTAGGATGAAATTAAATTTAACACTTTAAAAAGGCACTAACATATAAAGGCGTTAGATTAAAGTTTTGGCATAGGGCGTTTTGTTTCTAGTTGTTTCAGAATTGTGCTATATAAAATGTTTTAATAACAGGAAAGCTTTCTACAACGGACAATTTCCTTATTTAGCAAAAGAGGCAATATATGAAAGGTCGCTATTAAGGCTTCTCTTTTTTTTTTTTTTTTTTTGGAATATAAAATACTTATTAAAGCAATTCATTATTTCTAAATTTTTAAGATTTTTTCAAAAGAAAAAGAAACTACTTTTATGGAAAAGTTTCTTTCTTCCTTCCTTCCTAATTCTCGTTTTTATAAATACAATTTGTATTTGTTTTAGAACTTTCAGACTTACTCAAAGCATCTTCCATAAAAGAAAGCACTTTCCTTTCAGTTTTTGTTTTTTTAATTGTTCAAGAAAGTCCTTAGCCCTTAAATATAAAGGAATAAGCAGTAGTATTATCAGTATTCCTAAAAGTCTTTTGAGTTAATGATAAATAATTATTTTTATATTGTTACTAATTTTCAATATTGTTTCCCTGTGCACCAAATCACCTTGCAGAAAAGATAGGTTTACAGATATCTTTGGTGATAAATTTGGCGACCATTTCGCTACGCCAAATGCATCACAATTTTGCAATGAATTTAGTGACTTTACAGGCGAAAACGAAGGATATGGAATATTTGAAAAAGTGTGTCTATTCATTCGTTCGAAAAGTTCTCTATTACATGAGAAGATACATCATTCTGGAAACTCCTTTGTAGTGTTACGGGAGCTATAAAAACTTTTAAAAAATCTGGAAGTTAGTCAGTTCAGTTGAGCAGAAAAGAGTAATCAAGTAAGTTCTTTCTTTCGAATGTTGATCTACTGCCAATTCTCTAAGCACTTTTCGTCACTGCGATTGTTCAATACCATTTTGTTGCTTGAATGTACCAATTAATGTAAGTGTTCTTTCAGTTATGCTTCATTTGTGTTTTGTTACCTATATCCTGAGCAGAATGATGCATCGTTACTTGTAATTAAGCCTGTTAGACTTTTCACAGTACAATTACACCAGACAGATTCTAAATATTTGATATGGGAATACGTATTCTTTCATAAGTGAAAATTTCGATTCCGTGCCAATTTATTATCATATAGAAGTAACTTTACATTAATCTAAATTTTAAATAGCAGGCTTAGACCTCAATCAGAAATTAAACAACTAAATGTATTGCTGCATAAATTATTTTGTATTTAGTAAACATGACCTCTTGTATCTCCCAACCGGTAAAAAAGTAAAGTTCCGAGTTTTTTTTTTTTTTTTTTCCTCCCATTGGGAAAAAATAATCGACTTCCATTTGTTTCTTAACTGTGCTTTTGTATGTATGCAGTTGTTGTTCCCTTTAATTTAATGTAAAACCCAAAGGATTTAATTTATATTTAATAAAGGATTTAATTTATATTTAATAAAGGATTTAATTTATATTTATAAAGGATTTAATAAAGGATTTAATTTATATTTATAAAGGATTTAATAATGGATTTAATTTATATTTAAATGGTGATTATCCTTCTTCTCAAAGCAATAGAGTAATTAAAATGTGCAAGCAAGGTATTTATCCTGTTAGGGGGTGAAAAATTTTAAATGTCGATTACTTATACTTGAAGGAAACAGTACATTTTTTTTTTTATATACGAAATTCTTAAAAATTTCAATAAAATGCGGGACAAATCTAAAAGTTTCATTTTTTTTGTCAATATCCTAAAATATACTCTGCTAGGTTTTCCAAAATAAAATAGCAAATGGGAATTTGATGACAAAAAAATCTCTTCAATAGAAGTTAATTTCAAATATTTATATCTATAGAAACATAGGGATGGAGGAGGGGAAGATGATGGAAGTTACTCCTTCAGTGTATTCAGTGTGTTGTTATTTGGCTACATGTTTTCATTCCCATTTATAAATTTTACATGGCTGTTCCAAAAGGCAACAATGAGTGTTTGGAAATCTTTTTTTAAATGTTTTTTGAAAGGCATTTATAGAAAAAAAACCGACAGATGATAATAGAGGTACAAGAATTAGATTTAAACTGGAAACTTGGAAAAATATGAGAACGGTTGTCGTAAGAATAGTTCTACCATTAAAAATAAAACCAAAATAAGTTTTTTTTTTTGCTTCATAAAAAAATTTATTTAGACCAAAATAAAAATTGACTTTTATTTTTATTGCAGAGTTGTTATAATGTGATTTGTGTCTCTGAGTTATTGTTTAATTTATAATGTAAACATTTGGCACATTTTTTTTTAATTTGAAGAAAAAATACTTTAATTCTTTTTTAAATAATTTTCTTGAATTATATGCAGTTATTCAAAATATGCATATTGTTACTAATCTGTAATGTTGCTTCTCAACACAGTTAGTTCATTCACTGGAAAGACCATTTTACGGTGAGCTCTGTTGAATGCTACTTCATCGGATTCTAACTTTTTAGGCATGAAACAGAATGAAATTTGAAAATACTTTTTCTTCCTGGTCTATTTTCGCTCTGTTTTGAGATTTTGAATTGTCAAATTGAATACATTTGCCATCCGCTAAGGCTGAGGAATCAAATAATTGCATTTAGAAGATCGACTTTTCTAAATTTTTATTTTCTAGTTTCTTAAAATTACTAATGGCTCCATTCAAATTTGAGAACACTTATAGAATACATCCGTTTTTACAACTTGAGTGCCAAAACGAACTAGGTTTCACAGGATAAAATAGCTTTACGTTTCTGATACGTGATGACCCCATTTGGGAAAGGAAAGAATCGTAAATGTCATTTTGTAACTTTTATGTCTAAATGGGAGGACGGGTAGAGGGTTAAGGTTATATGTGATCTGCCTCATATCTTTTTAGAAAATGGAAAATAATATATCAATGTACTTCATAGAATGACTCGCAATATTTACGGGGTATTTCAAATGTCTTCGTTTCCATATTCATTGGACATTGGCTTTTTCTAAAGTTCGGGAATAATATTGTTACGAATAATTCTAATCTGAATTTCGACAATCAACGAAGCACAGCCAAAAAGTACACAGCACTTACTATAAACAGTTGCACACAAGCAACAAATCGGTCAACCATAAGAGCACGAAGTGCTCGGAGAGAATTCCTCAGGAAGAGAGACTTCACACAACTATTCACACCCTTCAAACGTCTGTTATTCTCCCGTGTCTACATTTCTGAGTTGAGATAGCCTGTCGACTTAAAATTAACTCAGTCTTCGACGTCGACGACTGATTATTCAATACACGGTTCAATAATGCTTCAATATTCGAATCAACTAATCACTTAAGACTCACTTGAAATGAGTTCAAGTCATCAAGTCTATCTCTTGTTTCTTTACAGCTTCAATGACAGATCAGAGAACATTTTAGAAAGATGATTATAAATCGTGTCCTAAGACTTGTACCACAGTCGTCTACAATAAAGCTTGAAAACATGAAAAGAAATCATAAGATTAATTTTCTGAAATGTAAATGATATTTGAATTTAAATTAAATACATTTCAGTACATAGCCTTTGCAAATGACGCGAAAGCACAAGAAAGAATTGCTCTAAAAACACCACAAAATAAAACTGGAAGACTTAAGATCTACTTAGTCTACTTGATAACCTAGCCCAGCATGATTGGTAAAATGAAAGAGAAATCCATTCTAAATTTTATGTTGTATTTAATGTATTTGTATATTGTTTTTGTATTTAATGTTTATATGGATAAAAAGTAATGTTTTTCCTTATTATTAAATCTGTGATTTTGTTTTCAGTAATTATGTTTGACATATACATTTTACCTGAAGGGTTTTAAGTAAGCTATGCATGAAATTTGTTTCTATTTTACATTTATCTGCTTCACAATTTTCGCACAAATATGTACTCAAATTTCCTTTTTAAGTCCTTTGCAAATCGTTAAAGTTATAATGTATCAGATTTTTTACAGAAAGTTCACCAAAATATATATTTAAATTTTTAATAAATATTTTGAAATAAGTATTCTGTAATGATAACCATTTTTTATAGATATCCTTATATCATTTTTATCATAATCGCATGGATTTTGTTATAAAAGCTTAATTTTTGATAAATTATTATTTGCTGTTAATTAGTGATCTTTTTCAAGAAAGCTTTTTTAAACTAATTCAAGAATCTGTCCAAAGTGCTTAAAAATTATTTTAGAATAATTTATCGTTTTCTTTTAATATATTTTTAAAAAATCATTATTTTACTTATTGTGCAGTCTTGTTGTAAATTTATTTCACAATTCCTACCAATTGGTGTTCATCCTAAATAAAATTAAAATTTAAGCAAAATGAATTAATTCAAAAAGTTCATAATTCATTTCCCAAAAATATTAAAAAAATCTTCGTTATCGGTAACTGTATAAATCACGGAATTTCAGAACGTCAGGAAGTGAATAAAATTCTATTTTCCAGAATGGAAAAAGTTATATAAAAGCGCATGAAAGCAACATTTCCTGTTTGAAATATAAACTTTCGTTCCTGTCATATTTCTCAAATAGATGATGTTTCTTCCAAAAGTTCTCTCGTGTATTCACATAATCCACGAAGTAATGGATGACCCGCATCCATTTTTGCGTTATCTCTTCCCCGACAACCGCCGCGGCTTCGCTATTAATATCTTTCTCTTCAACACCTTCGGATATGCTTTCAACAGCGTGAAAGAATAAAAATGTAATTTTATTCGAAGAATACCTCATCCAGACTCGAAGTGAAATGAGATTTCCAATAACAATGCAATTACAAAAGAGGATTGTCATAAAGAATGTCTGATTACAAAAAATTATTATCAAAAGGCAATAAAAGACAATAACATTTTTACAATGGAATAGTAGTGTTCATAATTCTTTTAATCCAACAGATTAAGCTACTAATACAGAAAAAGTGGTTTTACATTAGATGTTTAAAAAAGGGCGTCAACAAAGGATCATTTTTACCATGGAATAGTAGTGTTCATGATATTTTTAATCCGATAGATTAAGCTACTAATACAGAAATAGTGATTTTTCATTAGATCGTTATCAAAATGACGTCAACAAAGGATCATTTTTGCCATGGAATAGTAGTGTTCATAACATTTTTAATCCGATAGATTAAGCAACTAATACAGAAATAAGGATTTTTCATTAGATCGTTATCAAAATGACGTCAACAAAGGATCATTTTTACCATGGAATAGTAGTGTTCATAACATTTTTAATCCGATAGATTAAGCTACTAATACAGAAATAGTGATTTTTCATTAGATCGTTATCAAAATGACGTCAACAAAGGATCATTTTTACCATGGAATAGTAGTGTTCATAACATTTTTAATCCGATAGATTAAGCTACTAATACAGAAATAGTGATTTTTCATTAGATCGTTATCAAAATGACGTCAACAAAAGATCATTTTTACCATGGAATAGTAGTGTTCATGACATTTTTAATCCGATAGATTAAGCTACTAATACAGAAATAGTGATTTTTCATTAGATCGTTATCAAAATGACGTCAACAAAGGATCATTTTTACCATGGAATAGTAGTGTTCATAACATTTTTAATCCGATAGATTAAGCTACTAATACAGAAATAGTGATTTTTCATTAGATCGTTATCAAAATGACGTCAACAAAAGATCATTTTTACCATGGAATAGTAGTGTTCATGACATTTTTAATCCGATAGATTAAGCTACTAATACAGAAATAGTGATTTTTCATTAGATCGTTATCAAAATGACGTCAACAAAGGATCATTTTTACCATGGAATAGTAGTGTTCATAACATTTTTAATCCGATAGATTAAGCTACTAATACAGAAATAGTGATTTTTCATTAGATCGTTATCAAAATGACGTCAACAAAGGATCATTTTTACCATGGAATAGTAGTGTTCATAACATTTTTAATCCGATAGATTAAGCAACTAATACAGAAATAGTGATTTTTCATTAGATCGTTATCAAAATGACGTCAACAAAGGATCATTTTTACCATGGAATAGTAGTGTTCATAACATTTTTAATCCGATAGATTAAGCTACTAATACAGAAATAGTGATTTTTCATTAGATCGTTATCAAAATGACGTCAACAAAGGATCATTTTTACCATGGAATAGTAGTGTTCATAACATTTTTAATCCGATAGATTAAGCTACTAATACAGAAATAGTGATTTTTCATTAGATCGTTATCAAAATGACGTCAACAAAAGATCATTTTTACCATGGAATAGTAGTATTCATAATTTTTTTTAAATCCAACAGATTAAACTACCAATACAGAAATAGTGATTTTATATTAGATCGTTATCAAAATGACGTCAACAAAGGATCATTTTTACCATGAAATAGTAGTGTTCATATTTTTTTTTAGTCCAACAGATTAAACTACCAATACATAAATAATGGTTTTATATTAGATTGTTTTCAAAATGGCGTCAACAAAGGATCATTTTTACCATGAAATAGTAGTGTTCATATTTTTTTTTAGTCCAACAGATTAAACTACCAATACATAAATAATGGTTTTATATTAGATTGTTATCAAAATGGCGTCATAAAAGAATCATTTTTACTATGGAATAGTCGCGTTCTTAATTTTTTTTATGTAACAGATTAAGCTACTGATACAGAAATAGTGATTTTGCATTAGATAGTTATGAAAATAGCGTTTATAAAGGAAAATGCTCAATGTTTCTGTCAGTTAAATGAATTGAAAGCAGCTATTAATTTTCACTATCAAAACCAGTGTTGCATGAATGGCAAAACAATTGCAGTACCAATTGAAAATCCCGATACACTCAAAGCTCGGATTGCGTAGGCTGTGTCTAGCACGACAGCGGAACCTTACCTTGACCGACTAATCCGACCCGCCTGAAGGCTCACGGATGAATCTGTATGACTGGACCGCCACGACAGCAACACTTGTTGAAATTAAAGATTATCACTGGTGAGTGCTGCGGTTGAGTTACAGGCCAAGGTTTAACTTTTTCCGTGAGAGCACGACCTGTCATCCATAGGAGGTAACCGACCCGTCCCCTCATTTACTTAGTCACTAGTTACTTAGTTAATACTTAGACGTAAATGGAATATCACATTGACATATTTCGAGCTACCAAAAGTACTCACACTTAAATGTATTGTTGCAAGTGGTTTTATTAAAATTTTAATAAATCCTTTCTAATATATCGAAAAAAACCATATGCCAAATTGCTATAAATTTTCATTTTTTTTTTTTAAATCGATTAAGGATTTTGTGACCATCCGGTATATATTTAACTTGCTCATAATTTTTTCATATTCAACTTTCTCCTGATTCCCCTTCAAAAACTGGAATAGACTTTTGTTGGATCTTTGAAATTAAATAATCAATGGATGTATATGCTATGATCAATATGATTAGTTGCTTATTGGTAATAATCATTGATAATTAATCATTCTAAAAGTGGTCAATTCCATGTATCGGTTAACCAAGCTGAGGAGTAATAATTATGGTTATCGATTGTGATTATAAAGGAGTGCGTGAGTGCGTGCGTGTGTGGGAATGTGGCCTACAAGTCAGATAATTTGACCTAAGACTACGAATTTGATACAATTATACTTAATGTAACTTGTGGTACATTGATTTTTTTAGTGTATTGATAAATGTTTTTGACAAAGCAGAAGAGAATACAAATGTAATTATAAACTGGTGTGGAATTTATAAGCGTAAGTATGTCAATGAAATGTGTCCAGTGGTTCTAAACAGCAGACCTGTTAAACCAAAATGTACTGTCCAGTGGTTCAGGACAGTGTACAGCAAAGGGTAAAAAAATAGGTATGAGCCCATCATTTTTTCTGCAGTTTTAAATTAATTAAAATCGTCTTTTCGCAATAATTTCCTAAAATATTATTGAACAAGCATTATTTTTACATCATTTTGGAGCTGAGCAATTTAGTTGCCATATAATTCTTTTTCTGAATTTTGACACTTTCTAAAAAATATTTTTGCAGAGTTTTTTAAAAATGAATTTCATTGTTGCAATGAAATTCCAATAAATTTCATTATTTGTTCTGATTTTCTTCCATTGTTGAAGGCTGAAGAAAGATAGTGTCTATTACATGAGAAATAAGATAGTGAAGTTACAATGCCGTGAAAGAAAGACAATATATATTTTGAAATAAATTATTTGCAGAAATTTAAATTTCTTAATGGAACTCTGATGTCATAGGACTTTATTCCGTTAGATTGGGTTATATAAACAACGAACAGAACAAGTGTAAGGCTATTAAAATGAACCGTTTTAGTACTAACGCAACTTGATGCCTCAAAAGGCTTTGTTGAGGGAATCAGGAAAGTCAAATTATTCTAAATTGTTTTCATTGAAATTAAAGGCAATTAACATACCTTGCGTTTCAATCGGTCACCAATTTTCTCTAATTAAAAATCGATTAATTACGGTAGTAGTAAATTATGCACAAAATAGCAAATACTGATTATCAATGTTATACAATGCAACTTTTTATAGTATCTGCTTGTAGAAAATATTTGAATGGTACAATATCAGATTCTTGAATTTTTGATTTTCCATTTTCGGTAATTAATATAGAATTAGAATTAACGACTTTTAATAAAGTTATAAAGAGTTGCCCATAAGAAAATATAACATTTTTCCAAAACTCAGGACTTCTTTTGTTTCAAGATTCGCTGGATCATAAAAAAAGCCGAGAGAAGATAGCGAAATTAATTTATTTTCGAAAGTAATGTATTATTATGCTTACTGCTTAGCATAATTTTTATGTCAGTGAACCAAGTTTCTGATTCATTCTTCGGAGCAAGTTGTTACCAGTGATGTGAGATAGGTCTTATCGTTCTTTTGAATCTTTGCTTTCATCTGCTCTGTTCTTTGACTTTTTCCCATCTGCTCTGTTCTTTGACTTTTTCCCATCTGCTCTGTTCTTTGACTTTTTCCCATCTGCTCTGTTCTTTGACTTTTTCCCATCTGCTCTGTTCTTTGACTTTTTTCCATCTGCTCTGTTCTTTGACTTTTTACCATCTGCTCTGTTCTTTGACTTTTTCCCATCTGCTCTGTTCTTTGACTTTTTCCCATCTGCTCTGTTCTTTGACTTTTTCCCATCTGCTCTGTTCTTTGACTTTTTTCCATCTGCTCTGTTCTTTGATTTTTTCCCATCTGCTCTGTTCTTTGACTTTTTCCCATCTGCTCTGTTCTTTGACTTTTTACCATCTGCTCTGTTCTTTGACTTTATTCCATCTGCTCTGTTCTTTGACTTTTTTCCAAAAACAGAATAGGCTCAAAAAAAATCTCAACTTTCAGTTTCAAGTTTTTTAGAAAATACTTAGCTAGTTCCGAATATAATATTGGCATCATTTTCCCAGACTTATTAGAAAGTGTTAAATGGTGAAATAGTGTTGGAAATTTGACAGTAAGAGTTTTAAATAAATGAAGATTCAAATTCTTTTTTTTCTTCAAACCTTCTGGATCAATACTTTCCCATTCCAACTCTATCTTGCTCCTTTGCATTATATTAAACATAAAGTCCTTCTCGGTTTACAAAAAGAGCAGTGAATCTAATATTGTAAAATTTTTGCTATGGAATAATCGTATTCTTAATTATTTATTCCAACAGATAGCGCAAGCAGAAATAGTGATTTGACATTCGATTCTTCTCAAAATAACATCAACAAAGAATAACGCTCGCAATGTTCTTTGGTTAAATGAATTAAAATTGGCCATTATTGTTCGAAAGTCAATTTTGAAGTTCAGAGTAAACTCAAAATCAAATATAAAGGTCAAAGTGTTTGCAACGCCATTTCAACATACTGATACACTCAAAGTTGGATCACAGATGCTTTGTCTAGCAAGACAACAAAAAAGTTGGTTAACACTTGGCGAAAGCTGGAATATCGTCTTGACATTCTTCGAGTAACCAAGAGTGCTGACATTGAAATTTAATGTCATAAATGATTATATTAAAAACTGCATGAACATCTTTAAAATATATCGAAACAACTATAAGCCAAAGATTAATAGTTTTCTTACGATAATTCTTTGTAATCATATAAAGACTTTCTGACTATTCTGTGAATTGGAAAAGATCAAGATAATTAACATTTCGCACCTCAAATCGGTAAACACAGAGCAGGATGTTTTTTTAATTATGGTACAAAAGGTGACAATTTACAGTTCTACAGAGTTTTTAATCTTTAGAGTTTGTGCTTGAACTTATAAATAGCATGAAGTTTTACTTATCAAATGATAACGAACAAACTAGAATGTTGTGAAAATCCTACAATACAATTGGATCAGTATGGATAGTATGGATCAAAGGATAAGTTACACCCTATGGAAGTAATGATGGATGGATAAGTTACACCCTGCTTATATGTCACCCTATAAAATTTTTATTTATATTTTTTTTATTAAATTTGTAACCAAACCTAATCGGATGCCTTAAAGAAAAAAGATACAAACTGCCTGTTTGATTTTCATATCAATACGACAAAGATAAACGTGGACTTCTCAAACTGTATAATTAGGCATTGCAATACCGGACCAAAAGTTCAATACCGGTTTTCGGTATTTTTTAGATCTTAATACCGGGAAACCGGTTTTAAGACCGGTAGTAGAAATTTTAGAAAAAGAAAGAAAACACAGGTGTTTCTTTGTTTTATTTGCCAGTTTTATTAGAGAGTGTAAATATCACAAATAGTAATTTGGAACTTATAAATTATAACAGTATATAAAGAATCACAAAAAAGTAGAGGAACATCTTATTTATTTAAATCACAAAAAAGTGTAAATATCACTATTCAGTCTGTGGTAGAAATTTTTGAAATGTGATATTTAAAAAAGTAATACATCAATTGTACCGTCATTAAGCCTGGAACGTAATTTTGTGCAAAAATTACTAGCTGTCTAAAACGCTCTTTCGGCATCTACGCTAGTTGGTGGTATTGTTGCGCGATATACTTTTTCCAAGTATTTACCTCTAAATCCCGCATCTTCAAAAAAATCGATTTCTCGTTGGATGGTTTTGGATATAGCTGATTTCTGTATTGTATTTTGGTTTGTTGATTTTTTTTCTCTAATTCTAATTTTTGTTCAAGAGACAATTCCTTTTCACTAACGACATTTAGTGTCGTCATAATCTTCGAAAACTGTGCCGAATTCTTCTGAATGTGGATAGGTTTCTGGGTAAAAAATTAAAGAAAATTTACTATAAACTTGATCGGATTTAAATTGGTTAGTGTCTTTTCTTCATTTTTAAAATCATTATAATTATGCAAATACAGTAAGACATTCTGTATTGCTAATTATCTGTAATGTTTACGTCTCATAAAACCGCGAGTCTTCATTGTGAAATGTAAACATCTCCTCCTTTCATCTTTCCTCTCACTCCTATTTTGTCGAATTAAACCCATCCTAATGCATGCCCAAAAGCGCGGAGGGTTTTAAAATCCGTTGTCAAACATAATTTTATCACTTCTCATTATTGTATGATGCAACTTTGTATTACTGTTGCCATGGACAAATTCGCTGATGAAGTCAGCGATTTTAAGCCAAGGGAGGGTCTCTTGTTTTAGTAGCTCCAACTAGGGCCGATCTTAGGTACTCACATATTACATTCGCTTGCGCAACCCCTTTTTAAGGGGGGGGCACATTCACACATCTCACAGATGAAGAAAAAAAATGCCCGAATCGTGATTCGAACCCAGCACGCCCAGATCACGGGGAAGACGCGCTACCCCTATGCCAGGACACTGGCGCAACGTTGTATTCACAGTCTAATTAATTTCGCCTGTTAGTGATACAAAAATAAAAATGTATACTATTTTGCTATGTTAGTGATCCCTGAACATATAGTGGAGACAATTTAAAAAATATTCTAGTAAATACCGAAAAAACGGTATTTTAACTTGTGAAAGCCGGTATTACAAAATTGTACAAATGGCTCAAAATACCAATATTCGGTATCCCGGTATACCGGTATTGCAATCCCTATATATGATGTTAAGAAAAAGCCGAGAGTAAGTTCTCCATCCATTTGCTTTTGTTCTTCAATTCCAAAGCCTTGATTCCATGCTTTCTAATTCATCATTACGTTACATAAAAACATCAAATCAAGCCAATTGCAATAATGGAAGGAGTTTAATAAGGATAAAAGCTTTCAACTGATACGTCAACAGCTATTAAGTTAACAGCGATAAAGATTCTTTAAGCAACTAAAAGGACAACATTTAATGTAATTACCTTATACCTTGTGTCAGTATACGATTACTCCTTTAAGTGGATAATTATACTGAAATCACAAGGAAAACATTTTCTTGCTCCTTGTTGCTGACCTCGTTCTGAAATCGATTCTTTTTATTTTTAAAGGTTTGGAATTTCCTTTCGAAGATTTATTTCGAGGATCTTAAAGAAGGGTGGAACTCTTTGAAATGCTTTAAGGGGGGGAGGGATTAATGGTAAAGAGTGGTAGTTATCGGAAAACAGATGAGGTAAGAATAGGTGCGAGGTCATCCATAACTCGGTGGATGATGTGGACACGGAATTCCAACTTTTATATGGAACATCATCTATTTGGAAGAATTATGACAGGGAAGGATAGGTTTAATGCTTTTAAGAGATACTGTTGTTTTACTGAAGTAAATAGTTTTGATCCTAACGATTAAGGGAATGCTTTGGTGGTGGTATTAGTATTATTCAAATGAAATGAAATGGTATTTTACAAGAAAGGCAGTGACATAATGCGTTTTTTACGAAATTAAGCATAATTTTATGAATATTATGTTAAATGCAGAATTTTTTGAAATGAATTAAGTTTTTGAAAAACATTGTAAGTAACGTTATAAGTTGAAAAACATTATAGTTTTTGAAAACGCATTATAATAATTTATTTTGGATTTAGATAGTTATAAATTTATATGTATATACTAATACCGTCAATATCTATCTATCTATATTTATATATACTTATTTAAACATATTTTATCAGTTGTGTGGTCAGATAGAAGAAACTTTAGGTAATTTTAACTTTATTTCATTCCGGAGGCAAAATTTATACAGATAAAAAGCGATAAGAGGTACGCAAGTCTACATCGTGACACAAGAGCAGAAGAGCAAAAAAAAAAAAAATCAAATATTTTCCCCCTCACTGGTTTTACTATGAGATTTTGACACGTTTAGTCTTAGAAAAAGGAAATTTAGGTATATTTAAAAAAATGCTGTAAGCATTAAGGAATTTTCTCTCTTTTGTGGGAAAATGTTGATTTCAACAGTTTTATAAAGCGCGTGTTTAATTAATTAAATAAATAAAGTGGTAATTGGATTAGGAAATAAGAGATATTTTAGATTGAACTTAATATGGGCTAAATTATGATAAAAATTCAGAAATTCATTAAATTTTAAATTAAATAAAGAAATATCATTACCTATATATACTATAATATTAAAAGCTATACTATAATATTAGAATTCTTTTATTAAAAATATCAAAATTAAGTTGTAGTTTTAAATTAAATAAAGTAAAATTTTAGAGAAAATACAAGGAATTTTACTGGAGAAAGAGTGGCTCTTGCGCCATTAAAACCCAAACCAAATCAGGAGAGTATTGTCCCATGAATAAGAATCTTGGTTTTTAAGGGAGAATTTTTTTATTTGATTTTTCGAAAATCCTTCCTTTAAAAAAATAGTTTTTACAGAGATGTATTAAGTTTCTTTAATCCACATTGAAATATCAGAAAATAGACATTACTTTCAAATTTCTGGAATTGTCTGAAAAGTAAATCGAAAGAAAAATCATTTCTTCATCTTCACTGACAAAACAGATGCAAAATACAATGCAGAAAGACAGAATAGAGAATTCACTAAATTACTACTGAAGATATTATCTTCAAAATTTCTAGCTGCAATTTCTTATTTCCAAAATTTCTCTTTTAAATACCAATCAATGATGGAGATGGCTTCCTTTCATGTATTCTGTTATATAGAAACATCAGTATAAACTAGAGAATAGAAACTTCAGTCTGGAATACCAATACAATGGTGGAAATCTCTCTTTTAAACATATCCCGTCTAGACTCGAAATTGAGACATAACTTCTAGACGTTGAGCATTTAAATCATTTAGGCGATCTTTATTCTCCATTGGATTGCCTGAATCATGTTTATTGTATTGTAGCTGTCTATTCTGCAGTTGTATTTTAGGCCTATTACTCAAATCTCTTTTACATACTTCAATGTTAAGATAGAGCAGAGTGCCTAGATGAAGCATATTCAAATCTTTTTGAGAAATAAAATATACCTATTCATCTCTAGGAATATTACATTATCCGGGAATCATTTTAGAAGAATGTATTTTCACCTTTAATATATATAGTCTGAGAAATTTCCGATATCTAGGGAATCTGTTAACCCTTTCTAGGGCCGTGGGAAGTATGCTTCCCACCAAATTTATCAATCTTTGTATGAAATTATGTAGATTGGCATAAGTTCTGACAAACTTGTTTAGAAAGACAGAAACTTAGATGCTTCAGTTTTTTATCTCACACAAAATGATGTATCTTGATTTATTACTTAATTATTAATTAACCAAATTAATTAATTAATCAAATTTATCTAATAAGCTAAATTAATCCCTTTTCTTATTCTAATTTCAAGTCTAAAAATATTTTAACATAATATGATTAGAAAAAAATATTTATATAATATTTTTATATAAATATATAAATTATAAAATTATAAAAATTTTTATAATATTTTATAAAAATGTTTTAACATAATATGATTAGAAAAAAAAATAGCCCTTTAAAGGGTTAAAGCATATAAAATCTGTTGCAATGTATTACATGTTAAAACTAAGTGCATTCATGATTTTTTTTAAATGACCAGTTCATAGGTAGATAAGACAGAAAAATATTCATTTGTAATCAGAGTGTGATTCATATTTAAATATTTCCTCTAAAAAAAGGCACGATTTTACAAACAAACAAACGAAAAAAACTGCCGAGCGACGCTTGTACTTCCAGATATTTGTGTAATTAAAAGAGAAAGCTAAGGAATTAACTCTCCCATTGATCATAATTTAAAATCAAAATAATTAACTGAATATAAAAATTCATTATAGTCAAGATTTTAAAAGTTTGTCATAAATTACCATTATATATGTCCCTTGCACCAATAATTAAATTCCAGAGTAATTTCATATCCTATATATAACTCATCCGATATACAGCAATTTAGAATAAAGTGTTTCGTCAGACCAATCGCAGTTACACTGTTAAACTATTAAGCAATAAAGGCAAAGTAATGAGAGGGAGGGATCTCATTATTAGACCTTTCGCTCAATTAAAACTTTAAACACGAAATGTTGCCGTCTCTGAACCCACGCACAAAATAATTAGTTGCAACAGAATATACACACCAGCTAATGGCGTTGTCGAATTGAGTAGAGACAAGTGAACAAATGTTAATGCTTTGTAAGCCGATGCTTTCTGTGTAGAAAACGTCCAGGAAAATTGAATCACATCAAAGAATGAGTTATATATGTCAAATGAGAAATTTTTTTTTGGCTCTTTGCTTGTAGAGATTTCTAATTGTGTTTTTACAGTAAAATATACAATATAATAATCTTAGAGTTTAATATTTCATTGATTTCTCCGAGAGTTGGAAATGTAATGGATTATTTGAAAAATAACTGCTTCATGATCTCTCGTTTTTTAAGTGGACATACCAAATCTCTCACCTTCCAACACGGACGGAGAATCTTTGCTGAATGTCCTTGGTGCAAGGCAGATCAGGCCTTCCCCAATCCTATTCTTAAATGTTTGAAATTTTTAAATTTTTTAGTTTTTAAAAGATCCGCTATTGTTTTTGGACTTTTTAGAGATCTATGGTTTCATGGAGGAAGTGCAGAGCAGCTATACCACCTGGGATCAGAAACAACAACAACAACAAAAATAAATGCAGAAATTTAATAAAAATCGTGTCCAATTTCGGAGTCATTCAGTTCCTTTTATTTAAATACTAGCCGCCTTTGGCGAGCAGCCGGTTCATCAATCTTAATGCTCGTTAAAATTTTAATAATTAAATATTTTATGTAACTCCTTTTTTTAATAGCTTCTTCATCAAAATATTTTAAAGCTACAAATTTTGATAGTCATATTATTCATTCATAATATTATAAAGGCCTTCAGCCATAACGTAATATGTATCTCTCGAATTTTCTTTTAGCTCCCGTAGAATTTATGCTTTAAATTAAAGTGGAAATGGTAAAATTGCAATTAATATAAGGAAATTTTTTACTGAAACGAAGCATTTTTTTTAAATATGAGTACTGAAAACAGAGTCGCTGAGTATTTAATCTAAACCTTATGGGCACTAAAGAATATCTTTCTAAATTTATGTAATACCTCAAGAAGTTTTCTACAAAATTTTCACAGATTCATCATGAACAGATCAATTAATTAACAATGTTTAGTTTTAAATGCATGAAACTCTAAGAAAATGAACAGAATCGTTTAAAATAATCGGTCGAAAGCAGATTAAGCCTTCAAAACGTTCGTATCCATTTTCAACAATCAGAACACAATGCGCATGCGTAAATTTTCAACGCCAGTTATGGTAACGCAAATGCGTGGATTTTTCTACGCCAGTTGGGGTAACGATATGCAGATTAGAAATTTTTTTATTTTCTTTATTCTGTTTTATTTAAATTCAAAAGTACTTCAGAATGAATCTGAAAGTTCGATTCATTAACAATTTTTAATTTTAAATGCATCAAACATTAAGAAAATAAACAGAATCGTTTGACATAATCGGCCGAAAAATCTTAAGCCTAGCCTCATTACTGTTGGGAGAAAAAAAAACTGAAGCCTTACTCATTTGGCGGTGGGGGAAATGGAAGAATTTTTTGGCGGAAAAATTGGCGGTGGGGAAAATGGGAGATTTTTTTGGCGGGAAAGTGAGTTTTGAATTAATAATTAAAATTCTAATTAAAATTTCAAAAAAAGGGACCCCTGGTGCACATTCCCGACTTCTAAGGTATACATGTACCAAATTTGGTAGCTGTATGTCAAATGACCTGGCCTGTAGAGCGCCAACACACACACACACACACACATTGAGCTTTATTATAAGTGTATAGATAAATTTTTGACGTATACTGTGTTGTTGTCAAAACCTTTTAAAAGAATGAGGAATTAATACATATTTTTGAATATTCTAAAAAAAATGTGGAAAAATTAGTCATAAATGTGAAAGAATCTTAAAGAGAGAATCATTGCATAATAATCTAGAACTATAAAATGATAACATAAAAAATCTTTTACTTTAAAAAAAAACAGAAGAGAATTTCTGTCAGAATTTGTTGGGGAAAAAACTGAAGCCTTAGTCATTTGGCGGTGGGGAAAATGAAAAGATTTTTTGGCGGGAAAGTTAGTTTTTAATTAATAGTTAAAATTCTAATTAAAAATTCAAAAAAAGAAACCCCAGGTGCACATTCCCGACCTCCAAGGTATACATGTACCAAATTTGGTAGCTGTAGGTCAAATGTTCTTTTCTGTAGAGCGCCAACACACACACATTGAGTTTTATATAAGTATAGATTTCATATTCAAAAAAGAAAAAGAATCAGCGGGTATGGTTCCCCCCCCCCCCAAAAAAAAAAACATTCTCACATATTCTCTTATAAACGAGTTGATCCTAGAGAACGCTTTGCAAGGCATTTATGTACAGTAATTGCGAAATGTAAACCTTTGACGTGAATTTAGCATTTTTACTGAATCAATCCTGTGATCCTTGGCAGGTGTTTTGGTGATCAGTTCCTGACGTAAAGTGAATAGTATTCAAAAATTAAATGTGGGTTTTCGACACATTTCAACTGATTAAGATGGAAATTTGACACAAATCTACATCCGTAGTTAGAAAGTCCCATATCAAATTTGATATATTTATGCCATTGCGGTTTTGAATTATCGCGTTTACGTGTATCTCAAAGCACAGGCCGACAGACTGTCGATCCTTTGTTACATTTAGCTCAAAATTTAATATATATTTGCAGTATAGATATTAAATATGTACTGAATTTTGTCTGTCTTGTTCTCCTCGTATTGTAGCTGTCATGTTAACTTATATTTGAATAGTCGGACAGACAGACTTCCTCTGAACGGATTTTGTTCAAAATTTGATAGAAATCTACACGTTTGTTACGAAGACATACATTGACTTTCATTTCATGTAACGATATATTTGTTGTCTGGAAATTCGAACCAATTTCATTGCTTCGAAGAATATTTATTCACGTGATTTTCTTCCTTTGTTTAAAACTAAGGAAGAAAAATTCTTAATATAATGATCAGCTTACATAAGGAATCAGATAGTGACGTCCCATTGCTACAATGTATAATGGGCGATCTGAAATAGATTTCTAAGACATTTTTGTTTATGACACTGTGGAGTAGTAGATCAATTTAGTGTAATTTAGTCATAACAACGGCCCGTTTTAAAAAAAACACTAGGGCTATTTTGGGACGGACCTCATAATTTTGAACCACGGGTCAGATGACGAGGACGATACCTAAGCTGGTCTCATTAAAATTCTTTTATTAAAAATATCAAAATTAAGTTGTAGTTTTAAGTTAAATAAAGTAAAATTTTAGAAAAATTAACAGTAATTTTACTGGAGAAAGAGTGGCTCTAGCGCCGGTAACGCCCAAACCAAATCAGCAGAGTATTGTCCCATGAATAAGAATCTTGGTTTTTTAAGGAAGATTTTTTATTTGGTTTTTTAACGGAAAATCATGTCTTCAAAAAATAATTTTGACAAAGGCGTATTAAATTTCTTTAATCCACATTAAAATATCAAAAAATAAACATTGCTTTCAGATTTCTTGAATTGTCTGAAAAGTAAATCTAAAGAAAATTCATTTCTTCACCTCCACTGACAATAAAAATGCGAAATGCAATGCAAAAAAACAGAATAGAGAATTCACTAAATTACGACTGAATACATTATCTTAAAAATTTCTAGCTGTGATTTTTAATTTCTAAAATTTCTCTTCTAAATATCAATCAGTTTTGGAGATAGCTTCATTTCGTGTATTTCTGCTATATAGAAGTACTGTCTCTTTCCACTGTCTCTTCACTTTAGCTGTAACCGAATTGCCGACTCACTGCTATAAAACTGGCTATTCAGCACACGATTCGATTCTGCTTCAATATTTATCTAAAGACTTGGCTCACGTATAAATTCTCAATGCACTAATCGCTTGAGCTTCGTTCAACGCTTGCGCTTTGCTGGACTGATCTAGGGTTTATACAAAAACCGACTTTTTGAAAATCCGGTTATCAAATTCAATATTTCTAAAAAATCGGTTTCAGCCTGTTTTTGAATTTTTGTCAAAAAAATAGAATAAGAAAGTAATATTTTATTTCATTTATATAAAATAACAAAAAATGAATTCAATATCATAGTCAATGTTAAAATATTAAAAAAAAAATTAAGAACTACACATGCATATTACTTACACAATAATAACGAAAATTCAAACAAAAATTTCAAATAATATTTATATTATCTTCACTAATTTTAATTTCTCCTAAGAAAATAGGATTTAAAAAAACCATAAAATATTCACTGAGCGGTGGCTAAGTCCTGTTCTTATTTTGGATACAATATTGCCTGAAATAGAAAATACTCGTTCGCTAGCTACTGAGCTTGATTTTATAGTTTTCATGGCATCAAATAACAAATCTTTTTTTTTTCTTTTATTCGTTATTTCAGATAATGAAAATTCAGCTTTCAGTGTCTTTGGATTTGTAAGATTTTCTTCAGAGTCTTCAAGAAACTTATGAATTGATTTTTCTATGACTTCTTTTAAAAAAAGCATTACTCTGATGAGTAGTTTCTTCAATTTGCTCTTCATCAGAATGGGTTTCCACATAAGAATTTGGAAATATTCTAGACAGTATCATTCCAGATAACTTAATAATTTCGATTTTTTGAAGCTAAAGAAAGTACACTAGATTTCTTCGCTGAACTAGAAATATTTTGTGGATTTTGCAAATACAGCAAAAGAGGTGGTAATTCTACTTGTCTTTTTTTTTCTTTTTTTGAAATCCTTTTTCTAAAACATATTTTAATTTCAAACTTATTTCAGTGTTTAAGTTTTTTTAATTCATTTAACAGAAATTCAAATAAAACTTCACTTAATAATATTGGCATCTCGTCGCCCTAAGCCTTCAGTTGCTAGACGAATCGGTATCAACCAATAAAATTCCTTTTTTTTTAAGAAGAAGAAGCGGAATATCCAGGCATTCCTGACAACCGGTTTTTAAAACAAAATGCGACAAATTTACTTCTAAAAACCGGATTTGAAAAACCGTCAAACTCTAAGACTGATCCAATTAATTCATCACTAGCTCAACTCTGACTAACTTTGCGACTCATTTTGGCTTGGACTACCGACCTTTTATAACAGGGCACAGAAAGTTCTCGAACAATCAAAATAATTTGCCCCCTAACATTCCTATCGGTAAAATTCCTGAAAATTCGAGTATCATCCATTTTGTCACCAAAGGATCGCCACGTTTGTCGCCAAACTCGAGGGCCATTGATCCGGCAACCAATCAGCATCCAATAGAGCTTACCGGAAAACTGTCTTTCCTATGATGGAACGAACTGTGCTAGGAAGCAACATTACAGATTCGGTTAGTGATAAGGACTCTAAAGGATATGTCGTCTAAGCTGTTCAATTATTGCTAACTAAATCTGCTTAAGTGTAAGCCTGTTAATTTATTTATACTATTCTGAGTACCGTTTCTCATTGGTCAGCCGGTGCTTACAGTTCTGTTTTAATAATAATAGGTTCTGTTTTAATAATGCGTAAATAAATGTCTGTCAGTATTGGAGTTTACAAGGCGAACCTAGAATTACTTAATTTTGCAACAATGAAATCTGGGGATGGAAAAATGTTTCTCAGGGTGTGTTTTTAAAATTTCAGTTAATGAAATTTTTCGACTTTCTCGTTATCTACCAGATGTATATTCGCACGAAAATGATATTAGCATCATGTTAAAATTTGAAGAAGCATGATTTTAAAGAATATCGATTAAGCATCTATGCCATTTTTTCCGCTAAATTTGCAATAATACTTTTCATTGTTTCACTGAAATTAAAAATTTTTGGCTGTTTCTACAAATTTTGTTTTACATTTTTTTCCCCTTCAAATATTGAAAAAATGTAGCAAAGATTATGTTTTTTAAAAACAATGTCGTGCTGTACTTTCTTTATCTGACTTCATCATTTTTTTCGGAATCTGTTGGCAACACCCAACATGTATCCGAAATAGTGAATGACGCGAATTCGCAAATTGTACAGACTAACTCTATGGCAAAGGATACCGACGTGCTCTGATTGGTCTAAGCCTTGGCATCTTTTTGGCAATGTTTTGCACTCATAATAGTGTAGTTATCGCTTATTTGGCTCAAACCTTGCAAAACTGTGCCAAACTGTTCCCGATCTTTGTTGACATTCTTGAATCCATTCATAAAATATGTGTTACAGAAATGCAAGAAATAAGTATTCAAAAGAAATGTATTAACTATTTATATATTTATAAATATTAATATTAAGTTAATAACAAATATCAAGATTAATAATTAGATTGTTAATAACTATATGAATCTAAATATCTTAACAAATATAGCACATTTGCAGATAGACATCTTATGTAATAATTTGAATACGAAATTAATAAATAAATATCTCCTTGTGTTATTTTGCATGAATATTCAATAAGAATTATAATGATTTCTATTCCGTTTAATGTCGTCTAAATATTTTAATAAATATAGTATATTTGCATATAAATATTTTATGGTAATGATTTTAACGTAAAAATTTATTTAAAAAATTGGCCGATCATTTCCCGTAAAATAAAAGCTTAATTTTCAAGTCTTATTTTAATAATACTTCACAGAAAAATTGCTACCTGTGCCAATTCTTTATTTACAAGATCTGAAATACGAAAAATAGCTCTATTCTCATCAATCTCAATTATTTTATAATTGTATTTCTCTGGAAGATTTAATTCCTCCATTTTGAAAAACGGCAGGGAAAAAAATACGTAGAAACCAAACAGGGTTGCAACAGCTACAGCACAGAAAATCTGTGCGAAAGAAATCGACCAATCAGAGCACGTCGGTATTCTTTGCCATAGAGTTAGTCTGTACAATTTGCGAACTCGTGTGAATGACTATATAATATATCTACTCTTTAATTTATTTTTTTATAAAAGTGTTTCAACACAGCTAACATGCTCTAGGCATGCTCATATAGTGTAAGTGGAATGTACGTATCACTTTAATTTTGTAATGATGATTCGGACGGTTATGATTGTCACTTAATAATAAGTAAAATGATTTCATTTTTAATGGGATAGGAATGAAATAAACATGAAGAATATAAATAGGAAGATGCTGAACAATTAAGACACCGAGCAATTAGATGTCAAAAGATTCCGAACACAATTTGCTTCTATAAATGTATAATCATGTGATTTAATATCATAAAAGGCAAACAGATCATATATCATACTACTAAATGGCTTAAATATCTTTTTAAAAATGCTTTATTGTAAGAAATAAGTCAATCAGTACATGTGACATTTAATTGAAATTATATCAAAAAATATCCGGCGGATAGCATTTATTACAATACGTTGATTGCTCATACATTCATAATATATTCTGCTGTAATAATTTACGATATTTTTCATGCAATGTGTCAAATCTCTAAATAAATTTTATATGAATAGAATATTTTATTATTAAAATTACATAGCTAAATTATTTTTTAAAAAAATTGAAATCTTCTATCGCACATATCAACTTATCATATGAGCACATTATTTTTTTGTCACGTGATATCAATCCGACAGAATAATATATTCTCACGTGACTCATATTTCGCAATCACCAAAATTTAGAAAAGCGGTAGTTTTTGACCATCTCAAAATCAGTCGAGTTCTAAAAAATTTTTTCTCGAGGTTAAATTTTTTTTCATGAAAAACCAGCTTAAACCGGTTTAAACAATCACTTGACTATCAGAATACGCATGCGTCGATATTTAGAAAACGATTTTTTTCCCCCCATCTCAAAACTGTTCGAGCTCTAAAACATTTTTTTCCATCTAGAAAATTTGTCCGTGCATTTTGAGGCTTCAAAATCCTCAAACCTAAACAAAATCATGGTCTCACATGATAATAAACTTTGAATTGCAATGTATTACCAACATTTTAAAACAAACAATTTATATGGAAAAGTAAAAGGAATTATCGCTTATCTGTTTGAGAGGGTTTTACTTAAATTATTAATAAAATAACAAGCGTTAATTTTTTAAATAAAATTACATGAAAAAGATTTTCAGAAAAATAATATGCAAAACTCATCCTATAAAATGATTTGAAGACTAGCTTTCTTATAAGCAACAACAAGAAGAATATTACTAAAATTTAAATAAAATAAATGATATTCCATATGAGAAATCCTTCAAATATTTTTTCAAATTCTAATTTTATTTCATTTTTTTCTGTATTCTTCTTTTTCTTATTTATTTTATCATTACTATTCTATTAATAGTATTAATAAAAGTCTGGTTTTAAATTCTTAGTCCGAAAATGAAATCTGAGATTGAAAAGTGAAACGACATAAAAAAATATCACAAAAAATAATCGCCAGAAATAGCACTCGATTTAAATAATAAAAACGAAAATATGTTCTTCTTTCCACCCACGCTATAAGATAATCAGACGTTCGAATAGGTGAATATAACAAACGGCCACATCTCCTTTATGACGTAGGAGATGACGTTTAATGACGTCGTTAGTGGCTTCGACGAATGAAAACCATCTCATAAAACTTCGTCCGAAACGCTCTATTTCAAAAGAGCACAAAAAGAATCGATTCAACTTCTGTACGGATGCAAAACAGGAAGAAACGAACTCCGAGATTTAAAAGTAAACGAGCAACAGGGGCGCCATCTGTTGTCCAGATATCGTACTTTCGGTGGTTTTTCTGCAAAGACATTTCACCAGGTAAAAGGAGGAGGAAGTCACGGTTGGGAGGGATAGCAACAGGTGTGGGGGCCAACAACAGGTGCGTCGGTCGATTCCTTTCAGATCGATGTTCCTGCTTCCTGATTCCTTACCTTGGATAAAAATAGCAGACGATATCTGCACTGGAATTCTCGATGTTGGAAATTCTTAACGTTCTTCTTTAAAAAGCGACATGGTGTCAATGTTTGTGAAGGCTCAAGGTGCTAGCTTACTTTAAAGCGAAGTTAATTTCCTTTCCTAATGGTCCAAGATAAGAGACTTAATTACTTATTAATCCTCATTGGCAAAGTGGTGCCCATAGCCCCCCTAGAAGTTCGTCTCAGGAAATAATCTATTTAGTATACATATAGAAGTGAGACATTCTGTCAGAGGATTTCAAAAGCTTTACTTTTATTTTTGTAGATTTCAGCTTGATGTAGATTAAAGCAAACGATTTATTGGATTTGAAGCCGAGTAAAATTAAAATCTTAATTAAGTTTAAAAATCAAACGATTAGTGATTAGATGCCAAATATTATAGGTCTAAAATTGAAATATATAATCAAATCGCTAGAAATTTAAATAAATTTTATTTTAGAAAAAAAATATATTTTATAATCTTTATTCATTTTTTAATTACAAATATTTAAGAATTTTCTTTAAAAATAATTTAAAGACTATCAAACAAAATTTTTCTGAAATCATTTATATCTGAGAGCTTCTAAATAATCCAGTAAATAGTTAAAAAGTGGGGGGGGGGCGTTAAGAGTTCTTCTTCTTCTTAAGAAATATTTAAAATGTCCCAAAAACTTTTCACTTGATTGAAGCTCGAAATTTACAGCTTATTTCGATGATAAATAAATGAATAAAGTGACCTCAAAATACTTTTTTCTTCAGAGACACAAGAAATAAAATTTTGTGAAAAATCTGAATAATTCGAAAACTATTCATATTTAAATAATGAAAATACCAGAGAAAATTATGCAGTTTTCTATTATTAAATATTAATATAAAGCAAATGATTCTTCTTTAAAATTTGTTTTAATGAAGAGTAATTATTTGTAAATTAATATTTTTTTTATATATAAACATTCAGAAACACGCATACATTATATCCTTACAAAAGTCGGCATCAAGATATTCGTTAAATTTATGTTTGAAACAACATAACTTCGGAAAAAAGAATTTTTGAGTTATGTCTGTATGTGAATATAATAATTCCAAAATTTAGTAAGCTCGATTAGGTGTTCCCGAATTTTTAAGCATTACAACCTACTTTATTGAAACCAAATCTATAGTGAGGAACTCAGAAACTCCTCAGCGCAATGAATTTTTTTTTAGAAAAGCAGAAGTTTCTGGAACCAAAAGGGAAATTTTATGAAAAAAAAATATTATTAAATATGTAGATACTTACACTATGAAAATTTACCGCTACAAATTAATGCCTGCGCAAATTGAATTGAAAACTCGGAGCTAAAAAAAGCGTCTGATTAGGTAGGTGAGATTTGAGCTACACAAGTCTCTTGTTTGCGTATTGCACTTTTTTTTTTGTTCTACCGTATGACTAAAGGAATATTTTATGCCCCTATTACATTTTAGCAAATTATGTAGAAATACTTTTCATTCAAGATCTTGTCACAAAAATTGAATCCAAATCGCCCTTTTTTCGTTTGGGTGTTCCTTTTTTTAAATTTGGGAAACACTCAATTAGATGAAGAAATTGATATGTAACATCTTCAATACTACAACTGTTGCATTATAAAAAATTTTTGCCCGAAGTCCAACAAAGAACAATCTTTCAATGTGCCCATTTCTATGTGTCCATGCTGAGAGCTTAAAACAATGACCTAGATGAAAGGTACTTCACAAATGATTTAATCATCTGAAATGCAAATGCATATCAAATTTTCGACTACTTCCGTTAAAATGTCAGTTTATGTATTTATATACCTCTAAACGCATTAAATAAAAAATCACAAAAAGCCAGGTGGATGAATTTTGTTCGTTATCTTTAAATTTCTAGATCAATTTAAAATTTTGGAACAAATCCGACAAAGAGTAGAATGTTTGTTTATTTCAATGACGGTGAGCATATGAGACACGATAGCTCAAATATGTTAGAAACTAGAAATAAGACATTTTGCTTGTGGTCTTGACTACACAATCATAAATCTGTGACAAATGTTGGCGGAACGTCGGATGTCGGAAATGTACATTTATTTTACTATACGAAATTATTCCGAACTCGGTGACCAAAGAGCCGCCAATAAATCAGCTTTTAAAAAAAGTGTACTTTTGGTCTCAAATTATAAGGAATCAAATTTAATTCCTTATATTTCGGAGTTTAAAGGCGGGCCCAAGTATGTAGTTTTTCATAGTTGCTCAATTTATTTTCTCGCATCAATAAATTTTGAAATAAATCTAAATATTAATAATTTATTTCAGCTTGATTTTTCATTTTAGTAATTTAATACAAAGTAATCATAATTATTAGCGAATGTTTCGCTTACTAAAAATTAAAATCAATTATTAATTCCGGTAGACAAAAAGAAAATAATAAATTTGTAATAAATATTGTCACGTTTATAGGCTTAAGGAATAGAACACTCGTAGAACAATATTAGTTTATTCAAAATAAACCAAAGACCTCGGTTACTATAAAGCAAACTCTTATATACAGATATAGAATGTTCTAGAACATTCCTAGAACTAACTGCAGAGGAAATGACGTACAAAGATTCTGAGGAAATTATAATAATGGAATATTCCAGAAACTTCTGGAAGAGCTGAAAGGAAAAGAAATAAAAATTTATTTGGTGAGGATTGAACTAGCAATCTCTTTGCCCGCAGTCCGATTTCTTATCAACGAGCCACGAAGACATGTGGCTAGCTTCGTTGCAATATAAATAAAAATTATTATTTTATAAAGTCTGCAATGCTGAATAAGGCATGGACAGTACAATTAATATCACAATATATCTCTGATAATTATAAAGGAATGTGTATGTGTACTGACGCTCTACAGGGCTGAAGATTAAACATAAAGCTATTATATTTCGCACAAACATTGGAGGATGAGATGGAGGCCACTTTCTTATAAAGTTTCATATAATTGAAAATTAATCAATTTTTAGAGGAGTTTTTTGTAATTACTGACGAAATATCATTACATAGCAATAATTGTTACAAATTTCCATCATAATGATACTAATTAAGTTCCCGGGGAATTTTCCCTAGAATTTTGTCAATTTTTTTTAATGCCTATCTTGTAAAATTCTTCTAATGATTTTTTCTTTCTTGTAAAATTTTTAATAATTAATTACAGTGTTACGATGAGATTTGAATCGTTTGCATTGTTTCATCAATTATTTATTCGCATAATTTTTTTTCTATTATTGAGGAATTTAATGTAGAAAGATTTTGTTTATTATCAATGCAATTTACGAGAAAAATAAGGAAGTGAAGCCACAGTACCAAAGAAAGAAGTCAAAAAAATATATGAACTATAAAGGAGCATTTTCAATAGATCAATAATTCGTTGGATTTGGCCCCTATTTGTTGATCCATATACAAAACAAACACAATTTCTGTAAAGACATTATAATACAATAATTTTAGTACTTTACTGAACTTTGCTGTCTGAATAATGAAAATCAAGCCACGAACAAGAAATTTAATTGTAAATAAATACCTCCAGGATTTCTGGCGAACAAACCGATCGTAAGATAAATGGATTGTTATAGCTGACAGATTAAATATTCAACCAGAAATATATTCTTCTAGAAACTTCCTCACAATAAAGATCCTATCCTGAGAACGCTTTACACAGCATTGGCGTTCAATAGCTACTTTTTACTTGAATTGACCATTTTTACTGAATCTATCGTGTCATCCTTGGCGAGTTATTTGGCGATTAATCCCTCACACGTAACTAATAATATCAGAAAACAGAATTTGTGTTTGGAGGCGTTTTTTCCAACCAATTGAAACAAAAATTTGACCCAATACTACACATGTAGTTATAAAATCCTATAACAAATTTGGTGATTTAAATAGTTAAATAATTTAAATAATTAAATTTTTATAGTTTTGAATTATCTCGTTTACATGTTTTTAAAAGTACGAACCGATAGATAATCATCCCTGGTTCGATTTGGCTCTAAATTTGATATCTAGTGGCTATAGGTGTTTATTTATCGTACCTAATTTCATCAATCTAGTTCTCTTCGTTTTGCAGTTATCGTGTTAACTTATATTCGGTCAGCCGGACAGGCAGACTTCCACAGAACAAATTTTTCTCAAAATCTGATGAAATTCTGCAAATTTAGTGTAAATATTGTAGACCAAATTTCATCCGTCTACCTGTAAGCTCTTTTTATCTGTCTTTGTCACAGGCAAACAGACAGACAGACACTTTCCAAA
This sequence comes from Argiope bruennichi, assembly GCF_947563725.1. NCBI lineage: Eukaryota > Metazoa > Arthropoda > Arachnida > Araneae > Araneidae > Argiope > Argiope bruennichi. Next base: position 108,031,028 of record NC_079156.1, read on the forward strand.
AGTGTGTTTTCGGACTCAGAAAGGTATAAAATTTGAAAATTCGTCAAAATCTCGTGTTCGAAGTTTCCGGCATTTATTATACTCTCTGTATACTATGTATACTTGAAAGTAATCAGTAACTAACATTGCTCTTTTAATAATGATTTTAATATTATATTGCAAAAACACATTGGTGTCTTAATATCACAGGACAGAGAATTTTGCATTTTTTTAACCAACTTATTTTTGCAGTAATAAAATTATGTTGAGCTAATAAGATTTGTCAATCGAATTATTTTCCACCCCATCTCAGCCCACCAGCCCAAGGCAGCTGAATCTAATCTAAAATCCGCCATTGATCATCATCTCGCCAAAACTTTTAAACTTTTCGATGCCAATTATTTTAGCTCTCATTCGCCAGCGGCCATTTATTTCCACCATTTAATTTATTTTAAACTTTAGTTTTCTGAAGATAATTCAGAGCAGCGTTTATCACAACTTCCGTCCACTGATTTAAAATTGAATGCTTCAAGAAAAATTAAAGGAATCCAAGTGGAGTCAATTTACGTTACTTCAGAATCTCGCCATAAACGTGAATACGCGATATCTTACTTCAGAATCTCGCGATAAACGTGAATATGCGTTATCTCATCTTTAATTGTGACGTCACGTGCTTTTTCCTCATGGAAGAAGTGGAATGGAGTGCAAAATTTAGCTGCAAACATGTCTGAGCATGTATCGTGTGAGCTTGGTCGTTCTAGATTTTAATGAGGAACCACTAATTCATTTCATTGAGAATTCTTTGTTAAGAAATAATATTGTGTAAGATATCAAATTCATTAAATTCTACGCCATAAAAATTAATAATGTAATACCCTAAAATTTGTGACATTCTGTTATTGACAAAGGGATACTTACTCAAAGAAATTATGGTATGTTTTATAACATAAAAATTATGCTATCGATAATTTTTATCATATGCTATTTTTATAATGCCTTTTACTTCATATTAATTTATGCTTATAATAAAAATCAGTGTGTGTGTGTGTGTGTGTGTGTGTGTGTGTTAGCGCTCTATAGGCCATACCATTAGATCTACAGCTGCCAAATTCGGCACATGTATAAATTGGGGATCAGGAATATGTCAGAGCGATTTTTTTAAATTTTTAATTAGAATCTTAATTAATTAAAAAATTAAGCGAAATTTCACAGTATGATCGCACACAAAAATAATTTTTACATCAAATTAAAGTTCAAAAAAATCTTTTTTTAATTATATCAATATTTTAACTTATATATTAAATGTCTATTTTCAATTAATTTTCAAAAAATATATTATCTATATTTTTTAACAATTTATTTCGCTCCCCCCCCCATAAAAAAAGTAACGTGCAAGAGCAGGTTTCGCATACATGGAAAAAAATTAGCTTTTATCAACGTGTTGCCATTACATTGATAAAAGCTCAAATTAAAAAATAAGTTAACTGTTACTAGAAATTAAATCTGGAAAAGTGTAATTTTCAGCTCGTATCTGTACGAAATGAAATAAATAGGAAATATGATATTTTCTAAAAAATAAATGCAAGAAAAAAATGTTCTATAATTTTTACAATATCTATATCATTAATACAATAAATCAATGTTATTTAAGGAAAATGTGGTTTACTATGTACTGATATCCTCTCTAATCAGGGTTAATTATTAAATACTAGTGTGTGTGTGTGTGTGTGTGTGTGTGTGTGTGTGTGTGTGTGTGTGTGTGTGTGTGTGTGTGTGTGTGTGTGTGTGTGTGTGTGTGTGTGTGTTCTCATGCCAGACGATATATATTTTGTAGGAGGAGAATGTGAACCTTAGAGAGATTTTTTTGATATTTTTATTAGAATTTTAAATAATTAAAAATTAAGCAAATTTCTGGCGTTTTATTGCGATAACTTCCAAAAATATTTCAACACAAAATTGATATTTACATCATCTTAAAGTTCCAAAAATCAGCTTTTCTATGAAACCAGTATTTTACCCTGTAAACTGTTTCTTCTTTTAATGAAGTTTGTAAAAAATATTTTAATCTTTTTTTCCAACAATTTTATGTAGTTTGAAAATAAAATATACCCTGCACGAGCAAGTTATGAGTACGTTGGAAAAGTTATATTTTATCAGCGCTTTGCCATCACGTTGACAAAAATTCAAAATGAAAGATTAAGTTAACTCTCAGAGCAAACTAAACTTAGGAAAGTGCAGTGTTCAGCATGTGTTTGTATGAAATAAACTAATGATGAAATGTGATATTTTCTATAAAAAATAATGAAAAAAGTTTTCTGCTACGATTTAAAATAACTGCATTATTATTTAAGTTTTATTTAAAGTATACATAGTCCAATATGTGCAGGATATATACTTTAATCAGAGACCAACAGTTAATTTCTGAAATTTTATCAATTGGCATATATACTTGTATCTAATAAAAAATGGTCTAAGTGATATAAATTATATTTTATGTAGTTTGAATCAATAAATGATCTGATGAATTACGAATTTTAAATTTCTATACAGATCCTCCATTGTGTGAGTCATATTTAATAAAATATTCTTGAGATACTAATATTTTAAAGAAATAAAGTTCTCCTCTTTTGCTCTTAAAACTTACTGAGTTATGAAAATTTGAATGTCTCCATCGACCATCTTGAAGAAAATACGCCATTTAGGATTTGGGCTTTCCTCAGGACTGATTGTCTAAATTATGTAATTGTTGATTGTCCTAAAATAATGATATTCGAAGCTTCATAACTCGGTTAGGTTTGATCTCAGAAGATTGAAATATTAGATTATTAAAAAAAAGTTTTACAGAATATGATTTATAGGATCGAATGATTGTATAAAATTTAGATTTTATAATTGTTTCCAGAAATTCATTTATTAATTAAATCTTTTTGTACTGAACTTTATGATATATATATATATATATATATATATATATATATATATATATAACCAATCTTAAGTAAGAAAAAGTTTGAAAACGAAACTAAAATGAAAAAGAAAGAAAAACAGTTTCGAAATCGTAACTAAAATTTATAACCTATGAAAACTAAAACCAAAAAAAGAACTTCATAGTATTTAGAGAGCGCAATTGCAGCTACTTCTAAAATACAGATGAATTGATACAAAAGTATTAGAATCAAATTAATAGGAAAAACAAAAAATCAAATAAAAATTAAACCAAAAAAATTATTAAAAATATAAAAAAAGAATCCGGCCTGAAGACTTTTTCAAGGGTCACCCTCAGGCAGGGATTCAAAGAAAGGGATTTTTTCTGTGAGGAAATACAGACATTGTCTAATAATGATTCCTCGTGACCCGAAAATCCCCTGAAATTATGCTCAAGAGATATACCATTTTAACAGAAAGGAAATATAAAACAACAATATATATATATATAATGATAATTTAAACTCTTGGTTTGATCCAAATTAATTTCCAAAACTTTATCTTAATTTTTAGCCCATAGTAACTTCATTCTAAAAATATTCTCTTATTTCGTGATCCAATTCCACTTTCGGTTTAATTAATCCCTCTATAAAACTAATGCGCCGTCAGATGTATCCGTCTATGTATCAAATGAAAGTGATACTTTTGCCCTTGAAAAGGTGTCAAAGGTCACCACGTGGCCAGAAATCCTATCTTATATAAGACGAGTGATCATTTGTTCTCCCCTTTTTGTCTTCTTGTAAATAATCATGTTTGTCTCCTGGAGAGAAGAGAGAGAATAAAACGAAATTAAAAATACCAAGTCTCTTCACTGCTTCGAACCTGCACTCTACTTCAGTCAATATATATATATATATATATATAAAAGTATTAGAATCAAGTTAATAGGAAAAACAAAATCAAATAAAAATTAAACCAAAAAAATTATTAAAAAATATTAAAAAAGAATCCGGCCTGAAGACTTTTTCAAGGGTCACCCTCAGGCAGGGATTCAAATAAAGGGATTTTTTCTGTGAGGACATACAGACATTAAGTCTAATAATGATTCCTCGTGACCCGAAAATCCCCCGAAATTATGCTCAAGAGATATACCATTTTAACAGAAAGGAAATACAAAATAACAAATTAGAAAAAAACCACAAAGTAAAAATACAATGAAAACAATAACAATAAAAACAAAAACAGCATTAAAATTAAAATTAAAATTAAAAACAAAAAGGCCAGAACATACCTTCCAACAGTGAATGAAACTTTAAACAATCGATTGTGATTTCCTGTTTTTGAAAGTTAACGGTTAAATTATGTAAACAGAGGTAGGCACCCAGCGCCATCTATTGAGTGATCCAATATGCAAGTAAATTTCTATTTTTATTTAAGCCAAAAGATTAATCCCAAACCATACCTTGTTTAATTAAAAAATTGACATTACAGTAATTTCTAGGAAAATCATTTTTAATTAAATTTTTAAGGAGGATATTTGATGCTTCAATATAAGAATTTTTATTATTGCAAACCCTTTTGATCCTGTTAACTTGTGAGAAAATTAGATTTTTGAAAATTTTAGAGTTTAGATTGGAATGGTAGTTACATAGTTTTGTTATTTTAAAGTTGAAATCATCCCTTTTATCGTATATACCAACTATTGTTTTATCATTAGCAATTTCGATTTTTAAATCCAGAAAGGTAGCCTCAAGTTGATTTATATTTGTATCTTTTAGAATTAAATCTTTTGGATAGCAATTAGTAATAATATTAGTATTGTCGAAGTTAATCAAAAGTAGGTCATCAATATATCTCCACCCGTTTATTAAATTATATTTAATTATTTTTTTCTCATAGTAATGCAGGAAAATATTAGCTAAAGCACTTGAGAAAGCTGTCCCCATTGGAATGCCCTTGACTTGTTTATAAAAATTAATACCATTAAACACGTAATTTTCAGTAATATTAAAATTACATAACTCAAGCCAGTTATTTTTAGGAATGATATTTTCATTTAAATATTCGTCATATATAAAAGTGCAGACCTTTATTAATTTTTCATGAGGTAGATTAGTGTATAAATTTTCGAAATCAAAAGTATTAAGTTTATTAATGTTGTTATCTTTAAGAAAATCCAATACTTCTTTGTTACTAGAAATAATAAAGTTGTCTTCATTTTTTATTTTGTCCAGGATAATTTTTAAGTATTTAAAGAAATGTTTACCCGTATAGTAATTATAACTACCAGTGCTACAGGTTACGAATCTGAATTTTAATGGATTTTTATGAAATTTAACTGTTGGGAATAAATAAGGATAGTTAAGAGAGCAAGTCTTAGTTTTGGTTTTTTTTGCAAAAGCAAGCATTCTTTTATCTAATTCCTTTTTTCCGGTGTTCTTTAACATATAAGTTGCATTAGAGTTATATTCATTAATTAAAAGTTCTTTATAATAATATTTACAAATTAAACAGAAATTATTTGCTGATTTATCTATTACTGTAATAACAAATTTTTCTTTTAAATTTTTTATTTCATTTTTTAATGTTTTACTAAAATAAATCCCACGTTCTTTAGATCTGTCAAAATCAGTATTCAATTTTATTTTAATTTCCTTTAAAATTCTCACTTTCCATTCCCCGAAACCTTCCGCAGGCCAGTGGTATTTTCTAGATAATTTGGCAATAAAAACATCCAAATCATTACCAATAGAAATCAAAATTTTGTTATGGTTTATTTTTTCTCTTAATCTAAATTTTGTTCCTCTTCCCATCAAATCTCTTAAAGAGTTGGATTCAATAATTTTTAAATTACCTGTAATAATATGACCTTTATCAATATCTATAAAATCTTTATATTTTTCCTTGTTACAGTAACAATCTGTTTTATTTATTTTATCTAAATTTTTGCTATAGTAATTATAATTACAAATTTTTTTCTTTAAAGTTGAAGTGTAACTAAACGCTATTGATACATTAGTTTTATCTGCAAGAGGAAAAAATATATTATTATTATGTATAATTTTGGGTAATTTTAGATATTCGAAGTAAATATCCAAGAATTTAATCACACAGTATTCTTTGTAAACATTATTTTTATTATTAAAAAGTAAATCGTTTTTTCCAATGTTAAGTTTACATTTAATAAGATCTAGAATAATACATTTAGTGTACGAATTTTTAAACTCTAATTCCCCGAATTTATTATTTAAAAACCATTTCATTTTATTATTTCTAAGACCAAAAATGTATTTCCTAATTCTGTGAATGTTTTCACTATTGTGTTCCAGATTACAGTAATTTTGAAATTCCTCAAATATAATTTGAAAATTGCCTCCTTTCCCTTTACCTCTTTTAAATCTTTTAGAAAAGTTATCTTTATTTAGAAAATTTTTAAAAATGTTAAATTTGTTATAAATGCAATTATTGTTTAAATCTGCATAACCTTCCCCATTTAATTTACTATTGAGACCATAAGGAAATAAAGTTTTCAGGTTGCAAATATAAATGTTTTCCAGATCTAATCTTTTGTTTAATTCGTTAATATTGTCTTCTAGAATGTAGATATTAATATTGTTAAAGTTATGGTTTTGAAAATGCTCCAGTTCGAAGTCAGTGGTCCTATTTTTTATGAAGTTTTTTATATCGGATCTGTGATTGTTAATTCTTAAATTAAGCTCGGTGCTAGTTTGGCCAATATATTTTAAATTACATTCTGAACAATTAAGGAGATAAATCAAATTTTTGTTTTTACAGAATGTTTGTAATTTTGAGTTTTCATTTTTGATCTGTTCCTTATCTGCCAAAGGACATGTCCTACACTTTCCGTTTCCACAAATTTTATATTTTTTTGTATTTTTAAGATTTTTTAAACAAAACAATTGTGTCGGTAATTTTTTCTCCGTGAATGCTCCTGACACAAAGCTATCCACAGTGCCCCTTGGTAGAGCGCGCGACGGGCCATGCGCTATGATAAATTCGTTATTAACTTTTTGCATAGTTTAATTTATTTATTAAAATGAAAATATATCTCTTAAACGCCAAAAACAAGGAATTCTCGAAAAAGTAAAATCAGGAAAAATGATCTGAAAATTCTTAAATTTTTTAGGCAATACACCAAAAAACCTATTGAACCCCCCACCACCACCAAAAAAAAAAACTATTAAAAATATTTTATTTAAAAATTTTGCAGTTCGTGGAACAGCGCACCTGCAGCTAAATTCCAACCAAATGCAAGAACGAGTAACCAATCTAAAGTAAGAAAAAGTTTGAAAACGAAACTAAAATGAAAACGAAACAAAACAGTTTCGAAATCGCAACTAAAATTTATTATCTATTTAAACTAAAACCAAAAAGGAACTTCATAGTATTTAGAGAGCGCAATTGCAGCTACTTCTAAAACACAGATGAATTTATATAAAAGTATTAGAATCAAGTTAATAGGAAAAACAAAATCAAATAAAAATTAAACCAAAAAAATTATTAAAAAATATTAAAAAAGAATCCGGCCTGAAGACTTTTTCAAGGGTCACCCTCAGGCAGGGATTCAAATAAAGGGATTTTTTCTGTGAGGACATACAGACATTAAGTCTAATAATGATTCCTCGTGACCCGAAAATCCCCCGAAATTATGCTCAAGAGATATACCATTTTAACAGAAAGGAAATACAAAATAACAAATTAGAAAAAAACCACAAAGTAAAAATACAATGAAAACAATAACAATAAAAACAAAAACAGCATTAAAATTAAAATTAAAATTAAAAACAAAAAGGCCAGAACATACCTTCCAACAGTGAATGAAACTTTAAACAATCGATTGTGATTTCCTGTTTTTGAAAGTTAACGGTTAAATTATGTAAACAGAGGTAGGCACCCAGCGCCATCTATTGAGTGATCCAATATGCAAGTAAATTTCTATTTTTATTTAAGCCAAAAGATTAATCCCAAACCATACCTTGTTTAATTAAAAAATTGACATTACAGTAATTTCTAGGAAAATCATTTTTAATTAAATTTTTAAGGAGGATATTTGATGCTTCAATATAAGAATTTTTATTATTGCAAACCCTTTTGATCCTGTTAACTTGTGAGAAAATTAGATTTTTGAAAATTTTAGAGTTTAGATTGGAATGGTAGTTACATAGTTTTGTTATTTTAAAGTTGAAATCATCCCTTTTATCGTATATACCAACTATTGTTTTATCATTAGCAATTTCGATTTTTAAATCCAGAAAGGTAGCCTCAAGTTGATTTATATTTGTATCTTTTAGAATTAAATCTTTTGGATAGCAATTAGTAATAATATTAGTATTGTCGAAGTTAATCAAAAGTAGGTCATCAATATATCTCCACCCGTTTATTAAATTATATTTAATTATTTTTTTCTCATAGTAATGCAGGAAAATATTAGCTAAAGCACTTGAGAAAGCTGTCCCCATTGGAATGCCCTTGACTTGTTTATAAAAATTAATACCATTAAACACGTAATTTTCAGTAATATTAAAATTACATAACTCAAGCCAGTTATTTTTAGGAATGATATTTTCATTTAAATATTCGTCATATATAAAAGTGCAGACCTTTATTAATTTTTCATGAGGTAGATTAGTGTATAAATTTTCGAAATCAAAAGTATTAAGTTTATTAATGTTGTTATCTTTAAGAAAATCCAATACTTCTTTGTTACTAGAAATAATAAAGTTGTCTTCATTTTTTATTTTGTCCAGGATAATTTTTAAGTATTTAAAGAAATGTTTACCCGTATAGTAATTATAACTACCAGTGCTACAGGTTACGAATCTGAATTTTAATGGATTTTTATGAAATTTAACTGTTGGGAATAAATAAGGATAGTTAAGAGAGCAAGTCTTAGTTTTGGTTTTTTTTGCAAAAGCAAGCATTCTTTTATCTAATTCCTTTTTTCCGGTGTTCTTTAACATATAAGTTGCATTAGAGTTATATTCATTAATTAAAAGTTCTTTATAATAATATTTACAAATTAAACAGAAATTATTTGCTGATTTATCTATTACTGTAATAACAAATTTTTCTTTTAAATTTTTTATTTCATTTTTTAATGTTTTACTAAAATAAATCCCACGTTCTTTAGATCTGTCAAAATCAGTATTCAATTTTATTTTAATTTCCTTTAAAATTCTCACTTTCCATTCCCCGAAACCTTCCGCAGGCCAGTGGTATTTTCTAGATAATTTGGCAATAAAAACATCCAAATCATTACCAATAGAAATCAAAATTTTGTTATGGTTTATTTTTTCTCTTAATCTAAATTTTGTTCCTCTTCCCATCAAATCTCTTAAAGAGTTGGATTCAATAATTTTTAAATTACCTGTAATAATATGACCTTTATCAATATCTATAAAATCTTTATATTTTTCCTTGTTACAGTAACAATGAAATAAAAAATTTAAAAGAAAAATTTGTTATTACAGTAATAGATAAATCAGCAAATAATTTCTGTTTAATTTGTAAATATTATTATAAAGAACTTTTAATTAATGAATATAACTCTAATGCAACTTATATGTTAAAGAACACCGGAAAAAAGGAATTAGATAAAAGAATGCTTGCTTTTGCAAAAAAAAACCAAAACTAAGACTTGCTCTCTTAACTATCCTTATTTATTCCCAACAGTTAAATTTCATAAAAATCCATTAAAATTCAGATTCGTAACCTGTAGCACTGGTAGTTATAATTACTATACGGGTAAACATTTCTTTAAATACTTAAAAATTATCCTGGACAAAATAAAAAATGAAGACAACTTTATTATTTCTAGTAACAAAGAAGTATTGGATTTTCTTAAAGATAACAACATTAATAAACTTAATACTTTTGATTTCGAAAATTTATACACTAATCTACCTCATGAAAAATTAATAAAGGTCTGCACTTTTATATATGACGAATATTTAAATGAAAATATCATTCCTAAAAATAACTGGCTTGAGTTATGTAATTTTAATATTACTGAAAATTACGTGTTTAATGGTATTAATTTTTATAAACAAGTCAAGGGCATTCCAATGGGGACAGCTTTCTCAAGTGCTTTAGCTAATATTTTCCTGCATTACTATGAGAAAAAAATAATTAAATATAATTTAATAAACGGGTGGAGATATATTGATGACCTACTTTTGATTAACTTCGACAATACTAATATTATTACTAATTGCTATCCAAAAGATTTAATTCTAAAAGATACAAATATAAATCAACTTGAGGCTACCTTTCTGGATTTAAAAATCGAAATTGCTAATGATAAAACAATAGTTGGTATATACGATAAAAGGGATGATTTCAACTTTAAAATAACAAAACTATGTAACTACCATTCCAATCTAAACTCTAAAATTTTCAAAAATCTAATTTTCTCACAAGTTAACAGGATCAAAAGGGTTTGCAATAATAAAAATTCTTATATTGAAGCATCAAATATCCTCCTTAAAAATTTAATTAAAAATGATTTTCCTAGAAATTACTGTAATGTCAATTTTTTAATTAAACAAGGTATGGTTTGGGATTAATCTTTTGGCTTAAATAAAAATAGAAATTTACTTGCATATTGGATCACTCAATAGATGGCGCTGGGTGCCTACCTCTGTTTACATAATTTAACCGTTAACTTTCAAAAACAGGAAATCACAATCGATTGTTTAAAGTTTCATTCACTGTTGGAAGGTATGTTCTGGCCTTTTTGTTTTTAATTTTAATTTTAATTTTAATGCTGTTTTTGTTTTTATTGTTATTGTTTTCATTGTATTTTTACTTTGTGGTTTTTTTCTAATTTGTTATTTTGTATTTCCTTTCTGTTAAAATGGTATATCTCTTGAGCATAATTTCGGGGGATTTTCGGGTCACGAGGAATCATTATTAGACTTAATGTCTGTATGTCCTCACAGAAAAAATCCCTTTATTTGAATCCCTGCCTGAGGGTGACCCTTGAAAAAGTCTTCAGGCCGGATTCTTTTTTAATATTTTTTAATAATTTTTTTGGTTTAATTTTTATTTGATTTTGTTTTTCCTATTAACTTGATTCTAATACTTTTATATAAATTCATCTGTGTTTTAGAAGTAGCTGCAATTGCGCTCTCTAAATACTATGAAGTTCCTTTTTGGTTTTAGTTTAAATAGATAATAAATTTTAGTTGCGATTTCGAAACTGTTTTGTTTCGTTTTCATTTTAGTTTCGTTTTCAAACTTTTTCTTACTTTAGATTGGTTACTCGTTCTTGCATTTGGTTGGAATTTAGCTGCAGGTGCGCTGTTCCACGAACTGCAAAATTTTTAAATAAAATATTTTTAATAGTTTTTTTTTTTGGTGGTGGTGGGGGGTTCAATAGGTTTTTTGGTGTATTGCCTAAAAAATTTAAGAATTTTCAGATCATTTTTCCTGATTTTACTTTTTCGAGAATTCCTTGTTTTTGGCGTTTAAGAGATATATTTTCATTTTAATAAATAAATTAAACTATGCAAAAAGTTAATAACGAATTTATCATAGCGCATGGCCCGTCGCGCGCTCTACCAAGGGGCACTGTGGATAGCTTTGTGTCAGGAGCATTCACGGAGAAAAAATTACCGACACAATTGTTTTGTTTAAAAAATCTTAAAAATACAAAAAAATATAAAATTTGTGGAAACGGAAAGTGTAGGACATGTCCTTTGGCAGATAAGGAACAGATCAAAAATGAAAACTCAAAATTACAAACATTCTGTAAAAACAAAAATTTGATTTATCTCCTTAATTGTTCAGAATGTAATTTAAAATATATTGGCCAAACTAGCACCGAGCTTAATTTAAGAATTAACAATCACAGATCCGATATAAAAAACTTCATAAAAAATAGGACCACTGACTTCGAACTGGAGCATTTTCAAAACCATAACTTTAACAATATTAATATCTACATTCTAGAAGACAATATTAACGAATTAAACAAAAGATTAGATCTGGAAAACATTTATATTTGCAACCTGAAAACTTTATTTCCTTATGGTCTCAATAGTAAATTAAATGGGGAAGGTTATGCAGATTTAAACAATAATTGCATTTATAACAAATTTAACATTTTTAAAAATTTTCTAAATAAAGATAACTTTTCTAAAAGATTTAAAAGAGGTAAAGGGAAAGGAGGCAATTTTCAAATTATATTTGAGGAATTTCAAAATTACTGTAATCTGGAACACAATAGTGAAAACATTCACAGAATTAGGAAATACATTTTTGGTCTTAGAAATAATAAAATGAAATGGTTTTTAAATAATAAATTCGGGGAATTAGAGTTTAAAAATTCGTACACTAAATGTATTATTCTAGATCTTATTAAATGTAAACTTAACATTGGAAAAAACGATTTACTTTTTAATAATAAAAATAATGTTTACAAAGAATACTGTGTGATTAAATTCTTGGATATTTACTTCGAATATCTAAAATTACCCAAAATTATACATAATAATAATATATTTTTTCCTCTTGCAGATAAAACTAATGTATCAATAGCGTTTAGTTACACTTCAACTTTAAAGAAAAAAATTTGTAATTATAATTACTATAGCAAAAATTTAGATAAAATAAATAAAACAGATTGTTACTGTAACAAGGAAAAATATAAAGATTTTATAGATATTGATAAAGGTCATATTATTACAGGTAATTTAAAAATTATTGAATCCAACTCTTTAAGAGATTTGATGGGAAGAGGAACAAAATTTAGATTAAGAGAAAAAATAAACCATAACAAAATTTTGATTTCTATTGGTAATGATTTGGATGTTTTTATTGCCAAATTATCTAGAAAATACCACTGGCCTGCGGAAGGTTTCGGGGAATGGAAAGTGAGAATTTTAAAGGAAATTAAAATAAAATTGAATACTGATTTTGACAGATCTAAAGAACGTGGGATTTATTTTAGTAAAACATTAAAAAATGAAATAAAAAATTTAAAAGAAAAATTTGTTATTACAGTAATAGATAAATCAGCAAATAATTTCTGTTTAATTTGTAAATATTATTATAAAGAACTTTTAATTAATGAATATAACTCTAATGCAACTTATATGTTAAAGAACACCGGAAAAAAGGAATTAGATAAAAGAATGCTTGCTTTTGCAAAAAAAACCAAAACTAAGACTTGCTCTCTTAACTATCCTTATTTATTCCCAACAGTTAAATTTCATAAAAATCCATTAAAATTCAGATTCGTAACCTGTAGCACTGGTAGTTATAATTACTATACGGGTAAACATTTCTTTAAATACTTAAAAATTATCCTGGACAAAATAAAAAATGAAGACAACTTTATTATTTCTAGTAACAAAGAAGTATTGGATTTTCTTAAAGATAACAACATTAATAAACTTAATACTTTTGATTTCGAAAATTTATACACTAATCTACCTCATGAAAAATTAATAAAGGTCTGCACTTTTATATATGACGAATATTTAAATGAAAATATCATTCCTAAAAATAACTGGCTTGAGTTATGTAATTTTAATATTACTGAAAATTACGTGTTTAATGGTATTAATTTTTATAAACAAGTCAAGGGCATTCCAATGGGGACAGCTTTCTCAAGTGCTTTAGCTAATATTTTCCTGCATTACTATGAGAAAAAAATAATTAAATATAATTTAATAAACGGGTGGAGATATATTGATGACCTACTTTTGATTAACTTCGACAATACTAATATTATTACTAATTGCTATCCAAAAGATTTAATTCTAAAAGATACAAATATAAATCAACTTGAGGCTACCTTTCTGGATTTAAAAATCGAAATTGCTAATGATAAAACAATAGTTGGTATATACGATAAAAGGGATGATTTCAACTTTAAAATAACAAAACTATGTAACTACCATTCCAATCTAAACTCTAAAATTTTCAAAAATCTAATTTTCTCACAAGTTAACAGGATCAAAAGGGTTTGCAATAATAAAAATTCTTATATTGAAGCATCAAATATCCTCCTTAAAAATTTAATTAAAAATGATTTTCCTAGAAATTACTGTAATGTCAATTTTTTAATTAAACAAGGTATGGTTTGGGATTAATCTTTTGGCTTAAATAAAAATAGAAATTTACTTGCATATTGGATCACTCAATAGATGGCGCTGGGTGCCTACCTCTGTTTACATAATTTAACCGTTAACTTTCAAAAACAGGAAATCACAATCGATTGTTTAAAGTTTCATTCACTGTTGGAAGGTATGTTCTGGCCTTTTTGTTTTTAATTTTAATTTTAATTTTAATGCTGTTTTTGTTTTTATTGTTATTGTTTTCATTGTATTTTTACTTTGTGGTTTTTTTCTAATTTGTTATTTTGTATTTCCTTTCTGTTAAAATGGTATATCTCTTGAGCATAATTTCGGGGGATTTTCGGGTCACGAGGAATCATTATTAGACTTAATGTCTGTATGTCCTCACAGAAAAAATCCCTTTATTTGAATCCCTGCCTGAGGGTGACCCTTGAAAAAGTCTTCAGGCCGGATTCTTTTTTAATATTTTTTAATAATTTTTTTGGTTTAATTTTTATTTGATTTTGTTTTTCCTATTAACTTGATTCTAATACTTTTATATAAATTCATCTGTGTTTTAGAAGTAGCTGCAATTGCGCTCTCTAAATACTATGAAGTTCCTTTTTGGTTTTAGTTTAAATAGATAATAAATTTTAGTTGCGATTTCGAAACTGTTTTGTTTCGTTTTCATTTTAGTTTCGTTTTCAAACTTTTTCTTACTTTAGATTGGTTACTATATATATATATATATATATATATATATATATATATATATATATATATATATATATATATATATATATATATATATATATATATATATATATATATATATTAGGCCATTAGAGGCCATTATTCCTGGCGAACTAGCTGGTCGCAAAAGGCGATTGGCAAATAATAAATGTGAAATGTATTTCAATGTTATCAGAATTGCTTTAGCTTTATTTTATTGTAAATACAAAACACTACTTCTACGAACGGCATTTTCATATGTTATAGTGTTCTATACCTTTATTGTGTGCGGTAAATCTCAATAAAAAATGAACATACTGAAAAATATCTTTACAAAGAATGTTCGTAAAGGAAAAAAAAATTGAAAATTGCTTTTACTGATACAATATTTGTTCAAAAATAAGATAATACCTTTATGTGCTAAGAGCGTGACTTTTAAGGTTTCATAAGAGAAAAAGTCGGTATAATAAAAGCTTATAAAGAAAAAACTCACAAAGGTGTTTTTTTCTCCGTTTGTGTTTGATATTTTAATGGATTTATCCATTTTGTAAAGAACACGAGAATCGGTGAGCTTCTAAGGAAAAACTAGAAAGAAAGAAAGAAAAAGATATTTTTTCTTTTTTTAGAATTCGAATGAAAAACACGTTTAAGAAGAGCGGTACCATAAAAAGAAAGTGAACACTTCTTAAAATCAATAACAGCTTCGAAAGATCGCTATTTTTTTAAAGTATTTTGAGCACATCAAAACATTCCAAACAGGAATTTTCTTGATGTATCTAACAAGAACTCTTTTAGAATAAAGCCGTAAAATTTTATTAAGCGAAGACGAAAAAAAATCGGAAATCAACGGTTGGTAAAAAATAAATAAAAAAAGTTCTAGAATAAACAAAGAACTTGAATGCTTATAGCGTTTCTTTCAGCATTCTCACTAGAATTTAGCTTCGCAAGTTTAAACAAGAAGCATATTGTATAACAAAAAAGGGCAATGCATTCGTTTGAATAATTCAGAAGATTCGGGCATAAATAAACAAAAATAAACAGTTCTCAGTTCTTCATTTCGGAGTTGTTTATTCGACAACGGTTTTCATGTAAAGCCAACTTTTTATAAACAGATGACTTATGGCAGTTCGCTTTAGACAGAATGAAAATAAGGTAAATCATTTACCCTTTCCACGTCTTTCGAAACAAATACAGTCGCTTATTCTTTAGCTTTCACCGGAGAGAGAGCAGACGACGCTTTATTCATATGCAAATAAGACATTTCACCATTTTGGTTGTTTATTGTTTGCTCTTTTATGTATCAAAGGGAAGATCTTCCCTCTGATTAATTGAATAGCACTCGCCAATTTGTATGTGCAGATGTTTCCTATTGCTAGAACGGCTTTTGTTATGTCAACAAGGTAAACTTTTGTTTAACGTTTCGCTGAAAGATTTCGATTCCTTTCTTATCTTATTAAATTTGTCCTTAATGCAACAAATTCTATTAACTTATTACATTTTATTTCGTAAAAACGAATTCATTTTATTTAATACATTAATTTCAAACATTATAAATCATTAATCCGGGATATATTGAATTTTAAGAATCCAGAGACAAGTATTATTCAAACGCTAATAATTTTTACTCTAATAATTTATTTAAAAATAAAACAATTATTTCCCTTCTTTTCTTGTGTGGATCCTAGTACAGCCCACCTCTTGGCGTCTTTTTGAATTCTCGCCAAATGAGTGGCGATAACGTCGCGAATGTGCCAACCTAGACGGATTTTTTTTTATTTTTTTTTATTTTATTTTTTGTTATGTTTATTTTATTTTATTTATTTTTTATTATTATTTATTACGTTTATTATATTTATTTTATTTTATTTATTATTATTTCTGGCCTTCAAGTATCGTTTTTTAATTGAAAAATAATAATAATACCAAATATTCAATTAGTAGTCAACTTGGCGAGATTTCAAATAAGTCGCCAAGAGGTGGGCCCATCTAAGATTTTACCCCCTTCTTAATTAAATTAATTATTATTTGCCTTTTTATAAAATACACTTTAATTTTCTATTTTCCTTTGTTGAATTAATATTTCATTCTAAATTAGCATGAGGCTTTCATAGATAGTAGAATAACCAATTTATCGTATACACTAGAAAATTATTGCAGTTGAAATAAAGCAACCAGAAGTTTCACTAGATTAGCATGGATCTATCTGAAATTCGACTTTTGCACTGAATTGAAAGAGGGGTCCAAAGTTTGAATTTAATGTCCAGGAATATTCTGCATTTTCTATATAAATTAATACTCAAATAAAGCTTGATTATTTTTATTTAATTTATACTTTCTCGTATATTTAGTATAGATGAAGTACAGTAATTATCAAAACATTCGAATTCGAGTTTCACCAAATCTCCACGCTTCAAACTTTCCCTAATTCGGAAAACAAATTAACAGAAAACGTCTGCTTGTGTGTGACAAACATAACTTAAACACGCTTTTCGCAAGATGGGTGAAATTTGGTATAAATTCTTTAAGACCAATTTGTAGACTTCTGGCAAATTTTGAGCAAAATCCGCTCAGAGGAATTCTGTCTGGGCTGTTCGAATATAAGTTAACACAGCAACTACAAAACAAGGAGAACTAGATAAATAAAATTCGATACTTAGATCAAAATCTATAGTCCAGAATATAAGTTAACACAGCAACTAGAAAAGAAGGAGAACTAGATAAATAAAATTCGATACTTAGATCAAAATCTATAGTCTAGAATATAAGTTAACACAGCAACTAGAAACGAAGGAGAACTAGATAAATAAAATTCGATACTTAGATCAAAATCTATAGTCTAGAATATAAGTTAACACAGCAACTACAAAACAAGGAGAACTAGATAAATAAAATTCGTTACTTAGATCAAAATCTATAGTCTTGAATATAAGTTAACACAGCAACTAGAAAACAAGGAGAACTAGATAAATAAAATTCGATACTTAGATCAAAATCTATAATCTAGACATCTATCAAATTTTGAACTAAATTCAATCAGGAATTGATCGTTTGTCGGTCTGTACTTTTAGAAACATCTAAACGCTATAATTGAAAAACACAATGACTTAAATATATTAAATTTGGTATGGGATTTTGTGACTAAATATGCAGTTTTGTGTCAAAATTTTGTTTCAATCGGTTAAGAAAAACTTGCTTAAAACAGAAATGATATTTTCAGATGCTATTAAAATATACCAGGGATTAATCGTCAAAGAACTCACCGTGAGATTAAAAAAAAATGCTAAATCCACACCAAGGGTTAACATAACTATTGTACGCCAATACCATGCAAAGCGTTATATGGCATGCTAAGTTTATTAGAGAGTATGCGAGAAAGTTTTAGGGAGACCACCGCTACTGGTTTAAAATTGGATAAAGCAGTGGTTTCCAAAGAGTGTGTCAGATTTTGGTTGAAATTCAATTTCCTCATTGGATTGGATTGGATGTGATAATTCTCTGGCGCAAGATCCTTTTCTAGGAAAACATAGTTCACTTGTCGAGTTTCTATTTAGTTCCTTAAGATCCAACGTAAAAAACTGGTAAAACAGTAGGTAAAAGTACTATAATAGTAAATTTAAATTTCACTAAAAATTCTAATTTTTTTTTAAGAACGGAAATAAATTTTTATGGGGTCTTTCTCCTATAAGGAAAGACAAGTTAAAATCAGTGGAGTTAAAAAAGTCAACACGGTCTCTATAAAAAACAGAACAGTCAATTAAAATATGACGTGTAGTCAGTGGAAAATTGCACGAACCGCACACAGGTGGAGATTCACCGAATAGCAAGTGTCTGTGTGTGATACGTGAATGGCCAATACGCAGTCGAGTTAAAATTGCATCAAATTTTCTGTTGAAAGTTGAAGTCCATGTAGTAATATACGGTTTTACTTCGTGGAGTTTATTATTTACTCATTGGAAGACTGTGACATATTACATAATTTTCATAAATTTTCTCATACTTTTAACACAATTTTTTAGATTACATTGATAGAATGCAATTCAATCGTAGCTGACACAAAATAATATGCAAGTAACAGCGAGTGGAAAACACTAGCTTAACTGTCGAAATTTTGTTTCTATTTGTTGCTTTTTATTTGCGCGATGTCAAGATTTCAATAGCACTTACCATGAAGGGTCATCTGTTTGATTCCATGATTAGAGAAAATGTGAGATAGTCAACAGTTGATGCATCCCACTGACATCTTTTCAGTTTCTTTAAATTTTTTATAAAAGCCAAAATATTTTTATTTATTCTTACCCAATGTATAAGAAAAACTTTTGGTTAATTTGTAAAAAATTATATAGGGTACCTTCGAAAATATCTGTATTCAAAAGGCACTTAGAAGTTTTGGAAAACTGATAAATTATTATTGGTAATTTCTTGAGAAACAGCGAAGAATAATCTACCAATGCTTACTAGATTCTTCTAGATCAGTTTGAAATTATACAACAGAAAAAAAAATTGAGGAATTCTATTCTATATAGTGATGCGTAGCAGATAAGATATGAAATGTTTACAATTTATAAAAAAAAAATTGAAAAGAGAGGAAATGATATTTACAATTTAATATCTGTAGAAACTGCGCAGAAGCAGTACGCGCATTTTATCATATTATTTTGATTTTTCGTATATTATTAGATGCAGGAAAGGATAAAAAAACATAAGTGAAGTAGAATTGCATAAGAATTATAGAGAAATTTAGGCAAAGAAAATTAGGAATTCTAAGCAGATATATTCAAACACAAAACCTAACAGAGATATTGTTTAAATAAGATTTAGAGAATAGCAGATGCAACATGTTCAAAGAGTAAATCAAATTAAAATCCAAAAGGTAAAATAAACACAATAAATAAAAAGAGGGGTTAATCGTTTGAAACCCAAAGCTCTAAAAACTTATACATGTTAAAGGAATTCAAGCCACATCAGTCTAGGATAAACATTTAGATTTCCTTAATTAAGAGACTTTTAAAGAAAGTGACCACTTTTAAGGAAATACTTGAGAAATATGAAAGAGCGCAGTTGCAGCGTTTTTTAAAATTCAAAATGCACATTTGTAAAGTAATTATATAATGTTAATCAGCGTCACAGCATAAATAAATAATCTAAAGTCAAGAATTTTAATTTAAGAAAAAGCCGAGAGAAATCTAAATATAAGGAAAACAGAGTCAACAAATGAATTAAATTATTTTTATTAAAGATTTACAAATTAGAATTCACTGAAATTAAATGATCATAAAATAGTAAGAATGATATTAAATGGAATAGAAAATTCTCCAGAAGCTAAACTCAAATCAATGTCACCTGTTTCTTAAATTTTTACTATGCATAATTTAATAAAAGGTCAAATTGTCTTAATTGGACCATTCGCCTAGTTAAAACTTTATTGTTGCTTCAATTCAGTAAAATATTTCTGACGTAAAGTGGGCAACTTTTGTGCAACAATGTAATTATGGTTTGAAGAATCATTTTTATGTAAAAACGCTAATAATCGCTGTTTCTGAACAAGTGTTTACAATTAGATTTTATTCATTAAATATTTTAATAGAAGATTAAGAATCCTTATGTTGTGTTAACTAAGTTGCAAAACATGTTTTTACACCTTTAAAGGGGAAGCTTGCTTGACTCTACTACTAGTTTATTAATATGACTTTATTAAAATAATTTAATGGTACGGTTAGTTGATTTATTTTTGTGATTATAAAAGGATACTCAAACTGAATCACAACTAATAACTTGCAGGAAGAAGTCATAATGTTAGTGGCTCACATAAGTGGAATTGATAAAAAATATAAAGCAAAAAGCACATTAAAGAGATTTTTAAAACTTCCGGTGTTGTTTAAAAAAGAACACGAATTAAAACGACATGGAACATCTGCACGAAACATCTGCTACACTTTTTATTAATATTAGAAGAATGATCTCAATGGAATATACAATTACCAATTGAAATTTTGCCCATACTGAACAATTAAAACGGCAACTTTACGAAAAGAAAAAAAAATTCTAGAAGAATCATTAGGACTTATTACCAATATCATAATTAAATAAAAGCATTGGAAAAGTATAAATTAAAAAAGAATATAAATTATATATTAAATGATTATGTCCAAAAAAGAGTCAATGAACTTCGCTTATATACAATAAACAGAAGCGAAGAAGAATATTTTTCTAAACGAAAAATTCTTTGTAAAAGAAAGCAGTAGAAGAAGAAGAAAAAATTGCTGTCTTTTAATTTGTTCTCCTTTCCATAAAAGAAAAAAAATGTTAAAAATAATCATTTTAGAAAGTCCCCAAACTATGAGCAAAAAACCTGTCAGATTAATTTTTCGTCAGTTGAGTTCGTCTAATTTTCTTCTGCTTCTTATCTAATTAAACATGTTAACAAGCGTCGGAAGTCAGCTGTTTTCCGGTTGCTATGTTCTGGTTAATAGAAAATAAATAACTTCCATTCTTTTTTCTCATCATAGATAATGCAGTAAAGATCTAGTAAGAAAAATAAAACGAGAATGAATAAAAGTGTGAATAAAAAAAAGTCGAGTCTATATAAAAGTTGTGTTGGAAATGCTCTCATTTCAGCTTCTTTTCAGGTGGAATGTATGTTCAAGCAGACAAAAAAGATTCTGAATTTTTGAGGCTGTGGTTATAAATATTGAGTGGAACTCCATGTTAAAGAAAATATTTTTGTACTTTTTGATTACTATTATTTGTTAATTAAAAAGAAGAATCTTGAAAACAATGTATGAATCAGACTATTATTTGCTATATAATGCGAGTAAAAAGTCTGTAAAAAATAATAATTTAAATTATAAAAATTTTTTGCTAACTTTTATTGGTGTTTTAAATAGCTAAAATTGATTTACTGCAACTGTTTTTTTACATTTTATTCTATAGAGTGGAGTTTTCTGTCAATAAAAAGTTTTTTTTTCTATTTCGTCATTACATTTATTTTTATTTTTCAACGAAGGGGAAAAAAATCCGCATTATGAATGCCTAAATCATTTTAGATTTTAGAGAAAATTATGTATTACAGTTATAATATGCAAACAAAAAAAATTGTAAAAATTAATAAATTTAATTTAAATATATTTGTAAGTACTTTTTATTTGTGAAATGAAAGGCAAAATTCTGTTTATTTTCTGTTTTTTATCGAATGATATTTCCTGTCGATAAAAAGATTTTATCGTTTGGAGAATATTCTTTTTCAATAAAAAAAATCACGAGATCTGAGTATGAATCACTCTACTTGCCGCAGAAAATTATTTATTATTATTATATTCTATTTTGAATTCTAAAAAATATTCTGAAAAACTGATTAAATTAAAAAGAATTAAACATACTTTTATTCGTGCACTAAACAGAAGAAATCCCTTTATTTTAATTATTTTTTGTTACTTTTTATTTATTAGATCTATTGTTTCTTAAATTCAGTAGCAGCTAATGCAATTATTATGGAATTTAAAATTTGATTTTATTGATTAATTACCTGAGTTGTTGGTAAGAATTCCATTCAATGAATTATTAATGTTCATACGCAAAATCTTGGCTAGAAATACCAACGGAGAAAGTTGAATGTCCTTTATGGAATATCAATTTTTCTCTTGATGTATTTGGTCTCCGTTTCGAAAATACTCTACAGTTTTAGAACAAAGATCACAGACTAAAATTCATGCATTTAGAATTAGTTATGTCGCTCTCGCGCACATGAATGAATAGACTAATATACAGTCAACTTAACAATGATTTCGTTCAAAATGCTATAAACATTCAGAATTCTTGGGATAAAACAATATGGCGAATTTCATCCACTTAGCTTCTTGTGATTCTGTATTATCATATTCGCATGTACATAGAAGAACAGACACTCTTTCGAAAAATTTCATTCAAAGTAGGACAGAAATCTACTATTGCGACAAAAGTTAATACATGATGGTTTTTTAAAACTCTTTTATTAATTTTAAAGATTGTTGTACAGTATTGAGAATAAATAGAAATTAAATTGACATACAAATAATCTCATTTTTCAATGTTAAAGTATGACCCTCGAAAAACTGTTTCCAAGATTAAAGAATTTGTTTGCAGATCTTAAAGTCTTTACACCTTTGTATGGTTTTAGGAGAAGTAAGCAATCAAATAAAATTCCATCCAATAAATTAAGACTGTAACTAAGACAATAACATGAGACTGACTACCTTCCTAGTATCAAATTACGAGTCAAAATGTCTCATCCCAATATTTACCAAACTGAAATCGCTGGCAAATGCATGTAGATACGTCAGAAATCTAAAATGATCCATAACAAATAATTATTCTTTATTCCATTAGAAAACACGAAGCTCAGGTATCAAAACTCAGCTGAACCCAAATAACATTTGCAGAAATCAATAATACAGGTAAATAGCAAATAGTCAAACAACCGCAAGGCACAATTGATATCCTCTCTGCTACAACACAATTCGCACTGCAATCAAAAAAGAATTCTCTTGATTGACATATTTTAGATCACTGGCGCTTACATGGGTTTTTTTATAGGATATAGAATTTTCTAGTAAGAATATCTAATGCGAGTCTTAAGATATCATCGTAATTCTTGTATTTTAGAGACTTTTTTTTCAACATTTTTCACCTCTATAAAATCTATAATAAACATTTGTAAAACTGTTCTTAATACTTGACTAATTGTGCTAGAAATCAATATTACAGATACATAACAATATTTTTTTTTTAAGAATTATGAATTTTCTAAAGGTGAAACGATTCTAAAATTTTGAAGAAGAGCAGGGAGAACAACACAATAGGAGTGCAAATAGAGAATATATTGCAAAGGAGACCGCAAATCCGCATCTTCATCTTTATATGAACAATGAATAAAATGCACAATCGCACAAAATAATAATACACACTTTTAATAATCTTGATAATCTTACGTTCCATGAACATACCATTAATTCTTTCATAAGAGAAAAGTTCCATAACATTTTAATCTTAGCAATATAAAGCCATTGAAAGATCGTTGCCTCTTCTGTTGCACTGGTTACTCATTCCTTTTAATATGATATTAAATTAACATTACGTGAATGATAATTAAAATGAAACTTCGAATCCATATTTCTTTATCCTTAGAGCTTGGAAATTAAATGCATCTGCTGTAATAATAAACGTAGCTTGATTTCTCCTTTATCTACATAATAAACTTTGGAATTAATAGCAGACATTAGTATAATTCTTCACTCCAAGGTAATTGTTGTAATCCATTCCTTAAACTCTCTTGGGTGAAATAAATACACAGAAATTCTCTTGCAACATTATATTGCGATATAAATTGTTTTAACTACGTACACTTCTGAAGAGCATTAAATCTTTTGGCATTGTTTCATAGACTGCGAATTTACTAAGTAATAAATAAAATTTTTATTATAAAAATATTTTAAAAACATATTTTTGTGAGTGTTTTAAGCAGTCGAATTTTATTTCATTTACAAGTATTTTCCAGATTTAATCCTGATACTTATAATATCTGAAACTTCCTACCAGATGAGCCATGGCAGAATAAAAATTAATTTAATTTAAGATGAAATAATAATTAAATTATTTAAAGAATATTAAGGAAATTTTGTTATTATCAAATTATTGTTAATGTTGTTATTAAAATATTAAATTTATATTTAATGAGTTAACTTCCTTTCCTGGAGATTTACTTCTGGAAGTGAAGTAGTTTTACAGAATAGCTCTAACAGATTCTAAATTGATGTTGTATTAATGGTCCAGACAACATTGAAGGATCCTGAATATTCTAGAATCGTGACAATAACTCCATTGGAATTCGACTTCCAATGTTTATTCTAGAACGCTTGATGTCCTGTCACAGAGGTTATAAAAATCCGAGAGGAGACAGAGAGAATAGTTGAGTTGTCTCTGAGTGATTTGTACTGTTTCCAGTTATATATTACGAATTTGCATCTGGTTTGCTGCAGGTGATTTTCTTGTGTATGCTTCGTCTGTATTTTCTTACTGTGTATTCGAATTTTCCTGTAGAATAAAGCATCACTATTGGTTAAAGACTGTGTTAAATCTTTTCATTGTAAGACTTAGGTTGGAATTCTATAATTTCTAGAAAAGATTTTCTATAATATTATTGACATCGAGAACTCACAGATATGGAAATTTTCTGGCACATAAGAAAATAAGTGAAAACGCTATTGCAAAATTACATTTTTACAAATAAGAAATAAATCTGGTTAAATAAAAGTATTAATTTAAACCAAAAAAAAAATGTTAATCTTTCAACCATCCTGTCTCTTTTTACTTAAATTTAAAACATTCAACTATAGTCAAAATCATTTCAGCCTTTATATTATAAAATTAAAGTTCTCAGATTCCTGTAATTAAAAATTCCCTTAAATAATTTTAAATTGTTCTTTAAGTCCATCATTTTGTAAATTTTTACAATTTCATTATTAATTTTGCTATTCATCTGTAAATACCTTCAGAGCTTTTTCCAAAAAAATTATCGAAGATTATCCAAACGACTTTTTTGTCAATAAGAGACAATGTGAACAATACCTTTCAATGATGCTCTGCAACTTTTGTGTTAAGGTCCGTCTTAACGAGAGCCCAGTATGAATTTTCAAATTCATGCCCCCATTAATAGAATTAGTCAAAAAAAATTTAAAACCTATCTCAAATCTGGCATATATTTTATGCTAGATTTCAATCATCTAGCTTGTTCCTTTTTATTTTTTACTTTCTCTAATACGTAGTATAATAATAGTCAAAAAATTAGAATTGGAGATTCTGACGAATCTCCACAGTTTACACCTCCCTAAGTTCGAAAAACACATTTTTAGAAAATGTACGTCTGTTTGTGACAAAGGTAACTGAAGAACGTCTTGAGCTAGAATAATGAAATTTGGTACACCGTCTTTACATCAAATTTGCAGATTTCTTTCCAAATTTGAGTAAAATATATTCAGAGGAAGTTCGTCTGTCCTGATGTT
This sequence comes from Argiope bruennichi, assembly GCF_947563725.1. Classification (NCBI taxonomy): domain Eukaryota; kingdom Metazoa; phylum Arthropoda; class Arachnida; order Araneae; family Araneidae; genus Argiope; species Argiope bruennichi. The sequence goes on from NC_079156.1 coordinate 108,056,781, forward strand.
CGAATATAAGTTAACACGATAATTACAAATAGGAGATGTCTAGATAGATATAATTCGGTACAAAGATTTAATATCTATTAAAGATATCTATCAATATTTGAGCCATACCCAAGAACAGGTTAATTTTTTCAGAACGTACTTTCAGAAATATGCGAACGCGATAATTTGAAAACGTATATTTAAATACAACAAATTAAATGTGGAATTCTGTGAGTATATGAACAGTTTTGAATCGAATCATAAAACAATTTGGTATTCGGATACTATTACAAAAATGTGGTATTAGGATACTATTACACAAATTCGGTATTCGGATACTATTAACCTTATATCAGGAATCAATCGTCAAATAACTCGCTAAGGAGGGCACGATAGATTCAGTAAAAATGCTAAATTCACGACAGAGTTGAATATTTCGTAAATATTGCACGCCAATTCGATGCGAGACTTTCTTTGGGATAATACCTTTATTAGATTGTATATGGGAAAACGTTTTAAGGAGACCATTCAAACTAATTCAGTTACCATATTCATTATTTTTGTTTATTTATTAACTCTCCAATACGGATTGATTTATTCAGAGAACTAAATAATAAATAATCTATCTGTTAACGAACTTCTTCAAAACTTACATCTAGTAACGAATCCAGAATTTTGTTTAGTGGAACTCAGGGATGAAATTGTAAAAATATTGCATCATCTTCAAATTAAATCTTACCTTAATCTTACTTCAAATTTTACTGGAATCATAGGTGAATATTATTTCAACCAATTATCATGAATTATCACTTATAAATTCATATATTAGGTGCTTCGGCAAATTAAAAGTAGTACCGGCGTCCTGGCATAGGAGTAGCTTGTCTTCGCCGTGATCAGGGCGTCCTGGGTTCGAGTCCGGGTTCAGACATGGTTGTCCTTCTATGTTCTATGTGTGAATGTGTCCCTCTGTAAAAAAGGGTGGTGCAAGAGAATGGGAGGCGTGAGTAGCTACGACGTACTCTTGACCCTAGTTGGCGCTACTAAAAAACAAGATACGCTCCCTTGGCTTAAAATCCATGTCCATGACAAGTGCCATTAGAAACAACAAAACTACTGGGGCTGGTCTACTCAAAGCTTCCTCGCTTATTGTCAAATGAAATTGAATTTGTGTTTTTCTCTAGATAATTGAAATCAAAATTTTGCATACAACTACATTTATAGTCACAAAATTATATACCAAATTTCATACATTTTATTCACTTTACATGCTTCTGAAAGTACACATCGACCGACCTTCAATATCTTCTTCAATTTGGCCCACAATTTGATAGGTGTTACAATACAAATGGTAAATCTGTGTTCCAAATTTCAAAGTAGAACAGAAATCTACTATTGCGACAAAAATTAATACATGATGGTTTTTTAAAATTTTTTTATTAGTTATAAAGATTGTTGTACAGTATTGAGAATAAATAGAAATTAAATTGACATACAAATAATCTCATTTTTCAATGCTAAAGTATTACCTTCAAAAAACTGTTTCCAAGATTAAAAAATTTGTTTGCAGATCTTAAAGTCTTTACACGTTTGTATGATTTTACGAGAAGTAAGCAATCAAATAAAATTCCATTCAATAAATTAAGACTGTAACTAAGACAATAACATGAGACTGACTACCTTCCTAGTATCAAATTACGAGTCAAAATGTCTCATCCCAATATTTTCCAAACCATATTATTACTGAAATTGCTGGCAAATGCGTGTAGATACGTCAGAAATCTAAAATGATCCATAACAAATAATTATGCTTTATTTCATTAGAAAACACGAAGCTCAGGTATCAAAACTCAGCTGAACCCAAATAACATTTGCAGAAATCAATAAGACAGGTAAATAGCAAATAGTCAAACAACCGCAAGGCACAATTGATATCCTCTCTGCTACAACACAATTCGCACTGCAATCAAAAAAGAATTCTCTTGATTGACATATTTTAGATCACTGGCGCTTACATGGTTTTTTTGATAGGATATAGAATTTTCTAGTAAGAATATCTAATACGAGTCTTAAGATATCATCGTAATTCTTGTGTTTTAGAGACTTTTTTTTTTCAACATTTTTTACCTCTATAAAATCTATAATAAACATTTGTAAAACTGTTCTTAATACTTGAATAATTGCGCCAGAAATCAATATTACAGATACATAACAATATTTTTTTTAAGAATTGTGAATTTTCTAAAGGTGAAACGATTCTAAAATTTTGAAGAAGAGCAGGGAGAACAACACAATAATAGTGCAAATAGAGAATATATTGCAAAGGAGACCGCAAATCCGCATCTTCATCTTTATATGAACAATGAATAAAATACACAATAGCACAAAATAATAATACACACTTTTAATAATCTTGAAAATCTTACGTTCCATGAACATACCATTAATTCTTTCATAAGAGAAAAGTTCCATAACATTTTAATCTTAGCAATATAAAGCCATTGAAAGATCGTTGCCTCTTCTGTTGCACTGGTTACTCATTCCTTTTAATATGATATTAAATTAACATTACGTGAATGATAATTAAAATGAAACTTCGAATCCATATTTCTTTATCCTTAGAGCTTGGAAATTAAATGCATCTGCTGTAATAATAAACGTAGCTTGATTTCTCCTTTATCTACATAATAAACTTTGGAATTAATAGCAGAGATTAGTATAATTCTTCACTCCAAGGTAATTGATGTAATCCATTCCTTAAACTCTCTTGGGTGAAATAAATACACAGAAATTCTCTTGCAACATTATATTGCGATATAAATTGTTTTAACTACGTACACTTCTGAAGAGCATTAAATCTTTTGGCATTGTTTCATAGACTGCGAATTTACTAAGTAATAAATAAAATTTTTATTATAAAAATATTTTAAAAACATATTTTTGTGAGTGTTTTAAGCAGTCGAATTTTATTTCATTTACAAGTATTTTCCAGATTTAATCCTGATACTTATAATATCTGAAACTTCCTACCAGATGAGCCATGGCAGAATAAAAATTAATTTAATTTAAGATGAAATAATAATTAAATTATTTAAAGAATATTAAGGAAATTTTGTTATTATCAAATTATTGTTAATGTTGTTATTAAAATATTAAATTTATATTTAATGAGTTAACTTCCTTTCCTGGAGATTTACTTCTGGAAGTGAAGTAGTTTTACAGAATAGCTCTAACAGATTCTAAATTGATGTTGTATTAATGGTCCAGACAACATTGAAGGATCCTGAATATTCTAGAATCGTGACAATAACTCCATTGGAATTCGACTTCCAATGTTTATTCTAGAACGCTTGATGTCCTGTCACAGAGGTTATAAAAATCCGAGAGGAGACAGAGAGAATAGTTGAGTTGTCTTTGAGTGCTTTGTACTGTTTCCAGTTATATATTACGAATTTGCATCTGGTTTGCTGCAGGTGATTTTCTTGTGTATGCTTCGTCTGTATTTTCCTACTGTGTATTCGAATTTTCCTGTAGAATAAAGCATCGTTATTTGTTAAAGACTGTGTTAAATCTTTTCACTGTAAGACTTAGATTGGAATTCTATAATTTCTAGAAAAGATTTTCTATAGTATTATTGACATCGAGAACTCACAGATATGGAAATTTTCTGGCACATAAGAAAATAAGTGAAACCGTTATTACAAAATTGGATTTTTACAAATAAGAAATAAATCTGGTTAAATAAAAGTATTAATTTAAAACACAAAAAATTAATGTTAATCTTTCAACCATCCTGTCTCTTTTTACTTAAATTTAAAACATTCAACTATAGTCAAAATCATTTCAGTCTTTATATTATAAAATTAAAGTTCTCAGATTCCTGTAATTAAAAATTCCCTTAAATAATTTTAAATTGTTCTTTAAGTCCATCATTTTGTAAATTTTTATAATTTCATTATTAATTTTGCTATTCATCGGTAAATACCTTCAAAGCTTTTTCCAAAAAATTTATCGAAGATTATCCAAACGACTTTTTTGCCAATGAGAGATAATGAGAACGGTACTTTTCAACGATGTTCTGCAACTTATGTGTTAAGGTCCGTCTTAGAGAATGCCCAATATGAATTTTGAATCTCATGCCCCCCCCCTTAACAGAATTAGTTTTTAAAAAATTTAAAACATATCTCAAATCTGGCATATCAAATTTTATGCTAGATTTCAATCATCTAGCTTGTTCCTTTTTTTACTTTCTCTTATATGTAGTATAGTAATAGTCAAAAAATTCTAAATGGAGATTCTGACGAATCTCCACAGTTTACACCTCCCTAAGTTCGAAAAACACATTTTTAGAAAATGTACGTCTGTTTGTGACAAAGATAACTGAAGAACGTCTTGAGCTAGAATAATGAAATTTGGTACACCGTCTTTACATCAAATTTGCAGATTTCTTTCCAAATTTGAGTAAAATATATTCAGAGGAAGTTCGTCTGTCCTGATGTTCGAATATAAGTTAACACGATAATTACAAATAGGAGATATCTAGATAGATATAATTCGGTACAAAGATTTAATAACTATCAAAGATATCTATCAAAATTTGAGCCAAACCCAATAACAGGTTAATTTTTTCAGAAATATGCGAACGCGATTATTTGAAAACGTATATTTAAATACAACAAATTAAATGTGGAATTCTGTGAGTATATGAACAGTTTTGAATGAAATCATCAAACAATTTGGTATTCGGATACTATTACAAAAATGTGGTATTAGGATACTATTACACAAATTCGGTATTCGGATACTATTCACCTTATATCAGGAATCAATCGTCAAATAACTCGCTAAGGAGGGCACGATAGATTCAGTAAAAATGCTAAATTCACGACAGAGTTGAATATTTCGTAAATATTGCACGCCAATTCGATGCGAGACTTTCTTTGGGATAATACCTTTATTAGATTGTATATGGGAAAACGTTTTAGGGAGACCATTCAAACTAATTCAGTTACCATATTCATTATTTTTGTTTATTTATTAACTCTCCAATACAGATTGATTTATTCAGAGAACTAAATAATAAATAATCTATCTGTTAACGAACTTCTTCAAAACATTGCATCTAGTAACGAATCCAGAATTTTGTTTAGTGGATTTGAGAGATGAAATCGTAAAAATATTGCATCATCTTCAAATTAAATCTTACCTTAATCTTACTTCAAATTTTACTGGAATCATAGGTGAATATTATTTCAACCAATTATCATAAATTATCACTTATAAATTCATATATCAGGTGCTTAGCCAAATTAAAACTAGTGGGACTGGTCAACTCAAAGCTTTCTTGCATATTTTCAAATGAAATTGAATTTGTGTTTTTCTATGGATAATTGAAATCAATATTTTGCATAGAACTACATTTATAGTCACAAAGTTACATACCAAATTTCATATATTTAAGTTATTCAGTTTACATGCTTCTGAAAGCTCACATAGACAGACCTTCACTATTTTGTTGAATTTGGCCCACAATTTTATAGGTGTTACAGTATAAATTGTAAATATGTGTTCCAAATTTTATCTATCTAGCTCTCGGCGTCTTAAAGTTATTGTATTAATTTATATTCGAAACAGCCGGACATACAAACTTCATCTGAATAGATTTGGCTCAAAATTTAATAGAAATCTACAAATTTGTTGTAAAGACCATGTACTAAATTTCATCCGTCAAGCTCAAAGTTGTTTTGAATTATCTTTTTCACAGACAGATAGACAGACATTTTTCAAAAATGTGTTCTTTGAACTCATGGGAGTCTAAAAAGTGGAGATTCGTCAAAATTTACATTCGAATTTCTTAGCGATTACAATGCTTTCTCTCTATTACGTATACGAGAAAATAAAAATCTAAAAAAATATTTTAAAAATCTATGAATACGTAAAAAATAGTATCCAATTCTGTTTATTATGAAATGTTACAACAAACCACCCTGGCATCAAAACAAGGTAGAAAACGATAGAAAATTATTTGATAAATATTTATACGACGGCTGTTTGATTTAACTTATTCAATACTTCATTAGCCCTGATGTCTAATGTATATTCATAAGTGCGCGAGATGTAAGGCTCTTTCCTCTTGGTGCATTTCTCAATTGCATCTTCAATCTTCTTTAGGCATTGTAGCTCCATTCTGGGTTACCATTGTGACTGTTATTATTTTAATTATCCTAAAAAAATTCGTGTACATTGGGAAAATCTCTTTTAATTTTAGATTTAATATTTCACATTATGGAACATCTCATATAATTAAATGCATCTTCAATCTTCTTAAGGCATTGTAGCTCCATTCTGGGTTACCATTGTTATGTTTTATGTTACGTGCATATGTTTCTTTCTCTCTTTTCTCACATATTTTAATCACTTTTTCTTTTATATTTAACATTTCAAATTATTTAACATGTCATGCAATTAAATATTATTTTTAAACCAGCAAGAATTATCTTCCCGAAGCAATTTTGTATATTCACCTATTAATAAATGTACTTTTGCAGATAGCAAAATAGCTACGAAATAGTCTATTAGAGTGCGAACTTTGGCGATTAATCACTAATATTCAGCTAATACAGAACCTGAGAACAAAATACGTATTTTAGACAATCTTATTCTATTAAGGTTTTAGTGCGTGGTTTAACACGCATTGCCAAATTTACTTTAAATTAAAGTATTAAAACATTTTTACTTAATGAAAACTGCCAGCCATGTAAATAACAAAAATAAATTTGAATTACAAATTAAATTAACAAATATAGAATATGATACATTGGCCATAATTCCATCGACCAGCACGAGACAGACGTTCTAAGCCAGCTGGCGAAGGCAGGAAGTGAGTCACTCGTATCCGTTGGAGAGCAAAGTTCATCTCCAAAGGTATGATTGATGCTTATCGCCAGTTGGCGAAACAAACAGTCATTTATCGCCTGTTTGGCCGCTGCACACTCCCTCCGCAGTCTCATTGGAAATGGACATAACAACGTGGGGGTCGAACTTGTCGGCCTGAGCGTGTTGTTTGCCTTGCTGTAACGACGATGGATGTCTCAACTGGAAGTGTTTTGGTACACTTAGTAGTGGAACTTGCTTCTTGCTTGGCCGGTGGTATACTGGAACACTCAGGAGGAATTATAAAAGCAGGTTTCAGACGGTCTATAGAGATGGTATGGGAAGCTCCCTTGATCTCGAGATCGAAAGTTTTCTGTCGTCTGACAAGAACTTTGTAAGGTCCATCATATGGTGCTTGTAGAGGTTTATGTACACCGTCATGTCTCACAAATACATGTGAACACTCGTTGAGGTGAGGATGCACAAAGATTGTTCTTTGGCCATGACAGGACGTTGGAACTGGTCTCATCGTTGCAAAATGGTGTTTCAAGTCCTCCACGAGCTGCTTGGGTGATGCGTCTACAGGTGTTGGATCGAAAAACTCTCCTGGTAGTCGCAGAGACTTGCCATATACCAGCTCAGCTGTCGTTGCTTGCAGATCCTCTTTGAAGACGGACCGGAATCCTAGTAACAAGGTGGGCAGTGCTGCAGACCACTGATCTGTGCTGTAGGCTTTCAAAGCTGCCTTTAATGGGTGGTGGAACTCTTCGATCAGACCATTGGCCTGAGGATGATAAGGAGAAGATCTTATCCTTTTAATTCCTAGTAGTTGAGAGAGAGCACGGAACTAATCACTCTCAAACTGTCTGCCTTGGTCAGTAGTAATTCTTGCAGGACAACCAAATCTGGCTATCCAGTGCTTAAAAAAATTTTGTGCTACTGTCTGTGCTGTCATGTCTGGAATTGGTACGGCTTCTGGCCATCTCGTGAACCTATCTATCATTGTTAAACAATAATAGTTTCCTTGAGAAGGAGGTAGAGGGCCTACAAGGTCCAGGTGTACATGTTCGAACCTCTGTGATTGGTCTACAAATTTTCCTACTGGGGTTTTAGTATGGCGAATTACCTTCTATTTTTGACACGGGATGCAATGCTTAGCCCAATTGTTGCAGTCTTTTCGAATGGAAGGCCAAATAAAAAGCGATCGAATTAATTTTGAAGTGCTGCGAATGCTAGGATGAGATAAATTATGTAGTGATGCAAAGATTTGTTGACGAAATGATTCAGGAATATAAGGTCGAGCTGTACCTGTTGATACATCACAATAAATGGGAGTTTCACAATTTGGAAAAGCAATTCTTTTAAATTGTAATGTTTAAGAATTATCGATTAAATTTTTTAATTCAGAATCAATTTGTTGTGCTTGTGCAATTTCGTTATAATCTATGGGATTTGGCATGTTTATTGCGTTTATCCTCGAAAGTGCATCTGCTAATATATTCTCAGAGCCTTTTATGTGGTGAATATCGGTGGTAAACTGAGATATAAAATCTAATTGTCTAGCCTGTCTCGGAGAGCATTTGTCCAAGCGCTGTTGGAAAGCGTAAGTTAACGGCTTATGATCAGTAAACAAAGAGAAATTTCTAGCTTCAAGCATATGCCTAAAGAGTTTGATGGCAGCATAAGCTGCTAATAACTCTCTGTCGTAAGCGCTATAGTTTCTTTCTGCTGGGGAGAGTTTCCGAGAAAAGAATGCGAGTGGTTGCAATTCTTCATCTACTAATTGAGACAATGACCCACCGATTGCAAAGTCTGAAGCGTCGACTTGTAAAATTAATGTGGCATCTGGTTTTGGATGTGCCAATAAAACAGCATTTGCGATTAATTGTTTACAATTTTGGAATTCTTCTTCCGCTTTATCTGACCAGTCCAATTTCGTTTTATCATTCTTTTTCGCGCCTTTTAAATATGAAGTTAAATATACCTGATGTTTTGGTATATTCGGTAAAAATCTACGGAAGAAATTTAAAAAACCTAAAAATCTTTGAAGATCTTTTACTGTTTTTGGTTGCGGATATTTAAGAATTGGTTGAACTTTATCGGGTAAAGGTTTAGTCCCCGAACTAGTAATTAAATGACCTAAGAAAGGAATTTCTGAGACGCCAAATATGCATTTTGAAACATTTATGATTAGTCCATATGTATTTAATCTCTCCAGTACGATTCGTAAATGAGCTTTATGCTCTTCTTGACTGGAACTAAATATTAAAATATCATCCAAATAGACATAGCAAAATTTAATATCTCCCAGGATTTCATTCATGAATCGCTGAAAAGTTTGTGCTGCCCCACATAGTCCAAAATTTAAAAATGGGAATTCAAACAGTCCAAATGGTGTACAAACTGCGGTTTTTTGTATATGATCCGGATGCACGGGTATGTGAAAATAAGCACGGACTATATCCAGTTTCGAAAAAATATTTTTTCCGTGGAGTGCATTGGAAAAATCCTGGATATGGGGTATGGGATAACGGTCCGGTACCGTACAGGCATTTAATCTCCTATAGTCACCCACAGGTCGAATGCTGCCTGAGCTTTTGTAACGACATGAAGGGGAGATGACCAAGGTGATTTTGATGGTCGGCATATGCCTTGGTCCATCATGAACTGAAATTCTTTTTTGACGGCGTCATACATTTCTGGATTTAGCCTTCTAGGTTTACTATGGAAAGGCGGACCGGTTGTTTCGATAAAATGCACCGTATTATGTTTAACAGGTTTTAACCCAAATGTCAATTTTGTTAATTCTGGGAATTCTTCCAAAATTTTATGGTATACTGATTCACCAGAAATAAGTTTTAGAGATGCATAATTTGTTGATTTTGAAATTATTCCGGATTGGGTAAATTTAGTTACATTATCAATAAGTTTGCGCCCTTTGAGATCTATTAATAGGTTAAAGGTTTGTAAAAAATCGGCCCCTATTATTGGAACAGGCACATTAGCAATTAAAAATTTCCATGGAAAATTTCGCCTGAGGCCTAAATCCACATTTAATAATTTAGATCCATAAGTATAAATTTTGGAGTTATTAGCTGCAAAAAGTTGCAGAGAATCAGGTTTTAAATTTTTTTGGTTTTTGTTGAGTGGTATGCATGAAACATCAGAGCCAGAATCGATCAAAAATTTGAAATGTGATCTCTTATCAAAAAAATGCAAACGATACGATTGCGCGGCTGCCGTCGATGTAGGTTGATCGACAGCCGCTATTGCGAGTTTTCCGGATCCGCGTTAGTTGAGTACGCACATGGCGTTACGCACTTCAGTGCCTTTTCTCTGAAACGCGCATGATAATAACAGAATTTTCTCCCACGATCACCGGAACGCCCACGCGAAAAACTACGGTGTCTGTTTTTCCGATGGAAAAGGCCTCTGCTTCTGTCGCGGGAAAACCGTTGTACCTGCTTACTTAAAGCGGCGATTTCGCTTCGGAGTGCAGTAAACTCATCCAGAGTGGAAGCTTTACGCATGGCAGTACTTTCCGCGCTTCGTCTTACGGCAAAGACGCTGCTATCTGCTGAGGAAAATACGGACCTCGGCAATTTTGTCGGCCATGTTGGCCAAATTATCCAGGGATTCAGAACTTATTGATAAAATTGCCTATTTCTGACGGCAGTCTTTGCAGCCACAAAGTTTTGAGAAAATCGTCTTTTATGCCTGTGCCACCACCGAGTTCGCGCATCTTTCGAAGTAACTGCGATGGTTTATCGGCGCCTAAATGTAGTTCCGAAAGCAGTCGACGGATTTGTTCATTTTCCGAAGCGGAAAATTCGGCTATAAGTCGAGCCTTTAATGCATCATATTTGTTGGTGTCGGGGGGTGCGAGTAAAATATCAGCAACCGCTGATAAAGTTTCCGGATCAATAGTTGCAATCAAATGATTGTATTTTGTAAGGTCATTCGTTATTTTTGCAAGAGCGAAATTGCTTTCTACTTGGATGAACCACAATTTTATATTGTTCTTCCACAGGGGCGATATTTTCACCGAAAGATGGGACACCTGCGACTCTATCGGAGCGTCAGCATTGACAGTTTCATTTTCAGAATTAAGCATTTTTGGTTAGTCGATGTGGGAAACTGATAATTTTTACAGTATGTATGAGTATCAGAAAAAGTTATGATTATTCAAATACATGTGTTTTTAAAAAAATTTAGGAGTTAAAAATCATAAAAGTAAACATGGTAGCCAAAACGAAAGTAATAAGAAATTAATACTTCGAATACAAAAAATAACACGAAAAATAATACTGAATATAAATAATACGATTTCTTCGCCAAAATAATGGGGAAATAAAATATTGACCAATCACAGAGAAATGAAAATAATATTCGAACACATACCTGATCCTTGATGCATTAATTCTCGGCACCATAATCCAAAATAATCCATAACGAAAAGTAATTGAGAAAGTACCGGGTCACCAGTTTAGTGCGTGGTTTAACACGCATTGCCAAATTTACTTTAAATTAAAGTATTAAAACATTTTTACTTAATGAAAACTGCCAGCCATGTAAATAACAAAAATAAATTTGAATTACAAATTAAATTAACAAATATAGAATATGATACATTGGCCATAATTCCATCGACCAGCACGAGACAGACGTTCTAAGCCAGCTGGCGAAGGCAGGAAGTGAGTCACTCGTATCCGTTGGAGAGCAAAGTTCATCTCCAAAGGTATGATTGATGCTTATCGCCAGTTGGCGAAACAAACAGTCATTTATCGCCTGTTTGGCCGCTGCAAGGTGTACGTATACACACTATAAGATTTTTTTTTTTTAATTTCACCTTTAAAAATCCATTTTTTTCACAGAAGGTCATTAATATATGTTTAAACTCATTTCAGTAAGAAAAAACCATATTACACTAATTAATAATTAATTAAATAATATTTAATGAGCTAATTAGCATATTTTTTGAAACATGATATCTTAAATTCTAACTTATACAGACACACAATTCTAGTTGGAAATGATGCCTAATATTAGTCTTCATGTTGTCTGTCTCAATCAAGTTATAAAAATGTATAGTGTTTTTTAAACATTTTTTTCATCAACGATGAATAGAAAAAGTGAGATTTTTTTGTGTCATTTCAACTTTTAAACATCTATTAAAAATTTATTTCTATAAATATAACTTTGAATGAGGCTCAAAATAACCACTGTTTCATACAGATTATTTTGATATATAAATAATTGTATTTGGTTAGTTTCTTGCTGAGTTATGATTGTTTGAATGAAGCAACATAGTGGGAAAATATCATTGTTCATAAAATGAGTTTTACAAAAACCGTAAATAGAGTTTTTAATGAAAGCACCTCAAGAAAAATAATTATAACTCGAGAAATATTTCGAATATTGACAACATCTTGGTATCGTTTGAAAGCTAAAGGACCGGAGAACATTATTAGGCAATAAAAAAATATTCGATATTTTGAACGATTTTCTAAGTTTCAAGTGTGTACATACACCTTAATACCAAAAATTGACATACAAATACATGTCATGAAATCACATACCAACATATATTTTAGTCACAGCACTTTTGAATTATTGCGTTAGTATGCGTGTGAAAGTATTAACCGACAGACGATCAACCTTTCAATGATTTTGGTTCTAAATTTGATATATATTTAAACCTTTGATATTAAATCCATGTACCAAATGTTATCTCTGCAACTCCTTTCATCTTGCAGTTATCGTATTAACTTATATTCGGACAAATAATTTCCTCTAAATGGATTTCGTTAAAAAAAATGATAGAAATCTACTATTTTGGAGTAGATACCATATACCAAATTTCACAAAGTATTTGATTCGTTGTACTCCCAAACAGATACATATAATTGCAAAAACATTTCTTTAAGACTCATGGAGGTCTGAAATGCGCAACCATAGGTTAATTTTTTGACGATTACAATAATTTCTCTTTTTATACTTCTTATTCGAAAATGTAAAAAAAAATGATGGAAAACAAACTGATATAATAATTTAAAAAACAACAACAATAATTTTTATTTAGCTCTAGAAGGGGCTGCGTCCTCAAAGCACACATAACCAGAATTCCCCATTGTTCAGACATATTTTACACATTAATTGATAATGTACTACAACCTTACGGATTATTAAAGCTAATATAAAATCCTCTATATCTATAGCGTAACAACGACCAGAACGCTAACTATTGTCACATGACAGAACGAATGGGAGTGATATTTGCGGTCGATGAATCTTAATAGAAATGAACGCAAAAAGACTGATCTCTTCTATTCAGAAGTCCGCATAAAAACCACCTGCCGACTCCACTGATAATATATGATTTCTGCTTTTCCAGTTTGTCATGCGTCTTTTCCGTTCTCTGCTGTCAGTTTATTTATAGAAAGAGAACATCGATCGCAAAACAGAAGTCCCCCGCACTAAAAGGAATGGGGATTAGCCTGAGCAACAGATGCTCTCCCACCTAATGCCATACCTGGGAGGGAGAGAGCGGGGAGCTACAGAAAGAACTGTTGTATTAAATAATTTAATATTTTCGTCTTGCTGGAGTGCTTCCTATCATCGTGTATTCATAAAGCATGTTTGTGTTATGTGACTTGAATCATTTCATTTGTAAGTGGGTTTTGTATTGTTAATGATAAAATAGGATCAAATTTATCGTATTGTTTTTATTTATTTAAAGCATCTCTATTTTAGAAATTTTTCCTTCACAATTGCATTTCAGGAATAATATTTCTAAATATTTGAATAAGGATAGCATAAATAGGCTTACTTAAAAAAGGGAGATGCGTAGCTTTATTCGATATCCTTTTTCCAGTAGCGCTTGTATTATCAATCTTTATTCTTTACAATTAATATTGTTTTAGAATTGATTCATTTATCACTAGGATGGGCTAATTATAAAGAAGATTCTTTTTTTGCCGTTTCATTCCTTTTTATTCTAAACAATTTGACATAAGCTATCAAATATTGATCAAATACAGTTCAGAAAATATAATGATATATGCCTCGAAATTAATACTTCGTTTAACTAATACTTATAGTTTGGAAAATATAATAATGTATGCCTCGTTTTCAATTAATTTTTGATTATTTGAAAACTACGCAAGATTTTGGCTCTTCCCAAAATAATTTTTGAAAATATAATTACTTAAATTTATTTTTATATATTTTTTTAAATTAAATAAAATGCCTTTTTAAGGATGTTGATTTGTTTATAATGAAATTTTTTTCCTGAATTTGCTCAATTAAAAAAAAAATGTTAAAAATGCTTTTATTATCACTTTTAATATATTCGTTGTTGAAATGAAGCTCGAACATTTCCATTATTTCACCAAATTTTTAATCACGTGATTTTATTCCATTAATGAAAGTTCAGAAATAGAGATTATATCCATTATCTGTATAGAATACTAACAGTTTAAAAGAAGAATAAAAAAGGTTTCTAATAATAAGAAAGAAAATGTAGAATTAAAAGACAAAATAACCAGGTTATTCGCTTGTATTTTTAATGGCATTATGATTTCTAAAGATTCGATCTATGAGGAAAAGTTCTAATTTAATAATCATGATTCTTAAAGCAGCATGCTTTAATGCCTGATCCAATCTGGTGCTTAAAATATTTTGTTGGAGAATCGTAAGCGTCAGGCTATAAGTGAGAGATTTAGTGGAAATGAAACATAAATCTCTACTGTAGGCAAAGGAGCTAGTCACAGAAGGCGAATTGTTGAATGTAAAGGTAGCAATTTATTAATTGAAATCTTGTATTTAAAGCTGAACTTGAACTGAAACCAGTGTTATTTACTATTTATTTCCAACTATGTGGAAGTTGTAGAATATTCTAAGCTTCAGTATTTCTTTTGATAAACAAGTGTAGTTAAAAAATATTTTAAGAATAACAAGAGCTTTTTTAGCAATCTTGTATGCAGCTGCTGCGTGCATCAATCAATCAATAATCGATAATGCAGTAGAAATGTATTTTGAGCTGTGAAGAAACGTGGCTGCTTAAACTTAATTGATGGAAATTCATTAAGAGTGATTCTGTTACGTTAGAAGCCAAGTCAGTCTTATCACAATGAAGCGGATGCAAGATATTGAAGGAATTTTTGTATTTGTATTTTGTTTATATTATGTAGCAAATCAACATGTAATCAATAAATTGAAAATTATTTTTTAAAAAATATTAAAATATTGCATTTTTATCCAAAGCAAATAATCAATTATAGAATTCAATCCGCAGAAACACGAAAGAAATAAGTTTAAAAAGCGAAGAAAATTTGAAGCAAGAAATGAAGGGAATAAATTAATGAAATATTATAATAAGTCAAATGAAACCATCTAAAATAAATTCAATGCGCGTTAAAAATTAGGTAAGACAAATTTTCAAAAATTCTTTTTATTCCCTTTTTTACCCATGACGTTGGCTAATCAATCAGTCTTTTTAATCTGGAGTATCTAATCTCTTTTTGTGCAAATTTAAAACTATTATTCCTGAAATAGTAATGCCTACAACTTTAAAAAAAATTTAGAATTCGTTTTATTTAGTTCAATTAAAGAAAAATGCAATTTTTAAAGATTTTAGACATACTTTTTTTAAAGAAAAAGCATGTTTTGTAACTTCCTCAAGTTGTCTTTTAATCAAATTAAATTTTTCAATCGAAAGATTAAAGATTTGCAATTAAAATACAACAAAAAGAATTTAATAAGATTAAACGGATTAAAAATCGCAGCATTTTTAATTAATTTGATTTTCTTCAGGTCCTAAAAAAATTATTAAACCAGAAATAATTATTTTTAATAATATTAAATTCGCTTCAGTTTTATAAAAAAAAGGAACCTTTACAGAAGAAAATGCTGTGGTTAGGTTTAAACAAAGGAGTTTTGGTCAAAAATAGAAGCTTTATTTTGCTTCAAAGGAAAAAAAGGAACGTTTGCAGAAGAAAATACTGTGGTTAGGTTTAAACAGAGAAAAAGGAGCTTTGGTCAAAGATAGAAGCTTTATTTTGCTTCAAACATTTTTTTTTGTTTTGTTTTTTTTTTGTTAAGCTATTCGCACGATTCTGGCTAGTACTAGTTGTTGGGTTTAAAATATTTAATCCTTCCTGAGATTGAATGAACTACCATACGCAATAAATAAACACATTTTTAAAAAAATATCTATAATATTTTAATAGAAAATGTTTTCTAATACACAGAATTTTTTTTATTGCGAGTTACTTCATTTTCTTTAATTAAAATGAAATTATCGGTTGCTCCAACGATTTTTAAATCTTTATTTAATTTCTTGAGAAATTACAGATAGGAAAATATTACACCAAACTATTTTTAAAATCCATTAAAACTATTTTTCATTTTCGAAGTTTATATGAAGAATAATACAAGATTTATTAAAAAAAGTGACGAATGACGACTTGAAAAAGAATAAAAAACGATTTAAAAATGTTTAATAGGAATCGCAAAATTAAACACAAATTCATCTTTACTTGACATATTAATATTATTTTAATTGATAAAAATTAACTATTAAAATTATTGTCATGTACCTTCACTAAAACGTTTCTGATGTTTTCGTGTATTTATGAAAAAAAAAAAACTGAAGAAAATTTACTGATTAGCATGAATTTCTATAGAATATAAACTATTTCGAATTTTCACTTATATTACTTTCTCACATGCAAAATATACGAAGAAGTAATCTGGTAATTCTCGAAAAATTAGACCTAGAATAGGTTTATGAATCTTCCGTTTCATGCCTTTCTCAATTGGAAAAACACATTTTTTGGAATTATCTTTATTTCTTGACCGACAATAAGATAGCTCAAATACTCAAACAGAAACATGAAAAAATTTATAGATTTCTATCATATTCTATCATTTCTATCATAGATATTCTACCTATCAATCGATATCTATAGGAACACCGTAATTTCATAGAAAAAATGATAAAAAAATAATGAAATTCATCATATATTAGATATTTAAAAAAGTTCGTACCCATCTATTGATAATATCTGATCAAAGGAAATTTTGTCAAGAATAAAGAATATTCTTTATTATTCTTTATAATTAATCTATACTTATAATAAAGCTCAATGTGTGTGTGTGTGTGTTGGCGCTCTACAGGCCAGGTCATTTGACATACAGCTATCAAATTTGGTACATGTATACCTTAAAGGTCGGGAATGTGCACCTGGGGTCCCTTTTTTTGAAATTTTAATTATTAATTAAAAACTAACTTTCCCGCCAAAAAAATCTTCCATTTTCCCCACCGCCAACTTTTCCGCCAAAAAAATCTGCCATTTTTCTTACCGCCAAATGAGTAAGAGTTCAGTTGTTGTTTTTTCTCCCAACAGAAATGAGGCTAGGGTTTTTCGGCGGATTATTTCAAACGATTCTGTTTATTTTCTTTATGTTTTATTCATTTAAAATTAAACATTGTAATTAATCCATGTTTCAGATTCATTCTGAAGTACTTTTGAATTAAAATAAAACAGAATAAAGGAAATTAAAAATTTCACTACCGCATAGCGTTACCCCAACTGGCGTAGAAAAATTCACGCATTTGTGTTACCGTAAAAGGCGAAGAAAATTCACGCATGCGCACTGTGTTCTGATTGTTGGCATGGCAACCATTATCAACGGACGATTTAAATTACTTTCAGGTTAGTTGTATGCTTTTGTAAGTAAATTGTATTTATGTTAGTTATATATTTTTTGTATATTCTTATAGTTTTAAGTACATCGTTTTTTAAGTAGTTTTTTTTAACCTGTTTTCAATGATTTAAATTATTTTTAGGTTTGTTGCATGCTTTTGTAATTAAATTGTATTTATGTTAGTTATATATTTTTTTATATATGCTTATAGTTTTAAGTACATCGTTTTTTAAGTAGTTTTTTTAAACCTGTTTTCGACTGATTATTTTAAACGATTCATTTTATTTTCTTAGTGTTTGATGCATTTAAAATGAAACATTGTTAATGAATCGATCCGTTCATGATGAATCTGAGAAAATTTTGTTGACAAATTCATGAGATATTACATAAATTAAGAAAGATATTCTTTAGTAAAGTTTAAACGCTCAGTGACTCTATTATCAGTAATCATATTATTAAAAAAATGCTTTGTTTCAGTAAAAAATATTATTATATTAATTGCAGATTCATCCTTTTCACTTTAATTTAAAGCATAAATTCTACGAGGAGTAACAGAAAATGAGAGAGATACATATCACGTTATGACTGAAGGCCTTTATAATATTATGAGTGAATTATATGACTATCAAAATTTGAAGTTTTAAAATATTTTGCTGAAGAATCTATTAAAATTGGAATTGCATAAAATATTTAATTATTAAAATTTTAACGAACATTAAGATTTGGCGAACCGGCTGATCGCCAAAGGCGACTAGTTTATAATAAATATAATCTTCATTATTCTGGATGACAGTCCTATATCGGTCTATATTTTTGCAAGTTGCTTTTTTCAGAAATGCTCTTGAAAAAAGACCGTAACATGCTTTCGTACATTCTTTTAGGATTTTAAATCTTTGTCCCTGGAACAATTCTGCAGAGGCCGAAACAGATGGTAGTCAGATGGCGCAAGATCGGGAGAATATAGTGGATTTTGAAGTATATGGGGATGACATCTTTCCTATTTGCTGGGACCAGATGTTTTTCTCGAAGGGTGACATCGTATCTACTGAGTTGTTTGCAATACTTGCCCGACATAATCGTTTATCAACAATGGAATAGCTCGAAGAGCAGAATTCCGATGGTGTCGGAGAAAATTACACAGCAATAATTTTGATGTGAGCAATCTAATCTCTGCCACAGTTTTTGCACTTTCACTTGCTTTTTTACTATATCATATAAGAAGTATAGAGAAAGTATAGCAATCGTAAAATTCGAACACGAGATTTTGACGAATTTTCACGTTTCAGTCCTTCTTGAATTAAAAAAACAAATTTTTAGCATTATATCTGTTTATTACAAAGATAACTATAAAACTGCTTTGAGATAAACTGATGAAATTTGGTATTTGCTCTTTATACCAAATTTGAAGATTTCCATCAAATTTTGAGCGAAATATCTTTAAAGGAAGTCTGTCTGTTTGCCTTTTTAAATATAAGTTAACAGAATAGCTTCAAAAAGAAGCAAGCTTGATAGATAACTTTTGGTATGCAGACTTTGCATCTAAAGTATATATATCTATACAATTTGGAACCAAATCCGTTAAAGGGTTGACCGTATATAGGTCCGTTTACAAAGATGTGAATATGACAACTTAAAAACCTAATGGTTCAAATATAGGAAACTTGCTATGTAATTTTGTAAATGCAATTGTATTTCTTTGCCAAATTTTGATTTTAATAGGCCGGGAAAAAAGCGCCTAAGACCTGAATTCGCATCTTCGGGTAACTGATGCTAAATGATAAAAAAAAAATAATCGCCAAGGATCGATCGACAGATTCAACAAAAATGCTAAGTTCACGCCAAAGATCAATATTCAGTAACGAATTTTCGCCAATGCCATGCAAGACCTTACCTAAAGTCCAAGGTTTTACATGAGGGGTGAGAGATAGCTCCTTTAATAGAGAACCTTTATTTATGATGATGATAATGACGTGTTAGCGTTACCACGGAAATGGGGTGTAGTAGCTACTGAGGGTAAGGACCCCTGAGCACCCGAGGGCAGAGGTCTGACTTCTAGCTTATGAAGCTGAAACTCGCACATTCGCTTGCACAACCCTTTTTACAGGGGGGGGGGGGGGCACATTCACACACCTCACAGATAGAACACAGATGAAGAACAACCATGCTCGGACCGGGATTCGAACTCGCGACGCCCAGACAACGGAGAGGACGCGCTACCCCTATGCCAGGACGCCCTCAGAGAACCTTTATTAACCACTTTATTTATTTTATGCGAGATAGTTTTGTGAGATCACTCCTAGCTAGTTCAAAATTTTTTGCTCTTAACTCTGCTATATAAAATCCACTTTTCACCGTCTGTTACCATATAATAAAAAAATGCTTTTTATTGTAATGTGTTAAGAGAAAATTTGTTCTTGAGGAGAGTTAGATGTTGATCTCAGGTAAAGAGCTTGGAAATGTGTCCAAACTTTTATACTTTCTCGTATACGTGTATAGAGAAAGTATTCTAATCGTAAAAACTGAATCTTCACGTTGTAGAGACTTCCTGAGTTCAAAAAACACACTTTTGCAAATGCACGTCTATCTGCCTATCTGTAACATAGATAACACAAAAATACTTTGATACAGTGCATGAAATGTCTACAGTCTATTTGTTACATTACATGTACAGTCTATTTGATACAGTACATGAAATTTGATACAGTCTTTACATCAAAGTTATAGATTTCTGTCAAATGTTGAGCGAAATCTAGACAGGGGAAATCTGTCAGTCCAACTACTAAAACGATATTTACAAAACGAAGAGAGCTAGGTAGGTAGAATTCGGAACATAGATTTAGCATCGATAGAATAGACACCTGTCAAATTTTGAGCCAAATTCAACAATGGGTAGAGCTTCTGCCGATCTGTACTTTCAAAAGCATGTAACTCAAAAATTAAATTACTTAAATATATCAAATTTGGTATGGTATTTTGCGACTACAAGTTTAGTGTTGTATCAAAGTTTTGTTTCAACCGTCTAATCGTTTTTTGCCTATAACACAAATTCTATTTTCAGATTAGCCGTATGCCTGGGATAAATCGCCAAATAACTCGCCAAGGATTGACATCCTATAGATTCAGTAAAAATGCTAAATTCACGCCAATGATTAATATTTTGTAACTTTTGTACGTCAATTTCATGGAAGGCATTTTCTTGGATAACACATAAATTAGTAACTATGAGAGAATGCTTTGGGCAGACTACTTCCGCTGGTTTAAATGGCTAATTATCATTGCTCAGCTTCTCCGCAGTTTCCTCAGTCGTTATTCTAAGGTCTTCTTTCACAAACGCATTCAGAATAGTATCATGAATGTAGGAAGGCCGTTCCAACTTTTCATAATCTCCCAGTGTAAAGTCACCGCTCTGAAATCTACCAAATCACGTTTTATGAGCCTTAGTGAAAAATCACGGTTTCCATAAACAACAACAAAAAAAGGGTATTTTATACAGCCTTTATACTCACGCCTTTTTCATAATTGATAACATGTTACAATTTTTATAGTCCAAATTTAAAAATTTATTCCATTCCAAAATCGACCTTTTTTATAACTAGTATTCAACGCTTTAAGACAAAACAAAGTTCTATTTTTAAGTGCAAAGAATGCAGCCAAACGAAGCATCAGCATTTCCCATAAAGCACGTTCAGTCCCATATATGAAAATCAGCCATGAACTTTTACAATGACCTGATGGGTTTACGATTAAAATTGTAGGTCAGTATCAATTTTCGAACACATCAAAGCAATAACCATCTGTGATCATCTGTGTGTGTGGTATTCATCACTTTTCCTGAAAGACTAAGAATTGAAACTAAAACTCCCACAACCAACAATTCGATTAATTAATTAGTTAATGATTTCAGAAACTATTATTTGAACACATTATTTTCTAATTGAAAACAAGAATAAATACCTTTAAATTACCTTGATTAAAATACCTTTCTTCAATGATAATTAACTGATGTTTGTTTGTTTTTTACTTCAAAGAATTTTTTTCTTGCTGATTTTCAGCAAAACTGCACATTCGTGGAAAAAGAATTAATTCGTTCCTGATTTTGCAAGTTGCCAAAATGAAAAATCAAAAATTATGAAAATTATTTCACATAATTTAAATTGCAATAGAATGGCTTGCAACAAACATTTTTAATTTCTTTGGATTTCTCTCTCTCTCTCTCTCTCTCTTTCACTTTTTTAGAGTATTTTCATTTTCAGTTATTTGTTTGGATTTTTATCCTCTTAATTTTACGTTATTATTTAGATCACAGAGAAAGATATCCTAGAAAGATCTCCTCTGTGATTTAGATTATTGGCGCCTTTTTTCTGTTATATATTTACAGTTTTATCTTCCTAATTTCCATTTATTTATTTGGGATTTTATCGTCTGTAGCTCATCAAACGATCTATAATCAAAAAGAAAAATAAGTCTGTAAAATTATTAATATTTTTTTACTTCGTTTTCACAGTTTTATTTTGTATTATTGTAATTTTTGAATTTATTGAATTTTCTCATATTACGTACAACATTATGCGGGTTCTGTTAATTTAATATGCGTTGAAATGGTACAAATCCCTGCCGTTAGATTATTACTTTTTTTTATTCGATTTACTTTAATTTTAAATGTTTAAAAAATATTTAATCACATTTAAATATTGAATTCATACAAAAAGAAAACTCCAAAAAAATATAAAAAAATAAAGAACTGTCAGAATTTTTAAAAAAATCCCTTTTTGCATTAGATTAACCGCTGTTTACCAATAGCACAAGGATTTCTATGGATGGATTTTAGAAATCTGGATTACTTGTTAATAGTTCTGCTGTTGAAATTCATCAACTCTAGAGATAGAAGGAATAAGATAAAACTTTCAAGAATTCAAAATAATTTTAAAAATATTTAGGAATTTAAATATAAACATCCGCAATCAGTATGAAATTAAGGATATTTTACATTTAATCGACGATTAGCAGTTATAATAGACTAGCCGTCTTTGGCGACCAGCCGGTTCTCCAATCTTAATGTTCGTTAAAATTTTAATAATTAAATATTTTATGCAATTCCAACTTTAATAGATTCTTCAGCAAAATATTTTAAAACTTCAAATTTTGATAGTCATATAATTCACTCATAATATTATAAAGGCCTTCAGTCATAACGTGATATGTATCTCTCTTAAGTTTCTGTTACCCCTCGTAGAAATTTATTCTTTAAATTAAAGTGTAAATGATTAATCTGCAATTAATATAATAATATTTTTTACTGAAACAAAGCATTTTTTTTAATAATATGATTACTGATAATAGAGTCACTGAGCGATTAAACTTTATGAGCACTAAAGAATATCTTTTTAAATTTATGTAATATCTCAAGAGTTGGTCAACAAAATTTTCACAGATTCATCATGAACAGATCGATTCATTAACAATGTTTCATTTTAAATGCATCAAACACTAAGAAAATAAAATGAATCGTTTAAAATAATCGATTTAAAACAGGTTTAAAAAAAACTAATTAAAAAACGATGTACTTAAAACTATAAGCATATACAAAAAAATATATATAACTAACATAAATACAATTTAATTACAAAAGCATGCAACTAACCTAAAAATAATTTAAATCATCCGTTGATAGTGGTTGTCATGACAACAATCAGAACAATGCGCATGCGTGAATTTTCTTCGCCAGTTAGGTAACGCAAATGCGTGAATTTTTCTACGCCAGTTGGGGTAACGCTATGCAGATTATACATTTTTAATTTCCTTTATTCTGTGTTATTTTAATTCAAAAGTACTTCAGAATGAATCTGAAACATGGATTAATTAACAATCTTTAATTTTAAATGCATAAAACATTAAGAAAATAAACAGAATCGTTTGAAATAATCCGGCGAAAAACGTTAACCCTAGCCTCATTACTGTTGGGAGAAAAAAAACTGAAGCCTTACTCATTTGGCGGTGGGGAAAATGGAAGATTTTTTTGGCGGGAAAGTTAGTTTTTAATTAATAATTAAAATTTCAAAAAAAGGGACCCCAGGTGCACATTCCCGACCTCTAAGGTATACATGTACCAAATTTGATAGCTGTATGTCAAATGACCTGGCCTGTAGAGCACCAACACGCACACATTGAGCTTTATTATAAGTATAGATAAACAATTTGTTAATTATTCAGAAAATAATTGTATTCTGTGACACAATAGCAGAAACAAGAAGTTGAACGAAAGCAAGTAGGAATTGACATCTTTTTTAAAGACCGAGTCGCGATTTAAAGTGAATAGAAGTGTCCTGCTCTCGACTTTTTACGCATTAACATAAGACGCGTTTCGTGTGTCAAATACAGTGATTGTGAAAGAATCTAGATTTTGTGACTATCTTCTTTCACAAATACAGTGATTGTGAAAGAATCTAGATTTTATGACTTTCTTCTTACCAAACGATTTCAAAATTTTATCACAATATATTTTCAAATTATCGTTTTCACATTTCCACAAATGCAATAAATAGATCGACAAGCAATACATCTTGTGATAGATTGAGTTTAAAATTGGATACAGATCTAGATTCTGAAGATAAATAGGTATATCGTTGATTATTTATGTTATATTTATTTTGATACTAGCCGCCTTTGACTACCAACCGGTTCGCTAATCTTAATGCTCTTTAAAATTTTCATAATTAAATATTTTATGGAATTCCTACTTTAATAGCTTCTTCACCAAAATATTTTAAAACTTCAAATTTTGATTGTCATATAATTCATTCATAATATTATAAAGGCCTTCAGACATAACGTAATATGTATCTCTCTAATTTTCTGTTAGCTTCCGTAGAATTTATTCTTTAAATTAATTTTAATTAATAATTAAAATTCTAATTAAAAATTCAAAAAAAGGAAACCCAGGTGCACATTCCTGATCTCTAAGGTATACATGTACCAAATTTGGTAGATGTAGGTCAAACGGTATGGCCAGTAGGGCGCCAACACACACACATATATTGAGCTTTATATAAGTATAGATATATACAACTATTTGCGCTTTTGAATTACTGTGTTAGATCTTCCCATTGATATATACCCAAAATTCAATGGGAATCTTCAGATTTAGTAAAAAAATTGCATAGCAAAATTTCATGCCAAAAGTTTAATGCTTTTTTGAGTTATCGTATTTCTCAACCAGCATAAAGACATAATTTGAAGAATGTTTTATTGAAGTGATTAAAACTTCATTCTTCGAGATTCAAAATGTATAATTTAAATTTTTTTATGGGCTAAAATACTTTCTCTTTAAATATTTCTTATATCAGAAAAATAAATGGAAATCAAGGTACTGAAGATACAAAACATTTGAAGATAAGACACAAAGCAAAAATTTTTTATGACCAAGTTCCATTAAAAGAATTATATTCTTCGACTGTTTTATCGGCAGACCAATCTTTTCTTTCTATCATAGCATCGGAAACTGTCAAAATCCCTAGAAATCACGTCACCAAACTGAATAAAATCCATTTGAACGGGCATTTCTGAGGGTAATTTATCATGAATTTTTTTCCCCTGAATCCGTTCTTGAAATCTCAATCTTTTTTTGCAGTAGTTTGTTGCTATGGAAACATCTTGTTCTTCAGATTGTGTATTTCGGTTATTTGCATTCCAATGAAATGGCAATGAAGTGGTGGAATTGTTCTTTCCTACTATTTTTTCATTCCCTTATACTTTTGTTTAGAGGAGAAAAAAAGGACTGAATGTCTGGGTCTATTTTCTTTTCTTTTTCCTTCCATTTCATCTGCGAAGTTTCTTTCTGAATTTTTTTACAAATCGTATAGTCTAAGTAATAATTTCCATTTAACAAAATAACATTTTATTGTAGCATTAAAAGCTAAAGGATATCGGACATTTGTTATCATCGACATCATCGATTGTTATTGCCAACATGGAATTTTGTTGTTATGAAATTTATAAACAGTTTTAATGTACAAGGCAAATCTAAAATAGCTGTCGTAAATTTAAAGACAAGTAGAGAACAAAATAGATTTCAAACTTTTAAATTTTAAAATACGATGCTCGTGCAGAAATGGTACGCTGAGGTGATATAAAGTACTAATCCTGATTTGAAAAAATTCACCGTTATTTGATTAATATTTTTATATATGGTGCAAGCATGGCATTTTGTTGAAAGAACGACCCAAAAATGGTATTTCATTTAACTATCTAGAATATATGGCCCTACTTCTCTTCATTGAAAACATGATTTCATAAAAAACATTCTTTCATGTTCCATAAAAACATCGAGGAAAACATGATTTGCTGCAATTTACTATATTTAATAGGTGATATTTAAAAAAATTTCAGCTTTTATAAACAATTGCCTGAATAGGAAAATGCTAGGAATTACCCATAATAACTAGTAGTGCTAATAAATTGTAAATAGTACAAAATAAAGAAAAAAACAGAAACGAATGTTAAAAATATCACACGTGTTTTTTTTTTTTAAATTTAAATTTTGTACAGGAATTGAGGAATTTTGTACAATACATGAAAGTAATGAAATGGTACATAAATTCTTCATATATTGTGTGCCGATGCAATTTGAGAATCAAAATTGATTTAATTGTTCCTTAAACATTTTGAAAATTTCAGTACTTTTTTATCGATGACAAGAATTTAATATGCTATTGTTTTCACCAACTTAAAGAGTATTTCCCAAAAAGGGATTGCATTTTTAACAAGAAACTAACTAAAAAATAATTCGCCATCTTTTTATAATTTAAAAAAGGAATTACTTAGCGTAATATAAATATAATTCAGCCCATTTTCAATAGATGGCGTTAGTAGCACAGCTTACATACAAATGAAGCGGGAAAGCTCAATGTGAAAGCTTTGACAACTTTTGTGTGCGTGTAAGTGTACATAACTATGAAGCACAAAACTCCCACAAACATCCTGTAAACAAAAATCGAAGCAATCATGTCTTTTCAAGGGTTTATAATTGTAAACGTAATTGTAGGGAGGGAGGAAGTGTTAATCAAAGGGGATTTTTATCAGGGGGGATAATTTGGGGAAAATCATTCCTGCTGGTGTCAAATGAAAATGTTCCTAGAGTGGTATCTATTTATTTATTATTATTTTATTTATTTATTTTTATTTTACTTTATTTATTTACTTTTTGAAAATTGGGTGATATAAAAATAGTTGCGAATAGAAAACAAAAGTTAAAGATCAAACCCGACGAAGACAAGATAGGCGAATCAGTCTCAAAACATAATCATGCTATAGTAGTTAGACTAATAGTTCGAATATGACTTTGTTTGTTCTTTTTCATCAATGAAAAGTTTCTTTATCACATATATCATGATACATAGGCAGTAAAACAAGTGAATAATACAAATATAAGGTGATGAGAGATCCCTTATTTTAGCAAAAACAGGGTTGAAAATCTTAATGGCTTCGTAACATTTCTCATGCACTGGTCCATAACCGGAAATAAATTATCGATTGTTACAAAAACTGTACGAATCGTAAGAAAAAGTTAGGAACAAGCCATTAGTTAGTGGCAATTAATTTGTACATTCAAAGAGATTTTATATATTTGCAATCAAATACCTATCAACACAAATAACCGAAAAACAATGTTACGATATCTCCACGTCATTGGCCGATATTCAGAACATCGAACAACATCGTGGGAATATCGTACAATATCTTGTGATAAGAGCTATCTATTAGTTCGATATTTATATTTGAAAATTGATTTTTGCAACTCATATCTTTATTTCAATATATTATTTTTGATTTATCAAATACGGACTCCAAAATTATAAAATATTCAAATAAAAATCAGCATATCAGTTGACTTTTAGTAGCTAATTTTGCAATTGGTTCCATTGAATCGCCTGCACAATAACATGGTTAAAAGACGACTGGTAAAAATTATTGGTTCGGTTGCAGATAAAATTATTGTTAGTAATGAAATTATCTGATTGTGAGTAAATACACTTGCCACAAAATGTCTGCATAATTCTCGTAACAGATTTCGATGATTTATAATTATTGATTCCTCGTTGGATAGAAGAATAAGTTCTTCAAACTATCTTGCCAATTGCTTATTCCTTAGTCTTAAGATGATTTTAATTTCTTCCAGAACAATCTTTTTTCTTTTAAAATCCATTTTAGGTCAAACACAATATGTACTATCTTTCAAAATTCTTCAAAATGCAATTTTAAATTTACTTAACAATACTAAATACTTGTTTGCAAGTGCACATCATATCAACAAAACCATGTTTTTTATTCCATTTGTTATGTTGCCACCAGAGTTAAAATGAATAAGTAGCAAAAAATAGATGCAGACGATATTTCCTTTTATACAAGTTTTTTTTATTCTGTTTGTTGTATTTCCACCATAGTTAAAATCAATGAATAGCAAGAAATCAATGCAGACGATATTTCTTTTCATGCAAGTTCATGGAGGCTAAAAGATGAAGATTAGTTTGCAAATATTCTTTTAATTTATATCCGTACACTAACTTTTTCTAATAATTTTTTGCGTAATTTCTCATTAATATTTTTATCACTTTAAAATAATGCGTATTATATTTCTGAAATTGCCATTGATATTTAAAAAAATCGTTCAAAAAATACCTTAAATAAAGATTAAATTAATATTGTCATAACAGTGCACTTTTGTTGTCTCTTGAATGTTTAATGTGCATTTTTACGCAGGAATTGCCTGGCAAATGTATGCACTTTTGGGCCTGAAAATAAATTTGTTTTATAACATCTTACTTTATTAATATCCTGAGTTATAAAAGTTTGTTATTTATCAAAACAAATAACGAAGAGTGATATTTAAATTTATCCACGTCACAGCTGCAAACGATATTTTATTCTTTCAGATTAATTAGATGAAAATTATATGCTACTTTTTTAAACTTATTAGTTATATACGGTATATTACTTAATGAAGATTAAAAATTACAAATGATATTTTACTCCATCTAAGTCATTAGTCACAAACGGCATCTTACATTATCAATATTATTACTTACAAATGACATTTTACTCTACTAAAGTCAGGAATTGCAAATAATATCATAATTTATTTAAGACAATAATTAAGTATTGATATCTTAATTTATCCACGTGATCAGTTGCAAACGATATTTTATTCCTCCAAATTTAGCAGTTTTAAATGATACTGTTCAAACTCATTAGTTATATACGGTATCTTACATCGTCAAGACCAGGAGCTTCAAATGATATTTTACTTTATCAACGTCATTAGTCACAAACGACATCTTACATCATTAACATTATTAATTACACGTGATATTTTACTCTATTAAAATAAAGAATTGCAAATGACATCATACTTTATCAAAGTCAATTACCAAAAACTGATATCTTAATTTCTCAAAGCAAAATCCATAATTCTGGAACTCATCATATTCATGACAGCTATTACAAAATAGTATTCAGCATTTTATTATAAATAGCTCATAAATTTGTATTAAGCAATTAATATGTATTAAACTAGCTTATATATATA
Organism: Argiope bruennichi; assembly: GCF_947563725.1. Classification (NCBI taxonomy): domain Eukaryota; kingdom Metazoa; phylum Arthropoda; class Arachnida; order Araneae; family Araneidae; genus Argiope; species Argiope bruennichi. The sequence goes on from NC_079156.1 coordinate 108,085,921, forward strand.
GAGAGAGAGAGAGAAAGAGAGAGATTATGACAAATAAGGCCATTAATTCATAATTATGAAAATTCCGCAAATTCACCATACATTGATGGATGTGTTTTGCACTTCTAATGAGGTCTTATTTACTCGTTTTAAGAGATTCTGCATTCTCATTAAGATTTAATTTAATCGTCTTCCCAAACTTAATCCGAGAATGGAATCTTTAATTGAAAAAGGAAGTAAACATTCAAGAATTTTATCCGAGAGCATTAATAAATAATATTTGAAGCTAGTTTTAATGAGTATATCAATTATGATCAATTACGCTTTCGAAGATTTAGTATGGTGAATTAAATTAGGAAGCTACAGAAAATAAATTCTAAATTTGGACAGAAAGCTTGGGCTTTGATGTTCCATGCATAATGATCCATAAATATTTTAAAATAAATAAAATATCAGTTAGTGCTTTAAATTAAGTCGTGGTACAGACCATTTTTAATATGAAAAGCTTAAAATTTGTATTATAAAAAGATTAATACTTATTAAAACACATTTGTTCAATCAATCAAAAGAATACAATTGAAATTTCATCTGATTGTAGAACGAATTGCTTGATATATAAAAAAGATATAAAATTTGTTGCATAAAAAAATAAAAATGATCATCTAATTAGATTACAAACATTCAAGTTGTTGCAAAACACGAGATTCATAGAAGATATACATTTGATTGCTAAAGTAAACGTTCATCAGTGTAAAAGATTCTACAAATCACGTCCTTGGTCCTCAAATTTTCAAATTTTTTTTAGGTAATTTCAAGAAGAATTACCTGACAGACGACTTTTAAATGGCAATTAAGAAATTTACTAAGTAAAACTTGTAATGTTTGACGTTTTTCCTGAAGCTTTCAATTTTTTAATGTAATTTCAAGAAGTAATTAGCTGGCAGATGATTTGTTAATTGTCTCTAAGTAATTTACTACCATCAAATTATTGTAATGTTTGATGTTTTTCCTCAACCTTACAAAATATTTTTGGTAATTTTAAGAAGTAATTACATAGCAGATGACTTGTAAATTATATCTAAGAAATTTACTACAAAAACAATTGTAATGTTTAGCATTTTTTTCTCAAAATTTCAGATTTTTTTAGGTAATTTCGAAAATCACCTGATAGATTACTTGTAAGTGGTCACTAAAAAAATTGACCACGAAAAAATTGTTTGAAATTTTTTAGGTAATTTCAAGAAGTAATTATCTGACAGATGGATGCAAATTGTCGCTAAGAAATTTATTACGAAAAAATTATAATGTTTGGCATTTTTCTTCAGGCTTTCAAATTTTTCAGGGAATTTCAAAAAGTAATTACTTTATGTACTTGTAGATGACTTGTAAGTTGTCGCTAAGAAATTTATTACGAAAAAATTACAATGTTTGGCTTTTTTCATCAATAATTTAGAAAAATGTTATTGCAAAAATTCTATTTTCTACAGTTTTCTAAAATTTCAAAGTATGTTTTAGCAATACACGAGCTTCCTTTACGTGATCTTTTTGGGACTTAAGAATTTTGACAACTTTTACCGATTGATATCAATAACAAGTTAAAATCATTTATTTGTATGTTTATCACATCAAAGAAAAGAAGAAAAAAAAGAATTAGAGCTGTCTTTAATGCATTTTAAAAAGAAAATGTTGAAAGATTTTAATTGTTCCTTATTTACATTATTCATTTAATAGTTTATTTGAATACTTTTCGCGCTTAAAAATGTTTTTTTTTTAATTTGTTAGATGATGCTATATAGTAGATTTAAAAATATCAAGCTCTTGACTCATTTCGAAGTCCGATGGTGGATTTATATCAACATAAGCATCCATATTAGAATCATCAACGTTTATTCCTTGATCTTGTTCGCAAAAAGACTAGCGATTTTTCGAAATTTCAAGAAAAACAAGCCGTAAATTATTCAACTGCTATATATATATATATAATCTAATTTAATTTAAACTTAATTAAAACTGATTCCCTTGCATGGCTCGACACGTGTAGAGAAATCCCTGTGAAAATCTCACAGTATATAATCACGGGGATAAAATTTTCATTAGCTTTTCCTCATTTCTCTTTTGACATTCTGTGTGATGTTGCCCATTCGCTTTACTGGTACATATATCATGCCTCTTCGGATGAAATAAAACGAAGTTAAAAATTCAGAGTATCTTCTCTGTCTTCGGTCAGGCTTCTGCTTCAAAAAAAAACCATCTGACGAGCAGTATATATATGTAATGATATTTTAATTCTAATTTCAATTTAAGATTCAATTTTCCAAGATTTTATCTTAATTTAATCCATAGTAACTTTATTCTAAAAATATTCTCTTATTTCGTGATCCAATTCCACTTTCGGTTTAATTAATCCCTTTGTAAAAATAATGCGCCATCAGTACAACGTATCAAATGAAAGTGATATCTTCGGTGTCCTTGAAAACGTGTCAAAGGTCAACATATGTATTGAATTGGCGCCTGGCCTGAAATCCTATGTTATATTAGGCTAGTGATCATTTGTTTCGTCCCTTTTGCCTTCTTTCTTACTTCTGCTTTTGTGCCGCGCTGCGTCTGCTTGTTAATAAATTGCTTTTACGAAATGGTCATTAAAATTAATTTATAAATATAACATTTCTCTTCAACGTCTTCGAACCTGCATTCTACCTCAACCAAAATAATGTTTCATAATATTTAGCCGACAGGATTTGAAAACCATTACATATATATATATATATATATATATATATATATATATATATATATATATATATATATATATATATATATATATATATATATATATATATATATATATATATATATATATATATATATATATATATATAAGAGGTGTTCCATTCCAGTACCAGATTTTCCTATAAAAGTCTATCCCATAAGGAAAATAACTCCCAGATGTTTTCTTACAAGTGAATTGAGAATCTTCATGAGCCTTAATCATTAATGCTGTTTGAAAATGAATGGCAGGTTAACTCTCTGTATGGATCAGTTCTAAACTTGATAACATTAAACAATGTAGTTACCACTCTAAACTATTATTTTTGTTATACGTATAATAGAATAAAATAAAGGTTCTGTCAATTCTTTACTTCAAAGCTGATAATATTCAACGTTGTACTAAGTACATTAGACTAATATTTTTGCAAACCTTTGAATACATCGATTGGGGACGAGCGTATTTTGAATAAAATAAAACAAATAAAAAGAACAAAAATATTTATTATTTTTTCTAAGAAGAACGCATTTCAATTAAAAAAAGTTTGTGTTGCCATTTGAAATTTTGTCACTGTAACTGTAACTGTTAAAATTTAACTGTTGTTTATCATATGATTTTTGAGCCCATATCTCAAAATATCTTGAACCAAAATTTTATTCCGCTCTTGAAAACTGTTGTAGTAATCGTAGCGAAATCTGTATTTCTTGTCAATCCATCAATCAAATAGGACTACCTCTCTACTTTTCATATTCTACTCTCTATTTATACTCTGCCGGGGAATCCCCGCAGTGATGTAATCGAATGTTAGAGCTCGTTCCGACGGACGAGCGAATGTGATGATGGCTGTGCGTTAATAAAGGATTTATTTTTGTAATGGCTGTTATTTCAATATTTATGCAAAAATAATCCTTAAACAGCTCTATTATGATAGTTATGGTCTCATATATCGGAATAGTATCTTTATAATAATCCGGTATATATATTATTCGTATAAATTTAAATATAGGTGTTTGATAAACAAACAAAAAAAATGCATCGCATATTAAATGCTTAACTTTTACTGTAGTGGGAACTGTATATCATTTATATATTTAAAAGAATTTTCGTTTTATTTATATGCAATTAAATGCATAAATCTAAAACAAATGAAATAATTTATTCCTTCACTTTAATCTTATTCCTTAGCTTGTTCCTTTTATTTCCATTATCCAAATGAATATTTATTCCGTTGTAATTTTGATCAAATTAATTCCTCGTATGACTCTGGTATTTATTTCGGTATTTCGTGAATTAATGTCCGGACATTATTAAGGAAAAGGATTATTATTCTTCCAGAAATCGCGGGGAAAATGTTATAAAATCTGATTAAACAGTCACAGAGCAATCTTAATCAATATTCATTGCTTTATTATCCGTGAAGAGGAATTAAATATTTATTTTAATGATATTTATGCACTTTCTTTGGATTATATTCTTTATTTAGAAGTAAAGAAGAATTTTTCGTTTTCCTTACATATTGTTCAGGTGCTAAGTTATTTCTGAATTCGGATGATACATAGGCATTATTTCCGAATAACTAGAATTCCATTAGACTTTGGACTGTGGCAGGTTGAATTGAGCGAGGATAGAGCTGGGGCCTTGTGGTTCGCAGTCCAGTAACATGACCATGATACAAAAGCAATTGCTCGGGTAGTGTAGATGTTAACTAGCTTATAAGCTTTCACCACAGGACCCTAATCTATTATTTCTCGTCTATTGGTACTGCAATTAAAGATAGAATTCCGTACCTTGATCAAGTGGCCAATGTTCGAAAATGTTTATGGAACATCTGAAGTATATGAAACAGTCCTTGCGATGTATTTGGAAAGGGATTTGAATTTAGAACCTCACAAATACAAATTTTGTAAGTACCTTTTTATATATTTGGAATATAATAAGACAATGTAGATTTTGGATTATAGGACAACGTAGTACAACTCCTAGAGAAATAAGAACAGTAGCTATTCGGGATTTTCTTACTGTAATATCCTATTTATTCTAACTCTAGGCATCCTAGGAATAGTGGTATAAACCCAAGTTTTCTATTATTGCCATTCTTTTAACAGAATCGTTGAAAGGAAGGTCTATAGGGGATTAGCTGAAACAGTCTTCAGAATGTGCAATCGCTTTTCAGCAGTTGGAATCTCTATGACTTTTCAAAAAAAAAAAATCGTTATAGACAGTTGAAATGCAAACAGTCCTTCCGTAGGTTAAATACGATTAAAAAATTGGATGCACTGCATTAAGTAAAAAGTTCTTCGAAGCTGAGGTCAGCACTGTGTATCAGAAAAAGAATGACCAGTTGTTGTTTCGAACATTCCGAAAACTGCGTTTCAATTTAGATGGTCAAAACTTATAACAATCGCTTGGTATGTCTTAGTTCAATCGCCAGAATAAATGAACTTTTGAACTTCAGTGTTTTAACTTTTAAATTGTTTACTGAAATATAGTGTTAAAACAAAATGTAGATGCATTAAATAACAACACTTAAAAAATACTTTATAGAGTTTAAATTCTATATTGATATTAATTATTTATAATTATATAGTTAATATCATAATAAAGCCCCCCCCCCAAAATTAACACAAGATTTGAATTTGCTACCACTCGTGCAGTAAAGTGGTGGCAACCCTATTAAAAAAACCATTTCACAGCTGGTATTTGATGGTTAATAAAAATAGATCGTCACACGATAGAACAATGTATTTTTTCATTGTTGAACAATATTTCAAAAATAACGAAAGTCTGGCGGCCACAGTTCGGGAATTTGAGAATTTGACACCTAATGATTTAACACCACTGAATTTCTTTTTATCGGATTTCTTTTCAAAGGTCTATGCCAACAAGCCCACAAGAACGCGTGCATCGAAGGAGGAAATTCAACGCTGCATCAACGAAATTTTATGCAAAACAGTCAAATAAAATTTTTACAAAAGAGTGAGTATGGGCCAGGGAAGCGTGGAGGCCATTTGCTCCATGTGTTATTCCATTCATAATCCTATCCTGTGTACTTTACGATCCAATAAAATTATAAAAATTTAAAGGGAAAGAATTTTTTTTATTTAATTCAAATCTTGAGTTAACACATTGCTCTATCGTTTAACGTTCCATTTTCACTAACCCTAAACTGTCAGCTGACAAGTAGAATTTTTTAATATAGTTGCCAACACTTTATTGTACGAATTTTGGTAAATTCAAATCTTGTATTAATTTTTGGACACCCTTTATTTGCTTTTGGAAGCATGTGGACATCTTTGATCGTGTTATGGAAGAATCGGACATCGTATTGTAAGATGAATTGTTTCACTAAAATGAGAAATGCTGTTCTAAAGGAAAATCTGTTTCTAAAGGAATGAAGAGGAATCCGAACAGCATCTGTCTTGTTGACAGTCGCATAAAAGCCAAAAAAAAAAAAAAATTAAGAATATTTCTAAGAAAGATAATTTTTCAGCAAAGCTTTATAAGTGTATTTCATTATTGCATGAGAAATATTTCAACACTCAATGTTAATTAGCAGTTATATCATTTGATATTTTAAGAAGCAATAATTTTTTCTGTGTGCTGAGGAGAAATTGGCAGCTTTTTCGCAGGTGCACTTTAGAACATAAGAAAAAATATTTCCCCTTTTATCAACATATAAAAGAATGAAACTATCCTTCGAATTGACCAGTGTTCCTACTAAAACATCGAAATGAATTCTTCTGTTTTTGTGATCGCGTTGGCAATATTGGTAAATAAAATCTTCCTAATTTTTTTTCCTAGTATATCATCTAAACTGTATTTTAGTGGAGAGTTAAAATCAAAAGAAACTCCAGCAGAAATATTCTTGGAGAGAAATTCGTTCCAAAATTGGTCTCCATTAAGTAATGGTTGTAGAACCCTTTATTCCATTCCTGAGATATATATAGAATTGTTTAGGATGGTTTTGGCTGTTGTCTCAAAAATTCGTGCACAATTTTGAAAATAAATTGACTCAAATGTTTCCAAAAAATATTTAATGTTTAATTTGAAAAATATTTTATTTTGGATTTATCCTTGTGGAATGGTTAATTTATTAATTTTATTCTATCTTTGCATGAATTTTTTTATAAAAAATGTGAATTAATCTCTTAATGATTGAAACGGTAATCGCTTTAAATACGATAATTAACTCTTTATAACAGAGCAATAAGTATGCAAATTGAATGCTAATCTTAATGATTAATCAAGTTGTTTCAGGTGACAAAATATTTCAGTGAAATGCATATCATATAATATAATAATATTAGGACTACATTCGGAAATTTTAAAATTTATAATTGAAGAATATGCTTTTTTTATGAATCTTCATTGAGAATTTCATCAGTCTCCTTGAATTTTGTTTTATCCGCGCTCTTTAAATCTAATTTTGTTTAATAACTGATTTTTTTTTCTCATACACGTCAAAAACAAAATTTTGTAGAATCCCATCGTTTCAGACCTCTCTGCGTTAAAAAAAAATCAATTTTTCTAATAATGTCTGTCTGCTTATAAACATGATGATTTAAAAACTATTTAAGCTAAATGTACTAAGTTTGATATTTCATCTTTTGTGGCACTAGCTTCATAAGCCAGTTAACAGACTCTCGTCAGAGGCGCTCACTTTTGTCTTGTGGTTATGTTACGCGGCTATGGAACATAGTGTCGCAGGTTCGATCCTCGCTCATCGCAATTTGCCTCAATGGTGACCCGGATGTGATTTGAACACGTAACCTTCTGATCGTTGGCGTTATTCAAATGGGTACGGGTGCATTAGACTCAGCAGCCGATGCATCAACATCAATATATCGTTCATCTCCCCTCTAACTCGCTGGAGGGAGAGTCTGTGATGAAAGCTTATAAGCCAGCTACGAGGCACGAGTAGTTACTTTTGTCTTGTGATCTTGTTACTAGGCTGCGAACCACAAGGGCCCAGGTTCTATTCTAGCCAACTCAATTTCCACACTTTGTACTAAATGTGTAGAATTCTGTTAAGTTTTGACTTAAATTTATTCGCAGAAGATTTTTCTGTCTGTCTGTAAGAATGTAAGTAAGAACGATAGCTAAAAAAAATGCAAACATCCAGATGGATAAATTTTGATATATACTTTCAGCATCTGAAGTATACATTCATATCAAATTTCGTATCAAATCCTTCAAGGAATGGATCGTTTGTCCATCAATACATCGTATTAACAAACCCGACAACTGAGAGAAATAAATTTTAGTACTGAGAGAAATAAATTTAGTAATTAGTACATTTTAGTACATAATTTTATACATAATAGTAGTACAATTTTAGTACATAATTTTATACATAATAGTAGTACAATTTTAGTACATAATTTTATACATAATAGTAGTACAATTTTAGTACATAATTTAGTTTTTGACTAAAATTTTAGTTCAGCATCAATTTTTGGTTTAAGTTTAAAGTTTTGGTTCAATAAGTTATCAATTTTTGGTCTTCAATAGACAAATAAGTGTCCAAAGTGAATATTCAGTTTTCATCAATATTCTAAAAGATAAAAAAAAACTTTGAAAATAAAACTCTGAGCACTCTTGGCGCTCATGGTCTTTCTCAACGTACAAATTATTTTATGTGGGGTGTAAGGGAGGGGATAAAACTTTTATTCGGAAACATATGAGAAAAGGCAAACCCCTACTGAATTTATCATTGTTCTTCCTTTCCGTTGACCATTTAAATATTGCTTCACCAAAATATTACAAGTATATTGTACGATATTAAACAATATTCGCAATATTATCTAATATTTTAGCGCACAGTATTGTTAAATATTGCTTCACTCCAATAGTACAAGTATATTGTACAATATTGTACGATATTAAAAATATTCGCAATATTATCTAATATTTTAGCGCACAGTATTGTGCAATATTGCATCACCCCAATAGTACAAGTATATTGTACAATATTAAACAATATTCGCAATATTATCTAATATTTTAGAGCACAGTATTGTGCAATATTGCACAGCATTCTGCTCCACCTGGGCACTGCACATTTTGTAATATTTCATTATATTGTCATTTGTTACAACTGCTTTTAATTGCGAGAATCCTAGTAAAGAATATTTCTTGAAACGAACATCACTGAAGGCATCCTCTCTAGTAAATATTGTGTCTTGATAAAAATCTTCATCTATCCTGTTACAAACCACTTTCTCGAAGGCAATTTCCATTTGTCATCCATTTTCTAATGCTGTTTATCTTTGTTGTTAATTATTATAACTCGCCATTTTTATCGCCAAATACGCCAAGGTCGATGTCGACCTGACATCCATTCAGCATTCATTAAGAATACCTATAAATCTCTTTTAACTAATGATATTAATATCGATGAAAGGAATATTACATCCGTGTCAATATATTAAAATGATTTAGATTATTAAAATAAATTAAGAGAAAATAATGTTTAATTTCTTTTATTCTCTTGACAGATGATTGCTGCAGTAGATGGACAAATAGCATGAGGGCGTAACACTTGCACTAACGACCAAGTACTGCTTCCTTTTCACGTGTAACAATTATATCGGAAGAGGTAAGAAACCCAAATTGTATTATTTTCATAAATTCATTGTCTATAGATTATGAAACTTTTTTTACATTGAATGTATTAACATATATTCACTATTTGCTCGCAATGCAGAACAATGGATTTCTCAACTACATAGTATCTGGATTTCCAACATTATCTGGCAGATTTTGAAGCCAACATCTAGGTTGAAATCTATTTTATTGTACCTATTGATATTGTCATCAGACTGGTACCTCAAACACGCAATCGGAGTAGTTCTTTTGACAACCCTATTGCTGATTTGTTTTCTAATATTTACTCTTTCTAATTTGTACACCAGGGAACAGGGAATGACAAAACCCAAATTTAGGATTTTGATACAAAACTAGAATATGAATTCAAATTTTGAATCAAATCTATCAGCCTTTCTGTACTTTGTATGCATATAAACGAAATAATTCAAATCCGCAAGGACAAATAAATGAAATTTGATAAACTTCTGTTATAATAGATCTATGCCGGCGTCCTTGCATAGGGGTAGTGCAACTTCCCCGTGATTTGGGTGTCCCGGTTTCGAATCCCGGTTTGGGAATGGTTGTTCTTCATCTGTGTTCTATCTGTGAGGTGTGTGAATGTTCTCCCCCCCCCCAGTAAAAAGAGGTTGTGCAAGCGAATGTGTGAGTTTCATCTTCGTATGAGCTAGAAGTCAGACTTCTGCCCTCGGGTGCTCAGGGGTCTTTAGGGACCCTCAGAAGCTACTTCACCCCTTTTCACCCCTTCACCCCGTAACGCGAACAAGACATCATCATTATAGATCTATGTTGAATTTTGGTTTCAATTGGCTAACATTAAATCGCTTCCAAATTGCATAATTGAGTTTCTTCATTATATTATAAAGCCTTAAATTGCTCATGTAAGGGACTCTAAAAAGAAAAATCTGAGCACTTCAGCAAATCTGAGGCCATTCATTGCTTTGCTCAAAGTACTTGGCTTTAGAAAATGACGATACCATTTTTATAAGAGAATATGCGAGAAATATTCTAGGAGAACATTCCATCTGTTTTATCATCGTGAAAGAATTTTGAGTAATATTCTGACAGATGTGATAAATATGAAACTATGATAATTTACTGTCATAAAAATGTAATTCAGTTTCAATTAGAGTATTTAGAAAGCAGTTATCAAGCACAAAATGAGAAGTTAATTAAAAATGGTAAGATTTGTATTGTATATACTTACTTTGTCTTTGTTTAATACATGTTTTATTTTGTTAGGTGGATATTGCTACTTTGGCCGATGTGCACCTGGCCTTCAATGTCGCTTTGTAGTAAGTATCTTTCACTTTGCCATAGTCCCGAGTAGATCTGCTTCAGTTTGCCTCTTTATATCAACAAAGATGGCAAGTGGCAAGTCGCCAAAGTAAAAAAAACAAAACAAGATGACTGCTAACGGCAAACAATGCAATGAAGCAGTCACCTAAAAGTTGCCAATTTGTTTGGATTGTCATATTTAATCTAAACGAATTTTATTTTGATATGAAAAAAAATACTTATACATAATTTTATTAGTTTAAATTGTTGAGTTGAGTATCTAAATAGGCCATTACTTTACGATACTTTGTCGTGTAAGAATGGATGGGAAAAAGTTAGAAAATTTGAAGATAGGCTTTTCGGATTTAAATGAAAAAACTAATAATCTGAGAGGAGCTGTTTAAGCATAAAAGTGGAAGGTGTTTAAAAAACTTGTAAAATGAAGTGTCAGACGTTATGATAATTTAATTAAGTCAAGATTTAATTTTTTTAAAGTATAAATATAAATTTTTTTTTTTTTTGTCTTAAATTTGAGTGAAGTATATGGAATTTTATTAAAGTAAGTGTTACATAAAAGAGAATACTTTAAAAAAACTATAAGATTGATATTAAAGTTATTTTTTGAAAGATTCGATATTTTCTAGAAAAGTATTGACATCGACAGATTCTTGTACTTTTTAAACATACAAAATTCACAAATCAGAAATATTATATAAATATTCTTTTTTGTATTTAAAATGATATTATAATTGTCTATTTTTTAAAAAGTTACGGAAATCACATTTGCAAAAGAAAAAAATAATTAGCTTATGGTGAGATGTTCTCAAAAAGTTTTATACAGTAGAATTCGAGAGCCTAAATGTCATCACAAAATACATAAATGCTTAATGATTGAGACGAAATATTAAGCTCAAATTTTATTTCAATTTCATTTTTTTTTATGAAACTGCATTTTTTTTTCAAAAAATAATACTTGTAATGCTGCGTAAGATTGGAAATTTTCTTTTTGTTGTGCTTTTGTCAATTTGTACTTCATTAAACTTGCATTAACTAGTGCACTCTTTTCCGGACAAAGAGCTATCTTAAAGGCCAAGATGTGCATTTATTATCCCATAATCTGTTATAAAAATCACCTCTTTAGTCATGTGTGGCTCAGATTTTAAAATGATGTAAACGCTTTTCCGATTTAGTTGTTAATTTTCACCTAGATAGTAGTTTTTTAGTTTTGGAAAGATCATAAAAAAGATTGAGGTACGATTGGTTGATACGAGAGTCTATTTTTTTTCTTTTTAATCCGATAAACATTAAAAAAGACAGAAGTAAAGAACAAATGAATTTATTGCCGAAATTATACACGAAAATATTTACCTTTCGGCTTCAGGTGTCCAATCCCCTTTTCGAAGAATGTTGTTTCTTGTAATGTGAGATGGGATTAAACATTTCTTTGAAGTTCCTAATTATGCTGAAAACTTTGGCCTCCCAGTCAGATCTTCATTTTAGAGTAATGACGAAAATCCTTCTTATTTAAGCCGCTTTCTCAATGAAGGGGAACAGAAGACGCAAATCTGTCTCAATACATCCAACTGAAAAGATGGATTGAGTTTGAAAAGAAACGGGAAATGCTAGAACGCCAGAGTACATTCGTTCCAAACAAAATGCCAAAATTGTGACTTTGGGTAAATGTTTTAGATATTTCCTATTTTATATTATTTCAGTAGAAAACATAAAGAACTTTCAGACAAATAAAAAGCTTTAAATGAGCATTAAATGAACTTTAAAGTCCATCTCACATCACTGGCTACAATGCTCTTTGACGAGGCGACAAGAAACCTGGCCCACAGATACGACAGATATCTAAATCTTCATGGGTTTGTGGTGAAAGCTTATAAGCCAGTTAACACACGGCAGTTGCTTTTGTTTTGTGGTCTTGTTACTCGGCTGCGAACCCCAAGGTCCCAGGTTCTATCCTCGCTCATACCAATCCGCCACAGGTTCTTATGAAAGAGAAAAAATAGTAATGTTTGAATATATCTTTCATTAAAAACTTGTTTTGTTCTAAATTTTTTTTATGCTCATAGCAGTTTAACAGTCTTTCTTAAGTGATAAAGTACAATATGAATTTGTGACATTGAAATAATGGAATGATTATCCGAAATTGGGACAATAGTTGATACATATTTATGTAAACATTTTGGCATTCATAGTACATCTTAACTTTAACAAGACAGTTTGTATATTATTATTTTTATTTTTATTTTTTCTTTTAATATGACATTTTTCTTTGTTTAAGAATTAATGTATTTTTTTTCCAGAACCTACAAAAAGTGTGCGTTTGAGGCGAATATATGACATTTCTTTCCTGGTGTATTCCTGACGATAACACATACAGTGGAATAAAACAATACATAATACTCACATTCGATTATTAACTGAATTAAAAGTGTTTTTCTGAAATTTGTGGAATTTCCTTTCAATAAAACTAATAAAACGATTACAAAAACAATTCTTGTTTTGTGTTCCTTTTTAATCTTACCTTTTAATTTTTTCATATATGGAGTACAGAAACGGGCTATTGCTCATATACTTGATATTAAGCGTCAAAATATTCATAATTGAGATTTTGGCTAATTTCTGCGTTTTTGGCGCCTCTGAGTCCGAAAAACACATTTCTATAATGATGTCAGTCTAAGAGCACGATAACTGTAAAATCGCTTTGACATTTGATGAAATTCAGTATACGAATTTAACATAATATTGTCACGTAGGTACTTTAATGTGGAACTCAATGACACACACAAGAAGTAGAGCTAAACCAATTTATTAACTCAGAACACAGTGACTGACAAATCTGCTGCTTTTATACTAGCAGGGAAAGTTCCAGAATACTTTTCTGGAGACAGTAAGAAAAGTCTAGAACACTTATCTGGTAAACTAAAGAAAGGTCCAGAATCTGCTGGGACATGAAATAAAGGAGAACACAAAATCAAGGAATTAAATATTTACACCAACTATGAATCGCATTGTCTCTAGCAGGATTCGAACTTACGATCTCTTGATTATGAAATCAGTGCCATGGAGAGTCGACTGCCTTTTTTCAATGCGGCAATATTTGTAGAAATCAAATTTTGAACGAAAGCCATTCAGAGAAAGTTTGTAGATACATCTGCTTGAGCATAAGTGCACACGACAAGTACAAAACATGAAAATCTAGAAATATTAAATTTGGTGCTCAAATTTAGTTTCCAATGTTTAACTCCTAATCACATTTTGGTGAAAAAAAATCCATCAAGGGAAATTTGACTTAATCGGATATTACAGGAAAATGGCTTGCAAAATAAATACACATTTTCCTTCACTAAGCTGCGATATACAAATGTTCATGTGTGAAACTCTGAAAATAAAAATCTGAGCACTCCTGATGTTCACAATCTTACTCAAGATTCACATTTTTATACTGAGAGGAGAGAGATAACACCTCTATTAAGAAATATGCGAGAAAACTCCGGCAAGACCAATGCTGCTGTTTCATTAAGATTAGTAGGGATTCTACTTAGTCTATTTCTCCCTTTTGTCGAAAGAGTGGTCATTAGCTCCACTCCCATAAGTTGCACCTTACAGAATCACTTTTTACTTGCAAGTATTTCACTTCTTTTTCCAAACAAATCAACGATCCGCGGTGGCCTGGTGGTAAGGTCTCGGCTCGTGAGCCACAAGGTTTCAGGTTTGAGACCCAATTTCACGGAACAACCGTCGTGTAAGGGGGCCTGCTACACGATAACTCCGTCAGGGCTAAATGATCTTTCACTGGTGTGGTGAAGGGGGAGTGTGTGCCATCCTCGTCATCTGACCGTGGTTCAAAATTACAAGGTCCGTCCCAAAATAGCCCTAGTGTTACTTTACAACGGGACGTTAATATAATTAAACTAAACTAACTAAACCAAATAAATCAAAGCATACATTACGGCTAAATTGAGATTAGATAAATGTAATCTAATTAATTGATTGAAATTTAAAAACGTAAATTATGTATTTCCAAAGACAGCAAACGAATGCAAAAATTCTGAACATCCTAAAACATCAGAAAAAAATAAATAGTTGGTTTCGAAATTCTATCTTTATGAACATGGAACAAGACAAATAGAATAAAATTACATCATAAGCTATGATGAAAAGAATTTTTTAAATATAATCTATAATAATAATAGCATTAAAAGCCAGATTTGATTTGATTATTTTTTTTATTCCTAATAATATTCCCATGGCTCTGACTGTAAGATAATCCCATGAACATTAATTTTCTTTTGGGACTTTGCTAATTCAAGATTTTTAAAAATATATAAATGATATATTAAACCAATAATAATCTGAAGAAATAATACCTCCCCCCCCATTCTTACTGAAGATCAGCGAAGATGCTCGTTGAATTCATCCATGAAACAAGGAATTAAAAATAATATAAGAAATGTTTATTTCAATCATTATTATATTAAATAAGGGAGAAATGCTCCAATCATTAAAACACAAAAAGTTGAAAAAGATAATGAAACTATAACATTTGACGTTGAAATTTTATTTTTGAATTTTTAATCCGATAAACTTTTACTATGCTTTCTTTTTAAAAAATTTGAAATATTTGTTAAATTATGTAAGATGTTCAAAACAATTTTCAAAAAAATTATTTTCTCAATCATTAGAAACAATACTACTCTGAAGTATGTGCAAATACAGTCCTTTAAACCACCACGAAATATCAAATAAAAAATGTCCATATTGAATTTTGAAGTTCAATCTTCGAGATCATCATTCCCGGGTGAATCATCATTTCCGGGTGGCAATATTTTTGCACAATTACAGTACAATATTCTATTATTCAATATTACTCAATGTTGTGAATATTGTTTAACATCATAGAATATTGATAGCACAGCCTGTTGCACAATATTGTACAATATTATATTATTCAATATCTAATATTATACATTGTTGAGAATATTGTTTAATTTCGTACCATATTAGTACCAGAGCATGTTGCGCAATATTGAATAGTATTGTGAATATTGTTTAATAGCATACAGTATTGATAGAACAGCCTGTTGCACAATATTATTTTAATTAATATTTAATATTATACATTGCTATGGATATTGTTTAATATCACACAATATTGGTACCACAACAAGTTGAACAAATCGTACAATAATATATTTTTCAATATTCAATACTGTGAAATGTTGTGGATATTACTTAATTTCATACAATATCGATATCACAGCATGTTGCACAATATTATATAATATTACGAATATTGTCTAATATCAGACAATATTCATAGCACAGCCTGTTGTACAATATTGTATAATATTATGTTATTCAGTATAGAGATGACGAATATTTTCAAAGCGGTTATTACGTAACCAATATCAAAAAGTCACAAATACAAGTGATCAATACTTTTCAAAGAGGGGTGTGATTCAAATCCTTGATACGATCTTACTGATGATATTTCGATTACAGGTTTTGGATCACGATAGAAAGTAACAATCGATACGATATCACTGAAATTTGCCGGAGCGGTGACTTTACTGGAAAGTAAGAATCGATACGATCTGTCCAATGGAAGCTCTCGAAAGAAATATGTGATTGGATTGAAAAGTGAACGGGCCGGTTATTGGAATTATCGTATCGTATCATTGAATTGCATATCACTGAAATTTATCGGAGCGGTGATTTCACCGGAAAGTGCGAGGCTTCACTGGAAAGTGCGAAGTCACCGCTCCACTTTACGGGAGTGACCGATATTCGTATTTGTTGATGCGCTATTCCATACAGATCATTTTTAATTGCTCGTGACATGATTGACTTTGATTACATGTACTCTGTTTACTGCTGGCGCCATCTATTGGTAGAATATAGGACTAAAGTAAACATTTTAAAAAAATGACATATATTTTTAACTCATCTTTTCCAGAAAATGGTTCACTCTAATAAATAAATTAAATAAATAGTTTTGAGAAAAAAAAATTTAAGAAGTAAGCTGAAACAGATAAATTAATTCAATCACACGTTAATTAAATTAGTAAATTAAGTATTAATTACAATTAATAAATTTTATATTTAATATTAAGTAATAATTTTTAATTAATAATATGATTGAAATAACAGATATTTGGAACGCATATTTAAAAATAACAGTAGCAATATTATTTGTTATTCAAAAAATCGTGGATTATGCATGTCTAATTCAGTATTCATTAATAATAGGGATGACGAATATTTTACGAGCGGTTATTAAGTAACCAATATCAAAAAGTCACAAATACCAGTGATCAATACTTTTCAAAGAGGGGTGTGATTCAAATCTTTGATACGATCTTACTGGTGATATTTCGATTACAGATCTTGGATCACGATAGAAACTAACAATCGATACGATCTGCGAATGGGTTAAAAAGTGAACGAATCGGTTATTCTTAGAATTATCGTATCATTGAATATCACTGCATATCACTGAAATTTATCGGAGCGTTGACTTCACTGCGAAGTGTAAGACTTCACTGGAAAGTGTGAAATCACCGCTCCACTTCATGGGAGTGACTTTGACTCTCCGATATTCGCATTTGACGATGCACTATTCCATAAGGATCATTTTTAATTGCTTGCGACATGACTGCATATATACTGTTTACTACTGGCTCCATCTATTGGTAGAATATAGAACTAAAGTAAACATTTTAAAGAAATAACATTCATATTAACATTACCATTAATTAAAATTTTTCAGAAAATTGTTTACTCCAATAAAGAAATTAAATAAATAGTTTTAAAAAAAATCAAATTTAAGAAGTAAGCTGAAATAGATAAATTAATTCAATCATACGTTACTTAAATTAGTAAGTTAAGTATTAATTACAATTAATAAATTTTATATTTAACACTAAGTAATAATTTCGAATTAATAATATGATTGAAATAACAGATATTTGGAACAAATATTTAAAAATAACAATAGCAAAATTATTTGTTATTCAAAAAATCGCGGATTATGAATCTCTAATTAATAATATTGAGAATATTGCTTAATACCATACAGCATTGTACAAAATATGTGAACTTCTAGGGTTACGACTACTCGCGTATCAAATTCCATAGCTTAAGAGAAATAACTGATTTAAAGTTTATACACATCAATATATCCTTTTAGAAGCATAGACAGTTATCTTTGCCGCATCCCAAGATCCTCCATACTCGAAATAAATTCTTGCCACTATTATACCTATCCGACATAAACTTGATTCGGTAGGAATCAGGCCAATAAAAAGCACTGAAAAGGCTGCATCCATTTCTCATTAAGGTAATAGAATACCCTTGTCATCTGACTGCCATTCTCCTGTGAACTCTTTAATACACAACAATTCCTTTCCTGCCTTTATTGCTGGGATGCTTTCCGGTCCACTTAAGGAGTCGGGTGTTACTCCCATTATTGCCGGAGACCCAATACACAACTTGATAAAGGCTTTGTTGTGAGAAGAGCAGTTCTAGGATTCCATTTTAGTGCTGCTTTTATTATACCAAAGGTTCTTTTCATCTTTTCATAGAATCATCTGGTTGGGATGTCATTTATTCTTGCGCTGGAGGCTGTTCTATTCGCGAATGCTTCTCTGGCGGATTATTATATCTAATATCAAATGGCTTATGGCGATCAGCTGATGTGTTTGGGTGCAATTTAATATGTTATGCATGACATATTTTTCATGGTGCTTTTAACAAATTATTTTTAGGCATGAAACTGTGATTGACATTACAGTCTCGCTATTTTATTAGCATCATTTCATTTCATTTGTCTGTTCTGTGAATTGTGTATATGGAACATTGTTAAGGAATCAAGTCCCATGACGTCATAGTGCTATTAAAACAGTAGTATTTAATTGATCTTCTAGTGATCTTTATATACTGTAAATTCACTCTCTAATCTTTTATTTGACTTACACAGATATTGTAAAGTATCTTTTCCCCTTAGTTTTCAATAATAATGAAACGATTTCGAGATTAAATATTTGATGGAACAATAAAAATCTTCTTGCTGCAAATAAATCTACTGTTAAAAATTATGCAAAAAAAAAAACATTTTTGCTGAAATTTACTAAAAATATATGCAACAGTTAAATTTGTATCATTGGAAAGATAATTTAAAATGGTGTAAAAATCAGTTTCTTAAAATAATATTTTTGTGAGTTATTGAGGAAACGCTTAAATTATCGTTTAATTTTTAATTAATTAAATTTCATGAAAGTTTTTTTAAAAATCGCTCCGAGGTGTCTATTTCAACCTATCAAAGTATATCTACACCAAATTTGGTAGCTCTGATTTTATAAACATTTTAGATACATACGCACATTTTTCTTTATTACTAGTAGTGATAGAGATACATTCTAGATATCTATTAATAATAAAGAAGAATGCCCGTATATATTATGTCATTCCAAAGACCATATTCTTTGTCCTTGAGCTGTTATATTCAACAGAAATAAACTTTGAAGGAAGGAAATGCACCTCACGGTAAGAATTTTTTGAAATTTTAATTAAAATTTAATCGGAATTTTAGTTTTTTTTACGTTGTAACTTCCGAAAAAATCATTGCACAAAATTATCTTTTACTGTTAAAATTCGAATTTTTTTTCTTTTAATAACAAATAAGACACTATTAAATTTTTGTCTTGAATTAAAATAAAATTATTATTATTTCGTAATTTTCAACAATAGATTTTGTTTTTGCACTGCAATTTTAAACAATTGTAAGACTTCGTCACATATTTAATCACCGTTGAAAGCAGAAGAACAATTTATATTTCGGCAATTTACATGCAGAATAGGACTAACCACAAATTAAAGATCGAACGCCTATAAAAATGTACTTTTAATAGTACTATGTTGGCATGCGTGTTCATTCCATTTGTTGTTGCTGTTTCTTATGACGCTTGCCATGGACCAGTCCGCTGTTACGAAAACAGCGATTTTAAACCGGTGGGGGAGCGTCTCTTGCTTGTTATAGTAGCGCCATCTAGGGCCAAGAGAACGACTTAGCTACACACACGTCACACCCCTTTTTACGGGGAGGACTTCGTTCACTCACCCACAGATCGTAATTTAGACCTGAATCAGAGAACGATCACCCCTGATCCAGTACCCCCAGTGGTATTACTCTCGACATGGAGGACTTCGTGACTACGACAGATTTAACGCGCGTCAGCCACCAAGCACGCGGGGAATCTTCAGTCGGCAGGGTTTGAACTCGCAACCAAAAGGCCGCGAATTCAAGACTACCAACCAGGCTATCCCGGCCCTTTTTGTTTGTTCATGGACTCAGTAAACAGAAAAGATGTCAGGGTATTAAAAAAATGTCTATTACAAATGGATGCTAAAAAAGCATTTTCTGAAAGAATCAGGTGCATAAAAAATTCAAAACATTTAACTCCGTTTAATTCTTGAGATTCAATTAAAATTAAATTGAGTCAATAGTCCTGACGAACCAAGAAGCCATCAAAGCCGAAGAGCGATGAATCATAAAAAAATATTTGATGAATTCCATGCAGTGGAAGAAAATCGAAATTAAGAGTCATTGCTTTATATTATAGTATTGTTCGCTTTGCTATCATAATTTGGCGAAGAGTGGCTGATTAGAATATATATTTAACAAATCAAATATTTTCAATTTCTCAGCAAAATTAAGAAAATCAGAATGTTAACACATATTCTATTTATAGAATAGCTACGTATCATCATCATGGCTAAATCGATTCCATTCATCATTACAATAATTCTGTCTTTCTTTGTGTGTGTGTGTGTGTGTGTGTGTGTGTGTGTGTGTGTGTGTGTGTGTGTGTGTGTGTGTGTGTGTGTGTGTGTGTGTGCTTGGTCTAACTTGTCAATATATATTTCCAAATTCTTAATTTTCTTCTGACGTATGCCACTTAATAACTTCCGTGACAGGAATTAAATTCTCTTGACCAAATTCTGGAACTCATCTCCTAAAGAAGATTTTGTCATGATTCGAAAATATTCGGGACCTGCAATTTATCACTATGTTTCCAAATGGTTGCCAAGACAAGGTATCTTTAACACATTCAGCATCCGTTAGAGTAATCTGTAAAACATTCTTTCATACAGTGAAACTATTATAAATATTATAAATTCAGAACACTGCAATGACCAATTCTTACTTGATTCCGTCCTGGATATGCGTCTAATATCTTCAGATCTATTCTTGTACATAGAGGTGTGCAGAGTCGTTTAAAGAATGAATTACCAACAGTGGTCGCTGTCTTCGTTTTCATTTTGACTCAAAATTAGAGGTCCATCTCAGATAGCAAGACTCTTAAGTTAATCTTTTTAATCAATAGGACTATATTGAATTGCGATATAATAACAAAAGCGAACAGTTCAAAATTTCCCTTTCATGGTCTGATCGCTGTACTTGATAAACAACAAATGTAAGTCATATCACTGACTCTCAAACCCGCCCGAATGCCCACGGATAAAGAAAACTGAATGACCGGACAGCCACAACAACAACACTGGCGGGAACTGTGGTTGAGTCTTAAGGGCAATCACCGGTCACAGTACAACCCAACCCGAAGGAAGTCATCGATGGAAGGAGTCAGATCCCTCACCTTTTTGTGCACCCTCCAGGGTGGCGAGATCCAATCACCATACCAGAAGCATCTCATCTTCTTTTCGAGGTGATTCCAGGGGTTAACAACAAATATAAACCATTTGAAAAGTGTTGCTATCTAGTTCATTTAAGAGAGCTAAAAGATTTTCAGTCTACTTGTTCTGTGTTAGAAAGAAAACGTTTTTCAATTTTGATCTTCAGTTCGATTCAACATCTGATAGATTCACTTTCCTCCCCAGTCATACACTATTCCTCAGGATTCACCTAAAGTTCTTAACACATTTCCGAATCAAATATAAAATTAATTATTCGACGAAGTAGAGAGCGATTTGCCATAAAAATCTTCTAGCATAAAATTTTTTCATAATTCATAAAGCAATGTAATTCCTGAATTTCCCTCAAAGGTGACTCTGCATTTTACTTCAAAAAAAGAAAGAAAAAACAAACAAACATCGAAGATGCAACTATTTCTTTATATAATTTATTTAAATATTAGGTTTTTTGAGATTTTTCAGATTAAATATAAATGCCTATGCGATGTTGTCATGTAATATTTAAAATCATTTAAAATCTATGTTTATATGCAAGTGAATTAAATTAAAATTCTACATAAAATGCTACGAAAGAAGCTCAAATTAAAATATACTAATAGATTGCCGATGATGAATATTTACTAGTTCCTAGTGAAGGAATATTTGTTTGTATTTGTTTAAGATTCCATGTTCTTTTTAAGGGGCAGCGCCATCTATGTGATGAATTCAACATTACTTATTTTTATTAATATGCTGTGAGAGAAGAATTTTATATAGTGAGAAGAATTTTAACCCTAATCATACTTTTTTAAGACAGTTAATTGATTCCATATTTCATTACAAAATGTTTCTGGAACTTCTGGTACATCTTATATATGTCTAATTATGAAAAAGATTAATGCAGTTTGTGTACTTGTCAACCCTTTTGCCCAACAGCTACGAAATTCGGTACATGCATACCTTGAAAATGTGCACTTGTTGAGTGCTGTTGTTTTCCGTTTTAATTTAAGAAAAAATAAACTGAATGTTGGGATTTTCTTCAAAAACTTTTGAAAATATTATTGCAACAAATTATTGCAATAACAAATTTGAAACTGTTTAAATTTTTTTTTTTTTTAAAAAAAAACGTCTTTTTAATAATGGCAACTTAATAGTCATGCACAATTTTTCCGCGTTTTGGTAATTTTTTATATATTTTTTTGCTTAATTTCCAACAATACAATAAATTGTTGTCCTGAAATTCAAACCGTTTTCATTGTTTCATTAAATAGGTAATTAACTGATTTTTCTTACGTAGTTGAAAGTTGTAGATGAATGATTCTATTTAATATCGGCTTTGTTAACAGGCTAATAAAAAAAGGAACTACAATGCCAAGAAATTTAGAAGATAGGAGAACTGCACATTTATGTTTTTTATACAGCTAAGACTTGTTTGAACTGGTCTTAATTAGAAATCTTTATATACACAATGAACAGAATATACGAAAGGAAGTTAAAGTAACAAGATTTTTATACCTGATAATGTGAGCGGATGAAAATATATCTAAACGATTTATTTGGAATTTAATATCCTACCAATATCCTCGCTGAACCAACTGATCGCAAAAGACGAGAAATACCAAGTAAAAAAAAAGATTCAGGAAATGTCCACCTTTTTTGCCAGCTCTATATCCATAAAACCGATTACTATAGCGCTGGGATCACCATCCTTTCTTACTAGACACTATTCACTCAAACCAATTCTTTTTACATATATCTAGGCAGTATAAACTCGATTCTCCACTCATCAAGATAAGGAAAAAGGCAGCATCAAATTCTCGTTTGGGGAAATAGAATACTCTTGTCATAAGACTGTCTTCATCCTCTGGGACATGACAGTTACTGTCGACTTTTATTGTTTCCGACACTTAAAGAGTCGGGTTATACGCCTATTATTCCCAGACTTTCCGAGCTGAACTTGATAAGGCTTTTGTTATGGGAAACACAAACTGCGGAGGTGTTTTTTTTTTTTTTTTTTTTTTACTGTTGCTATTAAATAGAAACGTCTTTTCATTTTTCCTCCGATGTAACCATCTGTTTACTGATATAATTTAGTCAAATGTGGATTGATGAGCTCTATACTGTATGAGTAGGATATGTATTGTAAATAATAAAATTGAATGTGAAATGGTTTTGTAAAGAATTGATAAGAAAAACGTAGAATAATGTCTGATTTATCATTATTCGAAAAGACATGGTGTCTTAAGTTCTTTGAAGAACTCATTATTCTTAATGAATCGTTGTGTTCTGTCTGTAAATCAAATTTCTACATCTTTTAAATTACTTGAATGCTTTTAAAAAGTTTTTAGGATTAGATACGTTCAATTTTTAAATTACTTATGTGTTTTTTTAATGTTTTAGAATTAATTATATTGTTAGACATTTAAAGAAAAACCATGCGAAAGTTATTTTCGGATCCGAATTTTACGGTCCTTGTGTTGTTTTTCCAATCCCGTTCCATGATCTCAATGAAAGTAAACAAACCGATGATTCGAACCTGACGTTTTTGCGAGTTTTGTGGTTGGCAACAATCGCAATGCAAATCGAGCAACTATTTTTATTTCGGCTCATTTTGTAGTTTCTAGGTAGAAGAGAAGGAGATGGAATATGAGAAATGTGTTTAGCTCTAAGAGGGAGAGCGTCGACTGTTTTCGGCTATGCAACTGTATGTTGCTTCAACATTTTAACTATGCCGATTAGTTATTTTAGACGGTTCGAATCTGAGGTCTGGTAATGTGGATTTAAGTTTTTATTATTCAACTTATTATTTTGATTGCTCCAGTGACGAGCACATTGACTTTATTCTTGATTTTTAATAAAAGTCATTTTTTAAGAAACTGCTTTCATCTTTATGCCTTCTTGACACAAAAATTTCACTGCTTGCTTTACTAAAGTTTGGGTTAGTTTACCCTAAAGTATAACAGAGTTGATTATGAGGCTAGAAGGATAACAGTTGGTTATAGGCCCAGAAGTTTAACATATATTCAGTTCATAAAGTTTTAATGCTTTTAAAAATTGATAGTACTCCATTTTTAATTGAATAATGGATTTTCATTGTTTTTAAAATTGAAGGTATTTACCTTTTAAATTCTGCTACATTTTTTTTTTTTTTTTTTTTTTTTTTTTTTTTTTTTTTTTACAATTTCTGATTCTTACTGTGTGTTTGAATGTTTTTAGATATTTTATATTTTTTTGCACTTGTTTTTAATTTTGTATTCAATCTATTACTAGAGTTCTTTTTTTTTCATCTCTTTTTAATAAATAAACAAATTGTCATATTACATGTTCATATGACCAATACCGTCAGTGCTTAATTTGATGCACATTTAATTTTTAAAAATGTCTAAAAAAACTAATCAATTTTAACTTTAAAAAACTGTTAATAGTTTTAATTTATATAAAGTAAAGAATTATAAACTAGATTAGTAACAATAGATATGAAAAACAAAAGGTTTTCATTCAATAAGCTTGCATCTTACGCACACAGGAACTCATTTTAATGTGTCCCACTAGAAAATGGCGTTGTTATTTGTTCGATTTTGAGAGAGTAGATCAGATATCTAATCGTTCCACACTATTCATTTACATAATAATTCAGTTTGCTTTACTTAATTCATAAAAGGGACGATTTATCCTTGGTTCAAAAGACCAGAAAACAATCTCAATATTCCATCCACTCGAAAGGCTAATTCTTCATAAATGTGTCTCTTTTTAACAATGGCTTTTTTTTATTTAATAGTTTTTTATCCGCAGTAATCTTGTCAGCTCTGCCAGTCTCAATAATTGACCTGTGACTCAAGAAGTGAGAAACGTCGTTAGGATTTTCTGGTAAAAATTTGAAAGATTTTGAAACGTTTTGTTTGGTTTGTTTTGTTTCTGGTTTATTGGCTCAAGAACCATTCATTGACCATATTGAGCCAGATATACAGTTGGATACATATTGACTAATAAAAGTTTTAATCATGACTGATTAATTTTTTTTAAATAGTTGTGAAACTTCTCAAGTAAAGACAGTTCAAAAGATATTCAATGTAAAAAAAGGCAAAACTGTGAGAGAAAAATTCAAATAATTGAGTAAAACCCAATGAATTTTGAAAATGCAACAATGTTAATGTGTGGAATATCACCAATTATTGTCAAGAGATCAATTATAATTGCTTTTATAATGGTATAAATGTTGAGAATTGATAAACGGACACTCTACAAGAATGTGGAAAACAAGGAAAGGGCAATCACAATGAGAACACGTATGAGCCCCATCTATAAGTAAATGCCGGTGAGTTAATCTAGTAATATGTAGTCTTGTTGTAACTGTTCCACTTTTCAATTTTTTTTAAAGAAGGTTCTATAATTTATATAATTACTCTTAATTTATTATCTATTTTATAAATCCATTGAGTTTCCCCATTGAGTAAAGGCTGATCTTGACATGTGTTTTAAAGTCACATAAAGGGATGAGCATGTTAAAATTATCTTTTGTCAATTTTTCTGCTTTATCAGCATTTTCATTTCCTCTTATACTACATGGATGGTATCAGCAAAATAAAATTGTGAAACTTCAAGAAGTAAGTCTATAATAAAGATCTAAAATATTAAAATCAGCATATGGCCCTAATGGTTCAAAGACTTCAGTGATTGTAAAAACCTCAATGAAGCATTGTAAATGTTACAACAACCACAAAATCTATTTAAAATGTTAACCAGCGCAAAAAAGAACCATATATTTACTGTGGTAAATATAGAACATGAATGATGATTTTTTATTCTATAATTTTTGTCTAGAAAGACAACTGTAGATGAAGTAACTGTGTAAGATTTTAATCCATCAGTGAAAATGGAAATAAAATTTCGAAAGCGGATAGAACCTCGGAAAACAGACCCTGGTAAGTAATTACTGTTGAATTACACTTGGAGCAATTATCAGAAGGGTTTAAGTAATAAAATCATTGTTTTTTCCGAGGAGTAAAGTTGTTTGTTGCTTGTGGAAACGCATTTAAATTGCTAAAATTTAATTCTGAAAGGGATGGGAGTAGTGAAATGTTTTCGAAAATTCTTGAATAGTGAATTCCGTGGGACCGTGAATAGTGAAGGGACCGTGAATTCAAAAACGCTATGTAAGAATTATTTTTTCTCTCTTATCCAAGTAAAAATGTAAGATAAAAGAAGATCTCAGAATTGTAGTCGACATGTCACTGATTTTCGAAATAAAATTTCTTATAGCAAATTGCTTTAGTTATTCAGCTTTTTTAAAAGAACATTTTCAGTTGTGAACGGGATTCAAAACACTCAAAATGAAGAATTGCAAGCTATTTTCTCAATTTTCTAAATCCGCCCCACCTCGTAATTGAAGGTGAGAAGCTTCGGCATGGTGGTTGGTTCTCGCCATCCTTGTGGGTGCACAAAAAAGTGGCGGTCTAGCTCCTCCCATCGTTGGTGGGACGCGCTTCCTTAGGGAAAGTTGTACCATGGCCGGTGATGGCCCTTAGGAGACTCAACCACAGTTCTCGCCAGTGTTGCTGTTGCGCCGATCCGGTCATTTAAGCTTTTCCTTCTGTCTTTTGGCTGGTCAGAGTAGTCAGTTTTTGATTAATTTTCTAAATCTGCTTTAAAAAATTTTTATTTAATGTGACTTGTTGCATGTTTGTAAAGATGAAACTTATAATTAATCTTTCATTTACTTCCTGATGTGGCAGAATTTTGAAATTTAATATACTTGAATGTTTTTTTAACAATACCTCATTTTAATATTTTCACCTAATTTGATACCTCAATTATGATTAACATCGTAATGAATTTTAGAAATGACAGATAATTGCTTTAATAATTCCACTTTTTAGTACATTAATTAAAATGTGATTAAAATGCCTTTTATTAAAGTTAGTTTCTTATAAAGAAAATATTTCTATTTTTTAATATACTTTTATTTTTTATAAGGCATGTGTAGATATACACATGCCTTATAAAAACATATAAGGATTCTTATTATGTTTTTATAAGGCATGTGCATATCTACAACATAACTCAAACTTCCACCTACTTTCATATTTTAAACGCTTATTTCTAGAATATAGTATCAAATTGGTAAAATTCCGACTATTATTTTTCTAAAGATTAAGCAAAAGAAATGTTTCCGTGACTTTTCTTGGGCAAGCTTGTTTGTTTACGTCATGCTGCTCGTTATTGCCCAATGTACATATGCACATCATTATACAAAGTTTTTGAGAAAAACAAATTTTCAATACAGTGTTTCGCAGTGCGTTTTCAAATCGACTTATTATGATAATGATGTAACATTTCCGTATTTTGTTTTCTATTGTCTGTTTTATACAATTAATTTGGATTTCCTACTAATGATATCCAGAAAAACAGAATTGCTGATGACAATAAATAGGTCAAAGGCAAGTAAATTAAAATCCTATTTTTAAAAACATTTATTCTTAATAATACTTTGTCGGAGTTGTAACAACGGAGATATTTTTCAATAGTACTTCGAATTTGCAGTATTGTTTCCCTGTGTTTTAATTCTCAGTTGAGGAAGAGATTTTTATAGGTACAGTAATGGCTACTAAATGAAAGCAAAGATCCTCCTTGGCGATAAACATGGTGATTATTTAATCACTTTTCGAAGAATTTGAGACTTTGGCAATAAAATGAAGAACTCCGAATATTCTAGAATCTTGACGATAGCTCCATTAGAATCGAGTTCCAGGCTTGTTCTAAAATTTCTTTACTCTGCCGTATAAATTATAAAAATATGAGAGATCCAGTTGAAAGGAACCATTAGTAGTCAATAGTCAAATCAGGAGGAGAGAAACTAGTTGAGTTTTGTTCTCTTTTTCGAGTGTTCCAGCGAGTCCTCACTGCTCTTTTCGCGCTGTTGCGATTGTTTCATACCGATTTACTGTTTGTGCGCTGCAAGATACTACAAGTACTTTTCTTGTTGTTCTTTGGCAGTGTATTGATGCTATGCATGCCATATTAGCCAGTGGACATCTTTAACATATATTCACTAGATTTGGGCTTTTCTATAGCAGTATTAACGTGGCATTCAAACATAATTAAGGCTTTTCTACTGTGCAAACTTACTTTTTACTCTCTCGCCTACAAAGCGAAAATACTGTAATTGTCATAAAATTTGAACTCAAGATTTTGGCGAATCTTTGCGTTTCAGACTTCCTTAAATTCGAAACATGCATTTTTGAAATTATGTCTGTTAAAAAACAATATAATTGAAAATCTCTCTAAGTTAGAAAGATGAAATTGATATGTGTTCTTTAAATCAATTTTGTAGATTTTTATCAAATTTTAGTGAACTCTTTTCACGGGAAGTATTTCTGAAAATGAATGAATGCATTATTATAAATCATAAAAAAAATATATGGATAAAATTCGGTACACAATTTTCTCCTCTTAGTGTAGGTTTGTATGTCATTTCGAACCATAGCCGTCAATGAGTTGAACGCCTACCTTCCTGTTTGTCTGTACATTCATGATCATTTAACACGACAGTTTAAAATGTAAGGATTCAGATAAATGAGATTTGCTGTGGAACCTCAATTTTACAACTTTACTGTAAAATTTCAATTTCAAATAGATGAAAAAGAGACAACCAAACTGCATTACATTTTTTACTATATTAAATAATTTACTCAATATTTTTGTTCAATGTACTACTAAACTCGAACACACTTGGGAAGGACTCTGAAAATAAAAGTCTGAGAGGAACCAGGAACTACAATTTCATAACTTTCTACTAAAATTTCAATTTCAAATAAATAAATGAAAAAAATCGGAATTTTGTTACCTTTTTATACTACACTAAATAATTTATTTGGTATTTTGTGTTCAATACACTACGAAACCCTAGCACTCATGTGAAGGACTCTGAAAATAAAAATCTGAGTAGTTCGTTTCTTTGATGACTTTGTTCTTTATCCAGAATTTTTAATTTGGGAGAGAATAACAGTTTTATTGGGAAGTGTGGAAGAAATTTTAGGGACCACTCTCACTGACTTCTATTTTTTACTTATTTACTGATGTAATGAAAAAAGTATGTCGATTCATTTCCTGCAAAAAGAAGAAGATATTTTAGCTTAAGTTTAGAAATTCTAAATTAAAACTGGTAAAATACAAGCTCCTTTATATTAATATAAGGTTATTGTTAAGGTGTGGTTATTACCATGCTGTATATTCAAAATTTTATAAAACAAATAAATTTGAGCTTGTCAGTATGTGAACGCCTGATAACCATTCCATTCATGGAAATAGAATTAAATTATAGAAGCATTCTTAAGACAAATGCTCAAAAATTAATTTTAAAAAAAGCAGTGCTTCTCATAGAATTACGGTTACAGCATCAAAACTGTTAAAATTTCTATGGCTCCGTTCTGAACAACCAAGAACGGTATTTGTAGAACGAAAAACGATACAAGCAGATACTAAGAAAGAAGGTGAAAACAACCAATAAGATAATGGAAACAATGAAAGAGAAGCCATAGAAAAGCAAACCATTTTAAAGTATTTCACAAGTTTTTCTGTGTGTACAAAAAGTTATCCTGCGTGAAGGGCATTTAACACATTTTGAAATAATTAATATGATTGTCAAATTTTGGAAAGTTTAAAATATGCAGGGTTATTAAAATCTCAAAATCGAATACTTAAATACCCAATATTTTAGTGTTAATATTTAGTGTCGAATATTTTAAGTTCAGTCCTATTTGCACAACGATACTTCCCTAATATTGTTCGATATTCTGAATTTAAATGCTTCCTCATATTGTGAAGATATCGTGTCAGTATTGTAGATTATCTTATAGTAATAGGTTACAATATAACTATTTTTGAACTTCATTTAGGAAAAGATAAAGTTATTTCCAAACATTTAGAAAAAAATTAACGATACATAAAAGATTCAATAACGAATGAGAATTCACTAAATTGGTGAATTTTAGATATTCTATTAAATACAATTCATTTCTGAAATAAGTGATGGAATTTTTGTGGCCATATAGAAGTTTAATTTATCATTTGTTCTTCTATCCGCCATATAACGTAGGAACGAATTATCAAGATCGAATTATTAAACAAGCAAGTAGATATTAAGTTTAAGAATCCCTCATCTTTGGGGATGAGATTCTTTTTTTTTTTTTTTTTTTTTTTTCATTAGGGATAATTTAATTTTGTACTTTTATTTGATTTACAATACGTGTACTAAATATACTACCTCAAAAGGTTCAATCTGTCTGAGAGTGACCTGTGCATTTGTGGTGGGATTGACAAGGCACTTCATTATGCTACGGAATGCATCCTTACAATCTCCTGGCATATGAAAAAACCATCACTAAGCCATGAACAGGAATGACAGAAAATAGTCACCAACAACTTCCTTTCCAGGTAAAAAATCCACAGTATAATCAAATTTATAAGTGAAAATAGAGACCTATTCTTCCTCCATAACTCTCAACATCAAGTCTCACACCAAAAAAGACTAAGGGAAAAAACAAGCACAGCGGTCGCCTGTCACACATTTCAATCAAACAGAGATTCTCTTCATTTCCATTTCTCAAATTATTTTCCATCTGATTTTTTTTAACTGCATCCTGATATACTATAACATAAAAAATAAGTGAACACAGATTATATGTATATTTTTACACATTTTATCTCTCAGCATTATATTTCTAAGTTTATTACTACAAATTATATTTCTAAGTTGAAAAATTATGTAAACGGTTTCATCTTAATATCATTTCTTATATGCTTATAAATTCTGTAAATATTTATTTTTGGGTTTTTCTTTCTACTGTAAATATTTTGTTAACTAAATAAAATTCCCGTAACATGCCCACCAAACCGTTCAGTGACCAGAATGGTCACGGATACGGGGGTATGAGACGACCTTCTGTTCTGTACTAAACATATTCAAATTGAAATCAAGTGACCTCTTGTATTCGTGCAATTTTTTTTTTCTTATTTTCAAATAACTAGGCATATTACTTTCGTTTGATATATTTAGCAATTAGATGATTGACGTAATCAAACATTGTTTTTAAATATATTTAGATTGCGTTAAAAAATTATAATTTTGTAAAACCATACTTATAATTATTTTTCAATTTTATTTTTTTAATACACGAAAAAATAATGGCAAATTTCTTGAAGTTGATTCCCAGTTAAGTGTTTTTATTGCAACTAGTAGCAACATCTGTTATGAAAAAAATAAATTGAATTGAAATCAAATTAAAATCAGTGAAAAATGTACGGCATCAAAAGTTGTGGAGGGAAAGGAGACCTCGAAATTTGCATTGCGTATAGCCCCTAAAATTATTAATTCATTCAAACCATTTATCTATACTTATAATAAAGCTCAATGTGTGTGTGTGTGTGTGTTGGCGCTCTACAGGCCAGACCGTTTGACCTACAGCTACCAAATTTGGTACATGTATACCTTGGAGGTCGGGAATGTGCACCTGGGGTTCCTTTTTTCGAATTTTTAATTAGAATTTTAATTATTAATTAAAAACTAACTTTCCCGCCAAAAAATTCTTCCATTTTCCCCACCACCAACTTTTCCGCCAAAAATATCTTCCATTTTTCCCACCGCCAAATGAGAAAGGCTTCAGTTTTTTTTCTTCCAACAGTAATGAGGCTAGGGTTAACATTTTTCGGCGGATTATTTCAATCGATTCTGTTTATTTTCTTAATGTTTGATGCATTTAAAATTAAACATTGTTAACCCTCTCGATTCCAGCGGGGCGGTTTGGGGCGGTTTGAGAATTTACCCTATAACATCCACGTGGGGCGGTTTGGGGCGGCTGCTAGCCGTTTTAGGGGAGATGGGTATTAAAAGTGGCTATTCTACTGAACACTCCAGGAGGTCCTCGTTATCTTCGACAATCGCGGCTTTTTCACAGTAGTTTCCCCTGTGCCTTCGGGCGGTAGGGGTTGAGGAGGAATTCACTAAATAGGTTATTGGCGTTTATTTTGTATTTTAAAAGGGTTTTAGTTTCTATTTTCACGTGTTGTTAGCTCAAAATTGGAAAGATTTTATGGCCATTTATAAAAGAAATTTTCCACTGAAGTTCTCTGGTAACGATGAATGATATATAAGGATACCGACACGTTGTTTATTTTTCGGACAAGCATCAGAAGACCTTTCCAGTAGTAAGACTATTGTAATGATATAAAGACAAACCATTGCATTGTCAATGCGGCCTATTCACATCGCAGTTTTCTCACAAAATGGGAAGCGATACTTGTTACTATTGAAGGAAGTCGTTTTACACTGCATCTTATTCTTTCATCAAAGGACTGTCAGAAATTCTGAGGCTGTGTACAAACTACCGCTTTTAAAATAGAATTAAAGACAAAAAAAAAAAAAAAAAAGAAGATTTGGAGTATTTTTTATCGCCCTCTTTAAAGAATGAGATAATTTATATAAATACTGAGTTCCTTTTTAGAATGCCATTCTGAAAATTTCTCTTCAGTTGTGAATTTCTACTCTTTATTTTATGTACTGTGAATCGGGTGTTTGGATTATCAGAGTAATTTTTCTATTGAAACGCTTATTATTTCTTCATTATGAGTAAAAGAAATCGTGAACACACTGAAGAAGAAATTAAAGCAATTTTACTTGATTCTGATGAAAGTGACAGTGATCTATCAGCGAAGATGATGGTTGGCCAAAAAATGATACTTTAGCTGATCTCTCGTTTATTCTAAGCAAATAAGCAGGAGATGAAACTAACGAGGGTCAGGTGAACGAGAGAGATAGAGATGAGGAGTCAAAAAATGTTATATAATATACATATTATCAAAAATTTGCAAATGATTCCCTCGTGTGGAAATTTAATATGAAGCTTTTGTTCAAAAATTTATCTTGTTTTAACAATATTATAGAAAACTTCACGTAACATTTTAAAATCAGAAATTCAGGTTGAAAAATTCAATATGACAGTTCATACTAAAAAAGTAATATTTATGATTAATGCAATTTTAAATGTGTTAAATCTTCATATTTAGTTTATGAAGAATGTAATGTTTTAGTAAAATGTTCAGGCTGAAAACTGAAGGAATGTATTTTTGAAATATATTTCGCTGAGTAATTTCCCCCCCCCCCCGAATTTTATTTCATAAATTTTTGTGTTTCAGTATTAAATGAAGTTTTAAAAATATGTTATCTCATCTATCGAAACAATTCGATAGATGAGATATATAACGTTTGACGTAATATATTCCCTTGGTTAGAAAAAAATTTTAATAGTTATATTTTAAAAGATTAGTAAAAATGAGTAGCAAAATACAGATATTTTTGGAATTTATACTTACTCTACATTCTTTTTCGATTATTTAATGTAAAAGCAAGAATGCGTAAGGTTTTGAGGAAAAAAAAATGTGAAAACTTCTTTAAAAATTTAATTAAAGTTCTAAAAATTTTCTCTTAGTATCACTATCGAAAATGCAAAATAATATTTTATATTTAAAAATTCAATAAAGATAATCGTTTATACTAAAAAAAAATGCTAAAGACAATAAAAAGAAAAAAAAAATCTTCGCTGAGTGTTGAAAGAACATATTATTTTCGAAACATCTTTCAAAAAGAGTAATAACATTTTTTTTTTATCCAACGATTGTTTTTATTTCGGTATTAAATGAAGATTTAAAACATTATCTTGTTTATCACTGAAAAGCATTGACATCTATACTATGTAAAAAAAAAAAATGTAGTAATTGCATTGATATATGTATAATGTATGTTTTACATTACTATGTAAAAATTTTTTACATGGTAATATATGACATATTATTTAATTTTGGCAACAAAAAAATGTAAAAGCCTATTGAGAATTAAATGGAACATAAAGATGTTTTTGAAATTGCTAGTAAAGCCAGTTTTTATTTAAATGGTTTGGAAGCCTAACATGAAACTTACGGGAAAAAAAAAAAAAACTATTTTTTAAATTATAGAATAAATTTCAAATTTTTTGTAAAAAGAAAAATGCCCCGCAAAGATGATGAGCGAAACACTTCACACTAAAAAATATAAATACATTAGATTAAAACTCTTAAACGGATGGAAAATGAATCTCGTTGTCGAAAACCGCAAGGCAATTATTCAAGGTAGAGCGTCGACAGTTTTATTACTTCAGAGTGCGGGGGGTAACTGCCCCTCAGCTAGGACGAGTCCATGTCTTTCAGAGACACGCTGAGAAAGTCTGGATGTTAAAGGGAGTGCCACTTGAAAAGTGCTTGGATGTTAAAGAGTTAATGAATCGATCTTTCAGATTCATTCTGAAGTACTTTTGAATTAAAATAAAACAGAATAAAGGAAATTAAAAATTTCACTACCACATAGCGTTACCCCAACTGGCGTAGAAAAAATCACGTATTTGCGTTACGTAACTGGCGAAGAAAATTCACGCATGCGCATTCTGTTCTGATTGTTGCCATGACAACCGTTATTAATGGATGATTTAAATTATTTTTGGGTTAGTTGCATGCTTTTGTAAGTAAATTGTACTTATGTTAGTTATATATTTTTTGTATATGCTTATAGTTTTAAGTACATCGTTTTTTAAGTAGTTTTTTTTTAAACCTGTTTTCAACCGTTTATTTTAAACGATTCGTTTTATTTTCTTAGTGTTTGATGCATTTAAATTTAAACATTGTTAATGAATCGATCTGCTCATAATGAATCTAAGAAAATTTTGTTGACAAACTCTTGAGATATTACATAAATTAAAAAAGATATTCTTTAGTGCCCATAAAGTTTAAACGCTGTGTGACTATTTTCAGTAATCAGATTATAAAAAAAAATGCTTTGTTTCAGTAAAAAATATTATTATATTAATTGAAGATTAATTCTTTCCACTTTAATTTAAAGCATAAATTCTACTGGTGCTAACAGAAAATTAGAGAGATACATATTACGTTATGACTGAAGGCCTTTATAATATTATGAATGAATTATATGACAATCAAAATTTGAAGTTTTAATATATTTTGATGAAGAAGCTATTAAAGTAGAAATTGCATAAAATATTTAATTCATAAAATTTTAACGAACATTAAGATTGGCGAACCGGCTGGTCG
Source organism: Argiope bruennichi (assembly GCF_947563725.1). NCBI lineage: Eukaryota > Metazoa > Arthropoda > Arachnida > Araneae > Araneidae > Argiope > Argiope bruennichi. The sequence goes on from NC_079156.1 coordinate 108,121,382, forward strand.
CCAAAGGCGGCTAGTCTTCAATAATTTTGACTATTCATTTAATGGAGTTGATACAGGTGACGTCGCAAGTAAGTGACTAGAGTCATGTTTTTGTTACTAATCACAGATGGACCAGCTTCTAGAATGGATACAAAAAGTTCCAAAAATGGAAAAGAGTGATTCATAGTAGTGGAAAAGGAAGGATCAGATTCAATTGACTGCAGTCCTGAAGCACCAAAGGAAGATGGTTAATTGTGCCCCAAGTGCCTGCTCGCTTTTCCTGGGAAAAATGGAATGGTCTAAACACATTGGATGATCCTACCAGGAGTATACACTCCTAACTCCTGCTCCTTAAAAAGTGAGCATAAATTGACTCTTATTTTTGAAGAATATTAAACATTATTCGAATATGTTATAACCATATCCATGCAATTTTAGTATTATGGTAGGAAAGAGAATTTTTTAAAAATTCCTAATGTGTTTAAAGTCAATCACTTTCAATCTCTGTGACTTTGGCTGCAAAAAGGAAGGTTCTGATAAATTCAAGAATTATGATCCTATCTTTATTTGAAACAGAGATCTGTAAATTCTTCTTGAAAGTTCCATTTGACATCACGCCCTTTCGGAAATGTGTATAAGCTATTGTAGGAGCTTAAAGGTATTTCTTTGGGATTCTATTCAAAAAGTGAGAGGATAAGTTATCGTTGAATGTTCTTGCCAATACGGTGACAGTATTTTTAAGTAAGCTGTTGTCTGCTTGTGTTACCATTTTCTACAACTGGTGTTTTTTCTATATATCTTTGCTTTTTTTTACCTATGCTACGAGTTTTTCGGAATATTTGCGAATTAAAATGCCGTTTCCCATCATCCAATTTATTGAACTTCCTTTACCGAACACTTATTAAACGATTTTTTGTAATAATATACAGTTTTTGGATAATTTTTAGTTTATCCCAATATCAAAGACTTGTATAGCATTTAAATCAGTAAATGAACGTTTAGAAGATTATATAAGAAATATTTTTTTGCTCTGAATTTCTTAAACTAATCTTTAAAACTTCATACTGCGCCAAAGTTAATTAGACGATTTGAATTTTGCAGAAGAATTGTGTCTAAAGTTAAAATAGAGCAGTAGAACAGAACAACGCATTCTATACTCATTTCTGTTGCATTAGACAGTGTAAAGATAAACGAATTTTGAAAATTAATATTAATGTTTTCAGAACTTAATTTAAACAAATGCTTCTGAATCAATTACATTAAAACTTTCTAGTTAGAAGCCAAGAAATAAACAAGACGATTTATTAGAAGAAAAGCTCCTTGTCTTGATTACTTATCAAACTATTAATACATTAAGAATAATTAGGAACCATTTGTAATTTAATTCATGAGTTATTATACCCTTTGATTATGAACAGCATTACATAAATAAATATGACTTTAAGAACGGGCAAAAATATGAATAATAATAAAGTTATGGTTCATCATTAGCATTTATTCAATATTTCTAGAATATGAGATATTTCATTTTAAAAGATAATATGGCAATACAAATATTCATATTTTTTTCCTTGAGGATAGGAATTTTTATTATTTGAGCAATTAACTATCATTTAATCAAAACATATTCACTCTAGACAATTGTCATATATTTGTAATAAATCCTTTCTATCCGATTGTTTCCTAGCATTATTATTATTGCAATTTTCAGTTAAACCATTTTCTTAATGTACCATATACGAAGTATAAAAACTCGAACTCGAAATATTGACTTCAGTTCATACTGGGTGTTTCAAAAATGACCGGTATATTTCAAAAATCAATACAAACTAAACGGGCAGCGATAAAATACACCGTTTCTTGAAATATGCTTGGGAGAACAGTAAATTTTCAGGCACACAAACTTGCGAAATTAGTTACAATTTTCAACAACAGATGGTGCTGCAATCTGGAAAAAATCTAAACTACGATATTTTCCTAATATCCACCAAGGCGTAACAATAACATGGCGTAGTCTCAGAATGAAATGAGCATAAACCCGTGTAAACATCTCAGGCGGGATGGCTTCACATGCAGAACAGACGTATTGCTTCAGTTGTTCAATTGTTTCTGGATTGTGGCGGTTCACCAGATCTTTTAAGTGTTCCCACAGAAAGAAGTCGCAGGGGTTCATATCTAGCGATTTCAAAAATTTTCAAACAGATCCTTTATTGTATCGCTTTTCGGCTCTTTGGTAACATTAAACTTTCGTTGAAAACTTCGTCTTGTTGCAACAACACTGTGTTCTACGTGGTGGAATTCCAACATCAGAAAAATCCTTTGTCCTAAGGAATAAACCATTTTTTCACAACAAACTTGCAATCTGTGAACAGCACACGCTTAAAGCAGAAAGGCGACTTACAGAATGGCGAACTCAGACTATCGTTTTCTTCTATATCTTTCAAATCGCTTGCAGCGCCATCTGTTGTTGTAAATTGTAACTAATTTCGCAAGTTTGTCTGCCTGAAAATTTACTGTTCTCCCAAGCATATTTCAACAAACGATGTATTTTTATCGCTACTCGTTTAGTTTTTATTGATTTTTGAAATATACCGGTCACTTTTGAAACACCCGGTAATTATATTTGGAGAACAAAGCTTGAAATTGTCCACAGTGTCTCTGAACGTCAAATCGCAGGGGCTCTGGATGGGAGCTTTTGCAGTTTCGGAATAGAAAATCACGAAATGTATCGAAGTTAAGCAATAAAACCTAAATAATGACAAGTAGGGCAATTATAATTTCAAATGACCTGGTCAATACAATTCATTGCATGTGTCCATCTAAATAAAAGCATAAATTGAATTTAGCTTTATTAATTCAATTTTCATTTTGAAATAATCGATAGCAATCATAGATGGACTGAAACATGCCGTAACAGCCACAATTATTGCTCAGTTACAATTTGGAGGGGGAAGGGAGCATGTAGACAAATAGAAGAATACTTTCATGCGCTAAAAAAATATGAAATAGAATAATACTTCCATTCACTTATCAGCTTAGTCGAAAGACCTGTAGTGGTCTCCTTAAAAATTTCTCGCACACTCTCTAATAAAAATAATATCACTGGGAACACCTTACATGGCACTGCGTACAATTGTTACTGAATATTAACTTTTGGAAGGAGTTTATCATTTTAACTGAATATGTCGTGCACCTTCAGCGAGTTTTTAACGCCTAATCCGTGGCATGCTATTAATAAATAAAATGTGTGTTTTCAATGAGTTTTTCCTAATTGACTGAAACAAAAATTCGATAGAAAACCACACTTAAAGTCGCAAAATCCCATATCAAATTTGTTATGTTTAAGTTACTGCATTTTAGAGATATCGTGTTTACATGTTTCTAAAAGTACAGATCAATAAATCCCTCGTTTTATATGGCTCAAGATTTGATAGATTTGATACGATACGATTTGATACGAGAGATTTTAAATCTATCTACCGAATTTTATTCATCTAGCTGTTTTCTGTTTTGCAGTTATTTTTGAACTGACATTCGAATATCCGAACAGACTGATTTATATCATTCTTTTAGAAATTATGTAAAAAGAGCAAATAATTTTATTTTCTTGCTCAGTATTTCAGCACTTCTTTAAGATATCATAAATGTTCAGCTTCTCTTCCCTTCTTTATTAACCCTTAACTGGGGACGTGCGGTCTGTGAGACCGCTAGCGATGGATTTTCTATCAATCCTATTCTATTTTTAGCTCAATTGAATGGATTGACCCTGTAGCTTCTTGTTTCATGACCTTGAATACACGTGCACTTTTTCAACAGATTTCATCAGATGCTTTTTAAAATAATTCAGCTATTTCTTCGAGCGCGGTCTCTAAGAGCGCATCTCCCTGTTAGTGTCCCAGTGATAAACAAGGCTTAGCAGATGGCGCTAAAATTTGGGCCCCGAAATATCATCCAGTTTACTAATCCTATTATGAAGCAATGCTCCAGACACTTTTAAATGAAGCAGAAAGTGATTTTAGTGGTAAGAATATTTGTACAGAAGAGTTTTTCGATGAAAGTTCGCATTCAACTTATTCTGATATGTATGTTCAAACATAATTAATTTTTCTAGTGATAATATATTTTGAAAAATTTATAAAATATATTAATATACCAAGATATATATATACAGAATTTATAGGTTGATTTTTATACTAGTTCTTAACCGGTATATTTAAAATGCCCTAAAAAACCGTGCTATGAAAGTCACACAAACCGATAAAAAAAGGGACAATTTTACCCATTGTCATTTTTTTTATTTTTCATATAATTGTTGAATTTTACATTATACTGTCTTCTATATACCTTCATATACTGTAAAAATAAATATGATATAAAAAGTAAAAAGTAATATGCTTTTTCAAGAATATTATTTATTGTAACATGTAATTTGCGAAGAAAATGTATGTTCCAACGCATTTACTTTTTTCAATGATAATATATTTTGAAAAATTTCTAAAATATATCTATATATCAAGAAAAATATCTGAAAAATATATTGGCAGTTTTTCATACTAATACAATTATTAGAAAATTTAATTTTAATGCAAATGAAATGCGGTCTCGTAGACCGCACCTTCCCAGTTAAGTCCCAAACTTTTACCTCCCCAGTTAAGGGTTAATGTCGTTGCGTTTATCGGCTATTGAAATTCAACAATATTATGCATGATTAGCAAATTTTTTTTGAAGTCATGATGATGGGATGATGCAATACTACATAAATATTTATATACGTTCAATTTTTTATTTGTATTGAATAAGTGCATTTCTGAAATAAATGTTTTGATCTAAATTTGCGATTAGTTCCTTTAAACATACAAATAAGAATATTTCTGCGAATTTTGTAGAAAGGATTTGAAACTTAAGAGATTAATTAAATATAAGAGAAACATTTTTCTAATTGATACTTCTACACTATGAAGCACCTATAACAAGCAATTTTAAATCATATTTATTGAAACGACCAATTGGTTTCCTTTAGTTATATTAACGTCCCGTTTGAAAGCAAAACTAAAACTACTTTTGGACAGTCCTCGTAAATTTGAACCTCCGTCAGATGACATGGACGACACATGAAAGAGCACTCGATCTCTTAACCTCCACAGCAACGGGAGGACGTCTAGCCCAATGGATTTAACATACATCAGAACAACTTACATTGGGGTTCTTCGACGGCATCCAATCTCGAAACTGGAGACCTCGGGACGCGAAATTGAGACCTTAACCACCAGACAACCGCAACCAGCTAAATGCGTGGAAGTATATGTCTAGGTGCAATACTTATGGAAGTTTGTTTTACTTTTTTGGCACAGCTTGTATATGCATATAAGAGCAAATAATTTTATTTTCTTGCTCGGTATTCCAGCATTTCTTTAAGACATCATAAATATTCAGTTTCTCTTCCCTGCTTTATTAACGTTGTTAAATTTATCGGCAAATGAAATGCAACAATATTATGCACTATAAGGTCAAATTCAACAATATAAGGTCAAATAACATTTATGTCATGTATGGCAAACGAATTTGAAAATTTAAATTCATTATAAAATATTCCAAAGTTCCAAATTTTACATTCATTTAAAAAAAAACCTCCTCTATTTGCAAGGTATTTTATCTGAGAAGAAACTCTTAGATTTAAAGCATTCTTTAAATTTGATAACAAATAAGAAACGACTGTTAGAATTTTTTTTAATTCAATACAAAATTATTTTAAACCTCTCCAAAGTTCTTTCCGACGACTTCATCACAATTTCAGAATGCATTTTCTCATTTGATCCTTCTTAAAATAGCCCAATCCTGAAAAGAATTCGAAATTGGAAACCTTCAGAAGTAATTCGATATTTAATTGAAAGCAAATTGATTCTGCGCCGCTTTCAGCTTTATTTAATGAGAAATCGAACGACGTCTCTGACACCTTTTCTTGGACTAAAATAGATCCGAATGCAATCAAAAGAGCTGAGTTTACAGATTAACTGACTGATGAAAAGAGGGGCTGACACAAAGGATTAAATGGGACCCGGAAAGATGAAAAGCAAAAAGAATTGATAAGAAAATTCCTCTGCGTTCCATTCTTTTTTTTTTATTTCTGTTGAAAGAAAGATAGTTTTAAATGAGTCATTTGAGAAGAAGATAAATTTAAGACCTGCAATCTGAATCGTTTGCAAACGATGAAATAAAAACGTATGATAAGTTAAATGAAAAATTAATTATGCTTTGATGGAAACGAGTCGTCTGCTGCGAATAATTATTTTGAACAAAGAATTTGAAAGAAAGTTAGATAAAAAAAATTAAAAAAAAAAAGGAATGGAACTTAAAAGAGAGGTATTTTGGGGTGAATTTATTTACAGTTCGTTTCTAATATATGACAGACGATTTATAGGAGTAGGCGTACAACTCAACTAGCTGCTCTTATAAGAGGAAATAAAAAGCTTTAATAAAATTATACATCATAAAAATCATGATATCAATATCACACAAATTCTTAGAATTCATACTTCAGAGCGATTCATTTTAGAGTAATTTTATATTAAATCATTTTTCCGTAGAGTTATCAAATTATCTTTTTTTTAATCATGTGAAGAGCATGATGTTATTTTAGCTTGGGGTTTTTGAAGCCATAAAATGAACCGGCAGAAAATTGAAATTGATGATTTATCGCTTTTGAGGCATCAATTTTTCGCGTTTAGCGTTATGGGAAATTGATAATAAAAACTATTTTATCACTTATCGTCACCTACGAAAAGTTAGTGCGAATGTCCGCCATGTAACCAATTCTCCTATCTGGCCAATAAAGGGCAGGGTCGTAAGAAGCTATTGCCAGAAGAAGCGCTGAGAAGAAAATGGGAATCAACACAAAACACCAATATAATGGAACTCAAACAATTTTGAGATGAAAAAAAAGCATTGATTTTCTTAATGTTGATGATTGCGTAATACATTAGTCACGTGATCATACCGAACCAGTTTAAACGGGATTTTCGCAATAAAAAAATGGGCTTGAGATAAAGTTTTGAAACTCGAACGATTTTGAGATGGAGTGGGAGAGAAACCGCTTTTCTAAATATCGATGCATGCAGAATCTAATAGTCAGATGATTGTTTCAAACCGGTTTAAACTGGTTAAGGACTCAAATTAATTAAGACAAACAATGACTTAAAAAATAATAATGTTCTCACATGATAACATGAAATTGGCAATCGTAGATTTCATTTTTTTTTTTTTCACTTTAATGTACTCGATGACAGAAGAGGAAATTCTTCAATTCTTTTTCGTGATGTAAAATGAAGTGTAGTTAGAATTTTGCTGACGTCTATTTAAAAACAATGGTTCTCATATAAAAATAATATATTATTAAATTCATAAACCTCTTATCAGAAAATTGGAAGTTAAAGAATTTAGAAATCAAAAAGCATGAATGCAATATCAACATCTTCAAAGTCTCTAAATGTAATTTTATTATAATCTCATAGAGTGCATGTTTGTAAACGAATAAAAGAAAGCGTTCATATTCCTCATTTTTTTATTGTCATTTAAAATTATTATGACTAAGCACTTTCTCTCACCAATCACCTCAAAAACGTGCCGATATTCCAAACTTTTGTCAAAAGAATTCGTCAGAAATCAACCAGAAATAGTAAAAAAATAGCTTTTAAGGTTGTAATAAAAAAAATGTCACAATTACATTCGGAGAGAAATCGCCCTAAAATAATCCTTTGGTAGCCTACATTAATTTAAATTTAGCCCTTAAAATTTATTCTAGAAGTGTTTGAATCCACTCTAATATCTGTAAATAATAGCATGTGGTTTTCAGTGAAGTAAAAGGAGAGAATTAGATGATGATAAGGATTATATTGTTACGAAATTTCCGAGGTTCGTTTGGATAGTGGGAGTTATATGGTGTGGAGAATGCTCAATCAGCAGGCGGCAGTAGAAAATGAAACAACGACGTTTATTTACACGAAGACACACAGGACAGCACAAAAACGACAACTATACACAGCACAGAAGACGATTATCTTCAGCCGAGACGTGTAGCATACAAAACTCTACTGCAGACAGTAGCGCATTGCTTAGTTTAGCACTAGCTTCACTCCGCCACTGCTCCGCTTATCTCTGGAAGGCCAGTTCTTTAACGTCGATTCCGACTACTCTCTTCTCTGTCGCTTCCGACTATTCTCGCTCTCCACTGGTTCACGACTGCCCGGCAGCTGCGGGCGGCTGCTTCCTTTTATAGGTCTCAGGAGACGGGGCTAGAAGCCTCTCTACCAATCAGGAACGTTCGAGGCGTAACTCGGTTCCTACTGGACGGATGGGGAAAATTCTCGATGTTTCGGGTATAATCTATTTTGGCGCCAAATTCGCCAAATGGTCACCAAGTTTGTCGCCAAGCTCTGGGACCTCCCATGGAACCAACTACGCTGGGAAGCAGCATCACAGGTTCGTAACAATATAAAATATTGTAGTTGTAGCGATTACACAACTTTATTACCTTCTCTTTTGATACAACAGATGGCGTTAGCTTATTAACATGATGATATATTTCCCATGATCCTTCTTGGATATCATTATTAGATTGATTCTAATAAGATCGTTATTAGATTAGTTTATAATTAGATTATTATTATATTGTAATTTTCGTGTTTGTTTTGTCTTGTGAAACTTAGTCGGAACTTAGAAAATAATTAAATAATTGTTCTTGAAACTCATCTATTATTTTTATCTACATCATAATGAAGTGATATAGAGTCTCGTCCCTCTACAAACTAATTATTTGCCGATTATAATGAATTTTATTGGCCTGATAGTTACAATTTTATTTTAATTAGTTATTTGCCTTCAAGAAATTGTGTCTTTCTCTTACTCTGAAGGATTTGTGGTTAAATTAGAGAATAAACTACAAACTAAAATTTTAAGTTCAATAAATTGCTAAGTATGATTATCTCACTGTATTCCGTAGTTGATATTTGGCGAGTTTTCAATAATTTGGCATAATCTGGTCTAGACTGGTGAAAACTCTCTACCATGTTTCTGAATTTTACCGAGTTCATCAAATATTTCAAGCAATATTCGATTACAATTTGTAAGTGGAATGCGATTAGTCTTTTCCTTATTTTCAACAGTTTTCGAATTTAGAGTTCGTAAAAGATTTGACGATTGCTCATTTCTTCAAAAGTTTCATTATTTCGTCTTACAATTGGCCATAATTTGCCATCAGTCGTCCCTATTCAATTTCTTCGGCAATTCCGATCATTCATCTTGCATTTACCCTTTATCTGTCATCAGAACTTCGCTGTTTAGTTTATTCGGCATTTTCATTCGCTGGTCCCTCAATTCGTTGAATTCTATCAAATCACAGGTTTGAAAATGTTTCTTTTCAATATGTTTACTTAGTAACGTTTTCTCATTATTGAGGGGGAAATAAGTTTTTTTCCTTTCTTTGGAGATTTTTGAAATAAATATTTTTAAAAGTTTTAGGAAAATGGAAAATTAATTAAGTTTTTTTTTAAATAAAATGAAACAGTTTTTCAGTTTCTTCAGCAGCTTCGTTCTTTCATCTTTCATTTCGTTTATTTAATTAATTTTTTTTTTTCGTTATTCTTTTCGTTTTTCTTGTTGAAATCTTTTGCACGGCAATAAATTTTAATGCCTCTTAGCGAGACAAATAAAAAAATCTTCATTTTTCTTTTAGACGTTTATAAAATAAATAAGTTTTGAAATTTAAGATAAATCAATAACTGCTTAGGAATTTCCTAAAAACTAAATAAGCATTTTTCATTTACATTTTTTTCTGTTGTTCTGTAAAAACAGAACTCAATAAACTTAATGACCTTATGCAAGAATTAAGATCATTTAAAAGTTTATGAAAATGAGATATTGTTACGGAAAATTAATTCAGCTAAACTTACACCCACTAGAAGCGAACCCGTTTGTCGTGAGTGCATTGTATAACAATCAATAGCCCTCAATATTTCGAAGTATATTACGCCTCCTGTTGATCCTATTGCCAAAATTCCTGAATTCTAATATCATTCATTTTGTCACCAAATTCCTTAATGGTTTCAAATTTGGCGCCAATTTCTAGGTAGAGGGAAGGGGGGGGGCATGGATCTGGCATCTTGTCAGCATCCAATAGAGTTATCTGTAAAACTGTCTTTTCAGTAATGGAACTAACTGTGCTGGGAAACAACATTACAGATTCATAACAATACGAAAGAATGCTTGATGATCAAATGTAAAATACTGCATAAAAGTAAGTAAACTTTGTTGGGGCTTATTATACCATACTTTATTTCAACAGTTCCTTTGCTTGCTAATGTATTTTCAGCTAGCGAACTGAAGATAGTGGATATATAGTAAACTGAACTTACACTGGGTGTTGTCTGTGTGATATGGAATAGTGGCTAAAATGCGCAAACAAAATATTATTTTTTTCTAATGTAGATTACTTAGTTATTTTATTTTCGGATTGTTATTTCCAAGTTATTTTCAGGCTTATCAGATGAAGGTCTATTGATCAAAATCAGCCTGAATAATACAATATAAAACAATTCATATAATATAGAGCTGTCAAGAAAAATAAAACTTATTTTCTTGGAATCATTGGACAGTTAAGTCAAAAGTCTTATGTAAAAGATGATTTCATTATTTTGTGTTTCACTTGTTATGCAGTTAAAATCGCCACTGAAAATTATTTTACTAATTACATACTTACGCATATGACGCATTTTGTGATTCGCTTCGTTAGATAGTGAAAAAAAAATCAATCACACATTTTCTAATTTTTTAAAAAGTAAGTGCATTATTTCAAACATCATCAAATTCAGTGTGAAACTTAATAAATTTTATTTCTATAACTTTCTTAATGAACTAATAAGCACATATAAGCAGAAATAGATAGTCTAATTAGTTGTCACTTTTTTAAAGGGCTTTCTCTAAAATTATATTGTTATGAATTTGTAATATTGCTTCCCTACAATATGTATCCTGATAGGGAAGATCATTTTAATTATATAGTTATTGTTGTTGAAGGGATGTCGAGAGTCAATGATCTTCGACCTTGGCAATCCTTTGACAACTTTGGAGACGAAAATGAAGGATCCCGAATATTCGAGAATCTTGGCTATATATTTGGACTCGATTTCCGATATTAATTCTAGAACTTTCGATACCCTGTTACAAAGATTATAAAATCCCTGGAGATTGAGCTATGCCTGCTGGATTTATTCAGCATACGCCTACCCACTGGATATTGTATTTTCAGTAATAATATATAAGTGCCCAGAGTCTTAATGTTAAAATTTAACCATGTAGCTTGTTTATTTCTTAGATACTGTATAATTATACACTGGGATAAACAGGTGCAAAATTCTGGTAGCCATCCAAAATTTTTAACTAATTGTTTCGATACAAAGACTGCATAACAAAATTCATTTGCCTATTTAGTTACGTTTTTAAGCTCACGTGTTCATAATCAGATAATAGCTATAATTAAAGGCGAAGAGAGTTCTTCGCTCTATTTTATCATATGCTGACACAATTTAGTATATTTATGCTATATTGTGCTATATGGTATCTTTTGTGCCCTTTTATGCAATATTTATAATTTAGCTCAGAAAACTCAGTATTGAATTTGGATTATTTCTTGGTATCGATTAGTTTTAAGACTCCATAGATATAAACAATGTTAAGGATGTGAAAACATCAAAAATTTCATTTTTCTAAGTTTTATATTCTTTAAATACCACGTCTACATAGTCACAAGTATAACCATCAACAGAAGGTCTATCATAGGATCTAAAGTTTGAAGCAAATTTATAATTTTTATGATAAAATATTATGCTTCATTTCATTCTTTTAGGTTTCAATGTTTTTGAATTATACGGTCACATAGACGGACGGACAGAGAACTTCTCATGGATGAGTATATCTGAAAATTCGTTTGAAATTTACACTTTCTGTTAAATGCTGCCAAATAAGTTTCAAACACTATGCTCTCTGTATTTTTCAGTTATTTTTGTTTCCAAACTGATAGAAAAACGGAATATCAAAAATGTATTTTGCTGATTTAAGGTGGATTTTCTTCGATATCTGGAGGTTGAATTATTTATTGATCACTATATTTTCTCTTTCAATATTTTATATAGTAGAACGCAGAAATAGTTTTCCGGATTCATAAAAAGTTTGAAATGTGAATATTCAGAAAAATTTTAAATATTTCAACTATTCCAAGTTTTTCCTACTCGCGAATTAAAGATGTTTTTTTCCTAGAAAAGAAAATTTGTAATATTTATTTCAAGGAAAACATTGTATAAATATTAATATTTTTAGGATGAATATGGGATGCTTTGAATTCTGATGTATCAAAAATATTTCTCTAAATAATATTTCAACAATGTTCTTTTAAAGATTCAATTTCGTTTTTCTATCAAAATAAAATTTGATATTCTGATTGTGTGGAGTATTTTGAAACGCAATAGAAAACCTGCAATAACAACTTAACGTGACTATTTACCTTAAAGAAATTTCATAAAAGAAATGTAACAATCTATCTTTGTTGTCCAAAAACGTTGATGTTAAAATATCGATCTGTTCAAAGGAAAACGGCCTTTTTAGCTGTTGAAGCAAGTGATTGCTTCAACAGTTTATTGAATGTAAGAAAATTTTGGTTCAATGTGTTAAAATAATATCACACACACACACAGATATATATATATATATATATATGATATGCAATGACAATTAGGAACCAAGTTATAGAAAAATAAACATGAAAGTGATGCTTATTTACAAGTATTTTAGAACTTTAAATGTGTGTGTGTGTGTGTGTGTGTGTGTGTGTGTGTGTGTGTGTGTGTGTGTGTGTGTGTGTGTGTGTGTGTGTGTGTGTGTGTGTGTGTGTGTGTGTGTGTGTGTGTGTGTTTCTGAAAAACGCGGGGGGGGGTTCTTTTATAATTCTACTGTACGAGTATCGTCATATCTCAAACAATAATCAAGATATCTCAATGAAATTTATAATTAGTGTTCGTTAAGTTAGGCAGAATGTAGTGAACTATGGAGTTGATGTTGAACGCTCTAGAAGTGGATTTATGATTGCTTAATGGATAATTTCATATATGTTATTACAAAAATTTTACTTTTGAATATAATTCTTAGATAAAAGTTAGTTTCATTCTAAGATATCTCATATAAGATACTCTCATGTAATGTTACAAAAAGAAATGAAAAATGGTACCACTTTTTTTCTCTTGAATATTCCTAGTTTTTGTAAATAAATTCAAAAATTTACATCAAAGCATGCTTTTTCTTCAAAAGCTACATATATATTTAAATAATTTCATTTTATTCTTATAATAATAAAAAAAATCATATAAACGTTAAAATATTTTTTTTTAAATCCCCTGAACCAAATCGGATATCTTAAACTAAAAATAATTTTGGCGTAATAAATTGAATAATACATACGATAATCATTAGTGAAATAATATTATTTAGATAAAAAAAACATAACATTAAACTTAATATATTATGAAATAAAAAGGAGTTTACGAACTCCTTTTTATTTCAGGCAAAAAAGTAATAATAGTGAAAAAATTTAAATATAATAAAATTCTGAATATATATATATATATATATATATATATAATACAGTTTCTATAGATTAAATATAGAAGAAATGACACAGTTCAAGTATAAAATCTTTATAGGTTTCATTTAAATCGTTACGAATCTGTAATATATAGCTAGTCTCATAGAAAGAAAGAAAGATAACTCTAATAGTAGTAACTCTAATAATTTGCAGATAACTCTAATAGACACTGAATAAATACTACATTAATGAATCCCTCTCTTAGAGAAGAAATTTGCGTGAAAATGAAAGATCTAGAATATTCAAGAATCTTGGTACTATCCTCATTAGATTCAAGTTCCTCCCAGAGCCTCCTGTCCCATAGCATTTGAAGCTCTATAATGGGATCTATAAAAAGTAGAGGCGTACGAATGAATCAGTTAAGACAGTCTCAAGAAAGTAATAAATTCTTTCTTTGGAGCGTTGATATCCAGCGAGTTCTCTCTGAGCACTTTAATACTGTTGCAGTTGTTTAATTACTATTTTCTGCTTGTATAAGTGCTATACAAGCTATAAGTGCTATTTTGTGTAAGTCTAATCTGTGTTTTATTATCGGATTTTTGAGTTTTTGTGTCGAGTAAACCCTCGTTATCCTTTATTGAGCATGTTGTATTTAACACCATACATTTGTCGAATAGAATTTCTCATTACCTATCGATTATTCATAGACAAATCAATTTAAGATATATTAGGAGTCAGATTTTATTTATACTCCTTCCTCACTTCCAGATGTTCCGAAATTTCATAGAGTTTTTAAAAAAATCTAATAACTTTATTCTCAGTCGATTAATGTCAATAAAATTTTGATTTCTTGTAACAGGCGCCATCTATTTGTGAACTCAAGAAAGAATGTTAAAATTCTAATATTTCTGATACGGAATAAATATTGATAATGTGTAAAATATATATGAATAACTCTTATATATAAAATAAAATTCTTATCTTTATGTATGTATGTATGTATAATACACATAAAATATATAAGCCTATGCTGCATAATTAATTAATTAATTATAATACAATTTTCAAAATTTATAAATATTAAATTTATTGAAAAATTATAATAAATTTATATCTCATAATAATATATATTACATACATTGATAATTATTCTTATATATAAAATATAAAATTCATATATGAATTATTATATATGTATATAAAAGATTAAAATAACAAAAAAATGGGTAAAAGCACATGTCTTTTAACTTGCATTAAAATGTTAAAAAATAATATTAAAACTAAAGAGTCATGACAAAATCATAAAAGCTTGAAATCTTCTGTAGCACAAAATTATTGTGATAAAAGATTAAAATAACAAAAAAATGGGTAAAAGCACATGTCTTTTAACTTGCATTAAAATGTTAAAAAATAATATTAAAACTAAAGAGTCATGACAAAATCATAAAAGCTTGAAATCTTCTGTAGCACAAAATTATTGTGCAATATTTTGTGATACTGAGGGATATTCGAAATTTCATCAGACATTTTACATTACAGTCTGATATTATATAATATTGTGCAATATTGTAAAACATGGTGTGCTACTTGGGCCACTGAAAACAATAGTTAATGACACAATAATCACAATGAATATTATTAAAATATTGTTACGAATCTGTGATGCGGCTTTTCAGCATAGTGGGTTCCATAGGAGGTCCCAGAGCTTGGCGACAAACTTGGCGACCAATTGGCGACTTGGCGACTTTGGCGCCAAAATAGATTATACCCGAAACATCGAGAATTTTCCCGATGCGTCGACAAGGAACGGAGATACGCCTCGAACGTTCCTGATTGGTTGAGACGCTTCTAGTCCCGCCTCCTGAGACCTATAAAAGGAAGCAGTCCTGACGCTGCCGAGTAGTCGTGAACCAGATCGGAGAGTAGTCGGAAGCGACAGAGAAGAGTAGTCGGGATCAACGGGGAAGAGTGGCCTTCCAGAGATAAGCGGAGCAGCGACGGAGTCAAGCTAGTGCTGAACTAAGCTGTGCGCTACTGTCTGCAGTAGATTCTTGTTGTATGCTGCTGTTGTATGCTGCACGTCTCGGCTGAAGATAATCGTCTTCTGTGCTGTACATAGTTGTCATCTTTGTGCTGTCCTGTGTGTCTTCGTGTAAATAAACGTCATTGTTTCATTTTCTACTGCCGCCTGCTGATTGAGTGTTCTCCACACCATATAACTCCCACTATCCAAACGAACCCCTGAAAGTTCGCAACAATATTCATAAAGTCTCAATTTCAGAATGAAAGGGAAATCCCGTATAAATCCTTATGGTATATGAAACAAAATAGTTAGTAGAGTATTTAAAAAATTAGAGCTACCTAAATTTATTAATACTCAAAATAAGAAAGTAAACTCGTCTGCTTTGTCTTTTCAACAGCTTTTCTTCTATTGGGTTTTCACATATTTATTGTTTTGTTGCTGTTTATAAATAATCAAAAGGAATTTCTATATGTGTAAACGCAGAACAATCACACTCAATGCCATTATGATGTGTGTGTTTTTTCTTGTGTGAGAATTAGTTTCATTTTGCTCAGTCCTAGTAAAACATGATTTCATCATCATACAATATTTCATTAAATTACTTTTTAATTACTTTCTTATTACTTTCCAATTACTTTTATTAGAAAGTAAAATTACTTTCTTCTTTTTGCCAATCATGCACTGTCATAACATTTTCACATCAATCCATGCATTGTAAAATGATTTTGTGAAGTATTTAAAACTGTGTGCTCTATTTCGCGAATTCTGTCTTTAATGTCATCAATTTATTCCATCCAGTAGAATATCTGCTCAAATTGAAACAGCGTTTCGACTCTCAAATCAGAAAAAAAAAGGAATTCGTATTCCAAATCGCATAATAAGTACTAAAAAATAACGCATTAATGCGTCAATTCTTCAAAATCTCGAATTAAATTTTTAACTATTCCAATATTTTCTATTTGAATTACGTTATAAACAATAAGTTTTTAAAAATAAATAACAAAGAAAATTATTTCAAGAACGTTGTTTAATAAGACTTAAGCCTAAGCATTCTTGACCAAACATTGTTATTGATACTTTTACTAGGAAGTATACAAAAAAAATGAAAGAATATTTCCTAATCATAATTCAAATTCGTCATCTATATATTTATAACAATTAGAAAATTCTATATATTTAATTATATTTATTTAAATCATCAATGTTGTTAAGTTTGTATATTTAAATTATCTATGTAATTAAATCTATATATTTATGTAGTTAAATCTACATATTTAAATTATCTATGTAGTCAAAACAATTAGGACTAGTCGTCCATTCTCAACCACTTGTCCAAAATAACAATATTGTTTTTCCCACCAATAATGATTTTTTTAACATTTTTTCCATACCTGATATGAACATGAAATTTCATGTTCCTGCGTGAAAAGCATGAAAAAAAATCAGAAAAGTTTATTATTGATTGAAACAATTCAGTTATTTTTTTTCTTCCACTAGTAAAGTTTCGAATATTCAGATTCGTTATGTTTCATGTTAAGCAATAATTTATTAAAAACATATTTTTTCGAGTTTTTAAATCCAAAATATTTATCCTGTAAACATATTTCACTTATTTTATCTCAAATGAAACAGAAAAAATAATTATTTTCAACTATTAATTTAAATTAATTAAATTGATTTTAGAATCTAGAAAACGATTTCTTTAAATTTATCACCAAGCAGCCTCAAGGATATGAAATCAAAATTTGATTAAGTTAATCGATTGAATGATAATTATGTTTTAAAAACAATAAAATAGTTCATTGTTATAAAAAATACACAAAAGTAAAAAGTTCCAGAATTCTAATAACTTACCAAATCTCGTATTAATAAGCATGGAACAAATCAAATTAAATAATAATGCATAAATATGTTTTATATTTATCGTTTCAATTCTTCTATGTAAAAGAAAAAAAAACAGAGTTGCACAAAAAATAAATCCTGAATTCAATTTAACACAAAGAAATCACTAAAAATATAATTTTTGAAAATGCAATTAAAATTTTATAGACCTAGAAAATACTGTGTTTTATAGGCATAAAGGCATTTTAAACAATAAGATAAACAACCTATGTATATAATTATTAACTAAATTATAGAAAATAGAAGTGTGAAAATTTTAAGCCTTGATTGTTTTCTTAGCGATTTCGTCTAGCCTATGACCGGAAGTTTGTATAATTGTCGAATAATGGCAATTTCAATGCAGAACACTTAGGAATTTTCAGTATTATTATTTTTATCATTTCCGAAACTGACTTCAACTTTCAGTATTCTAACAATTTTACTTCATATGCTTGACCACTTTAGCATGCAATCTATATTAATTTTGAGACTTGAGACAATATAAAACAGTATTTAGAATTTAAATCCGATATCAGAACAGCCTACAACAACGAATTATTTAAGAATTGCTCAAAATACAACTAGCAGTAAGTTACATTTCGAATCATCTTTAAAATGATAAAAGAAATTCTCATCTCAAAAATTAAATATAATCCTTTCACCATTTCTCTAAACAAATAAGGACGAAAACAATTTAAATGTACAGGCGATGTTCGCTTTGAAGATAATTTGAAAGCTTTGCACATCAGAAGAAATTCGTTCACTCAAACGAGAAAAGTAAAAATCGTCTGCATTACTCATTCTTTTCTCTTCGCTTTAAGTCTCTTGAATAATTTATCAAACCTTTCCGTCATCGTTTTTCTTATTTTCTTTTCATTTCACCTCAGTCACAAATGGTGAAGAAAATAAAAATCGTCTGCGAAATGGTTTAACTTGATGATAAACGGCTTTTATTTTCAGTTGTGAATGGAGTTGTCATTTTGAAAATTGTACACAACTTTCTAGAGAGAAGAATTCATTTTTAAATTTTTATCCTCTCAGAAAATAGAATATTTTAAAAGATTATTACTGTGATATGCGTTTTAACTAATTAATCTTATTAAGCTTTGAATGCAAATGTTGTTTCTTTTGTAATGGTGTTATGAAATTTTAAAAAGACGCTGTAATATCACTAACTACATTTTAAATGTCAAAGTATGTTAAATTTTATTGTCTCTTATTGTAATAAATATATTACATCTTTAGCATTTTGTAAAGAATGAAATTTTTAAAATTATCCCTTAATGAACACTATATAGCTCCGTCTTGTTATGTTTAAACCTTTATTTACTGGTGGGACTTTCACTGTACAGTTTTAATTTAAACGTTTTGGGACCTGAAGTCCACTTTTATAAAGTTCGTCCCTCAATTGTTGGATGGCAGCATAAGATTATTTCACTTCAGAAGCTTATTATAGACAACTATATAAGATAATGCAGAATCCAAAATGTATGCTTAGAAAATTGAAACTCGTCTATGTATTTGCATATGTATCTGTTTTGCATTTTGGTAAGTTATATTTATTCTCTTTTCTATTTTTTTATTTTATGCACAGAATTGTTTGACAAAATTATTGTTTAATTTTTTTATATCTTCCAAATTGTTATTAAAATCTCAAATATTGCCAAACAATATAATATTATCATGATAAAAATAATGTTTCCAAATAGTATCCCGTCGGGAACTTCAAAGTTTCAAATTATTTTCCGTATAATTAATGATCTACTTCTTGCATGTCGATACATCAATTATACAGAGAAGCTTCGAGCATGCTTCACTGTATAATTGATTTGTAAATGTAAATTTTTATGCATATTATTTAAGTTTCCTTTAATATTTGTTCTTATCCAGTATTTTAAACTAAAAATTGTATATTAATCGATATTTTATTAAAAATGTTCACTTTTATTTCAACATGATTTCAGTTATTTGTAAAAGATTTATAAATATAATTTCCCTTACTAGTGTTTTATTTTTTTTTAATTAATGGCGTTCCTTTTTAATAAAAGAATATGTACATTTAAATACTGAATGACAAGCATGCTCATTTCTAACTGTGATGTCATGTAATTGTGACTTCACTTGTATCTCTCCGCCTCTGTGTTCCAAATCTTATTTTAAACCTTTATACACGAACACAAATATTTATTTTAAATTTCATAAAAACATTGTTCTTTGAAAAAATATGTTAGTTAATTGTTTTGCTGCTGCATTTAAAGTAGCAGGAATTAAACATAATACATCATGTTGTTGCTTATGACACTTGTCGTAGACAAGCCCACAGTCGAAGCCAGCGATTTTAAGCCGAGATTTAGCGTCTGTTGTTTCAGTTGCGCCATCTAGGCCAAGAGTACGTTTTAGCTACTCATGCGTCACAGCCCTTTTTACCGGGCGAACTTCATTCATGCACTCATCCAAGGACCGTAATTTAGAACTGAATCAGAGAACGACCACCTCTGATCCAGTACCCGATTGGTATTGTCTCGACTTGGAGGACTTAATGCCTAAGACAGATTTATACGTGCATCAGCTACCATATACACGAAAGGTTTTCGGCTGGCAGGGTTCGAACTAAGAACCCAGGGGTTGCGAATCCAATGTCCTACCAACCAGGCTATCCTGACCGAGAATGTAATGTCATTTAACTAACTTATATCAACATCCCATTGTAAAGCAGTCAGAGAGCTATTTTGATAGGACCATGTAACTTTCAGCATAAGGGACTACACATGAGTAGTTATCTTATTTTTCAATCGTTTAAACCCCTCGTAAAATATATGATCCTATACATCATGTTTAATGTACAAGCCAATCATAAATACGGCAGATTTTGAGTGAAATCGGGTTCCGAACCGAGAATCCTTTAGCCTAGAGGACAAATATTGTTAAGTTGTATTTATATCCCTTTTGAAAGAAATACGATGGATTTTTTTGAGGTCGTATCTCGTAATTTTGAACTCCAGTCAGATGGCCGGGACAACTCCTGAGCGGGCATCCCTCTCTCCAAGCTTGTGCACCATACCAACGTTCATTTAGTTTGGGATGGATCTAATGTTATTAAATATTGTTCAGATAACGAGGGGAGCATCTGATATTTCCTCTGAAAGTTTGAATGCCATGTTGGATAGAGATAAGTTAATCCCGAGTTATTTAATATGTATTAAATTCGTATACACATAGGTTCTCTGATTGAATTGGGATTCGAATCTGTGATCTTCAAGCCCTATCACATGGTAAGAGTATCTCGGAATATGCACTTAATATCAATAATCAAGGGGTTAAATTTGCAAAATAAGTTTCATGCATTAATAATTAAAGACCAAATGTTGTAAGTGATATAAATAAAAAATTAATCCAATCAAAGTTTTTCATTCCAAAATGTCAAAGGAGAAATGTTTTAAAAGATGGTAAATGTAAAAAGTGCTAATACTCTCTTAGCAATTGAAATTAACGTGTAAAGCGGTACTTAGTATTTATGTTTTTGGCGAATTCATTTTCATCATTCGCGAAGTATATTACTTTTAGTCGTAATTTATAAAATCACCAATAATAAAAATATTTCATAAACTAATTTTTTTAAAAAAATTTTATTGAAAAACGTACATAAAAATACAAAACATAAAATAAATAAATAACACATAAAAAAATCACCGGAGTATGTGTGATCTTAATATAAGTTAACATGAAAATGTTAAGTCAACATGGTTTGGCGAGTATTCTAACTTGGTTTCTATCTTCTTCGTAGCTCTAATGATGCATGACGAACACATATTTAGTGAATGCCATAAATGGGAGGGTGAACGCACACTTTCTCCATCGCTGCGATCGCGCTGTGAGGCGACACTCCCTTTTCACACAGATTAACGAGAACATACATGAAGTCCAGAGCAAATGCATTCTGTAAAATAAGATATTTCATTATCAGATTTCATTGTTACTGAACAAAATATGCATGTATACAATCGTAATGCAATATAAATATCTTAATATTTTTCTAAATATTATATCATGGCTTTTAAACATTTTCGATATTTCAATATTCTCAGCTGCCATAGTGAGCTGATATTTTGAGCTGACCATAATGAGCTGATGTTCTGATCTAACCATAGTGATCTTATACTCTGAGCTAAGCATAATAATCTTATATTCAAAGTTGGTCATGATGAGCTATGTTCTGATCTAACCATAGTGATCTTATACTCTGAGCTAAGCATAATAATCTTATATTCAAAGTTGGTCATGATGAGCTATGTTCTGATCTAACCATAGTGATCTTATACTCTGAGCTAAGCATAATAATCTTATATTCAAAGTTGGTCATGATGAGCTATGTTCTGATCTAACCATAGTGATCTTATACTCTGAGCTAAGCATAATAATCTTATATTCAAAGTTGGTCATGATGAGCTATGTTCTGATCTAACCATAGTGATCTTATACTCTGAGCTAAGCATAATAATCTTATATTCAAAGTTGGTCATGATGAGCTATGTTCTGATCTAACCATAGTGATCTTATACTCTGAGCTAAGCATAATAATCTTATATTCAAAGTTGGTCATGATGAGCTATGTTCTGATCTAACCATAGTGATCTTATACTCTGAGCTAAGCATAATAATCTTATATTCAAAGTTGGTCATGATGAGCTATGTTCTGATCTAACCATAGTGATCTTATACTCTGAGCTAAGCATAATAATCTTATATTCAAAGTTGGTCATGATGAGCTATGTTCTGATCTAACCATAGTGATCTTATACTCTGAGCTAAGCATAATAATCTTATATTCAAAGTTGGTCATGATGAGCTATGTTCTGATCTAACCATAGTGATCTTATACTCTGAGCTAAGCATAATAATCTTATATTCAAAGTTGGTCATGATGAGCTATGTTCTGATCTAACCATAGTGATCTTATACTCTGAGCTAAGCATAATAATCTTATATTCAAAGTTGGTCATGATGAGCTATGTTCTGATCTAACCATAGTGATCTTATACTCTGAGCTAAGCATAATAATCTTATATTCAAAGTTGGTCATGATGAGCTATGTTCTGATCTAACCATAGTG
This sequence comes from Argiope bruennichi, assembly GCF_947563725.1. NCBI lineage: Eukaryota > Metazoa > Arthropoda > Arachnida > Araneae > Araneidae > Argiope > Argiope bruennichi. The sequence continues at coordinate 108,143,999 of NC_079156.1, forward strand.
ATCTTATACTCTGAGCTAAGCATAATAATCTTATATTCAAAGTTGGTCATGTTGAGCTATGTTCTGATCTAACCATAGTGATCTTATACTCTGAGCTAAGCATAATAATCTTATATTCAAAGTTGACCATAATGAGCTGATATTTATAGCTAACCACAATTAGCTGATAACTTGGGCTAACTTTAGTGAACTCGTACATTCTGAGCTAACGATAGTGAGCTAACATTCTAAGCTAACTAAAATGAGCAAATATTCTGAATTAACCATAGTTCACTATTCTGAGTTCACTGTCATGACTTGACCATAGTGACCTATATTCTGATCTCTCCGTAGTGGGCTGAAAATTTGAACTAATCTTAAGGGACTGATATTCTGAACTGATTATAGTAAATTGATATTCTGAGGTAACCATATTATACTGACATTCTGAGCTAAACATAATGAGCTAATAATCTGAGCGGACCATAGTGAACTAAATTCAACATTCCGAGCTCATAAAGTGATAAAAAATCTCCGATTAACAAAGAAAAGTCCAGGTTTTCGATTTCTTCTCCCGATTATAAAAGTAACTTCCAAATTTGCTTGGTATTGAATAAAATATCTTAGATTATCCGGGTATTTTTAAAATTTAGAAATCAATAGAAAAAAATCAAAAAAATTACTGTGTTCAGTTTCTAATATTAATTTCTGAAATATTTTCACCAATTTTTAATATTATTGCAAAAAATAATACGATTACGCTATTTAAATGAACTCTTTCAGTTTTGTATCATTCTTTTCAGTATTGATAATTTCTAATCGTAGGTATAGATAATTTCTATTAAAAGATTTAAACAGGTGTAATCGAAGAAATTTTTGAAAAAAAAAACGGTTACAAATATTTGAAATTGAGGTGATATTGTTCAACTTTAAAGAAAACATCAAGATTAGATTAGACTATTCGATGATTTGACAAGTTGCATAAAAAGTACTGAATCTTTCACGAATTATCAAGAGATAGAACTAAAGTCTTATAATGCATTTCTACTAGGCAGAATATAGATATTAATTTCATAACAATTAAACATCATCGCATATTCCTACACATGGGTGCCATTAAGAAAACAGAAATGAGGAAACCAATAGATTGCAAAGAATATTAAGATTTTAGTAATTTAGCCGCTTTAAGGAATTTATCATTTTGAAATCATCTATTTATTATACAATGAAGAAAAAATTTCTAACGGTAGATCTAACAAAGAAATTTAAACCTTGCAAGAGAGTTCATTTTATCAATATAAGACAAAACTTTTGGAATTTACGATAGACACTATCGATATAAATTACTAAATCTAACAATGCCAAGAGCATTCACCAAATGTCAAGGAAATAAATTTAACAAAAGATCAAGGAATTGACTTGGAGATTTCTTATTCTCTTCTTCTCTTATTTAACTTGATACGCTGTAGTTGATAGCATTTGAGTTTTGTAATGAACGTTTTTATCACTTTCCAATAGACTAGAGTTTAGAAATGTTGTACCCTTATTAATTTAGGATGAGAATATATTAATTTTATATTTTAGAATTCGACAGTAAGTGAAACAATTAGCTAAATTAAAATTTGTCTCTGCACAAGTGGCGCCATCTAGTTAAGAATTTGCACAAAAATTATTCTAAGAATTTAAATTACTTCCTATAATAAATCTTAAATTAAAGACATAAAAGTTGAAAATCAGTTTTTAAAATACCATTCAAAATATACTTATATTATATTATATTATATATATATATATATATATATATATATATATATATATATATATATATATATATATATATATATATATCCCAATTAACGCTAAAGAACTATTTTACAAATAGATAAATATTTCAAAAAAAATATAATAATGCACCTTTGATAAGCGGAAACACTCTTCGTTGAATTGGGCTCTGATTGTATCGTAGCAATCGAAATTTGTGAGTCTGTAGCGATTCTCTAGGACATCTTTCACCTCATTCTGGTCGTGAAAAATATCTGCAACAATTTCCGCTACTCTCTGCTGCATAAACAACCGATTCTGAAAAAAAGAAATCATAATAATTCTCCATAAAATTCTCTTTGAGTCTTTATAATTCGCACAAGGATCTGATTTTGAACAAGCATCACTTCTTTAAGATTACTAAGTTTTATATTTATTTGTTAAAGAAGGAGAAATAACAGATTTATTTCCCAAATATCAGTACATTATAAATAAACCTAGTTAATAACAGAAATAGTAAAGTTAGAATGCTCACAATAATTTGTAAAATCAAATTAATAACTTGTTATAACTATGGAATTGAATATAGTTATGGCTTACTATATACATCGGGTCAACTATAAATACTGTAACTCTCAAAAGGGAGTATTCATTTTAAACTTTTGATACAATAATTTCTCTCTCTATTTCTGCAATTTAAAACTTTTTTCTATAAGAGCAGACGATTTTATTTATTGAAAGCAAAACGTTAGAATTGTTTTAAAGAATGAAACCAAAAGAATAATAATCAGAGTTTTTCGGTCGAAGATTTTCCGCAAATAAAATGTTTTAACATTTACAATTTCTTGGATTTAATAGGGTAATTATTTATAAAACTATGAAACGATTATTGGATAATAAATTGCTTTAAATATCAAACAATTCATGACCATCTGCGCTGAGTTCGTACAAAATATTTCATTAAATAAAAAGAATTCGAAATCCTCATATTTGAAATCTCTAACGGGTAACAAGTAAAATGGTGATGCAATGTAAACAAATGAAGGCAAGTGACTTTCCAAATGAATGCTAAAATTTGTAATCCTTCACCATCTTTGAAAATCAAAGTTGGCTGTACTTGAAAAGCTCGGTTCACTTGAATGCAAAAGACACCAAAGTAGAAAAATTAATTTTCATGACAAAAATTAACATCTGTTGATAACTGCGATCTTGCTAAAGGAGATATTCCATTCTATGTAACATGTTGCATACTTACGTCCATCATTTTCTGCAGTTTTCTCTTCAATTTTGATTGTTCTTCTTCCGAATTCGACTTGAGATATTTCCTCTTCAGTATTTCTATGGGGGCATCCCGACTTCGAATTGCATCCTTCTACAATAGAAGAAAATTCAAATTGGTTAAACTCATATGCTAGTATAAACAGTTACATAAATACAACATTCCAATTGGTAAAACTTATATGCCATCATGAACATTTGCAAAAATACAAAATTCCAATTTTTAAAACTTTTATGCCAGAATGAACATTTGCATAAATACAACATTCCAATTGTTAAAACTTTTATGCCAGAATGAACATTTGCATAAATACAACATTCCAATTGTTAAAACTTATATGCCAGCATGAACATTTGTATAAATACAACATTCCAATTGTTAAAACGTATCTGCTAGCATGAACATTTAAATAAATACATAATTTCAATTGTTAAAACTTATATACCAGAATGAACATTTGCATAAATACAACATTCCAATTGTTAAAACTTTTATGCCAGAATGAACATTTGCATAAATACAACATTCCAATTGTTAAAACTTATATGCCAGCATGAACATTTGTATAAATACAACATTCCAATTGTTAAAACGTATCTGCTAGCATGAACATTTAAATAAATACATAATTTCAATTGTTAAAACTTATATACCAGAATGAACATTTGCATAAATACAAAATTCCAATTGTTAAAACTTATATGCCAGCATGAACATTTACATAAATACAAAATTGCAATTGTTAAAACTTATATGCCAGCATGAACATTTGCATAAATACAACATTCCAATTGTTAAAACTTATATGCCAGCATGAACATTTGCATAAATAAAAAATTCAAATTGTTAAAACTTATATGCCAGCATGAACATCTGCATAAATACAAAATGCCACTTGTTAAAACTCATATGTCAGTATGAGCATTTACATAAATATAAACTTTGTTTATAAAAACTGTTTATTATGCTGTTCGTATTAAATGATTGATTTTGAGAATCCAATATATTATGTCATTTCTAATGAACTGAAAGTGGTCGACTATATTACCTGTATTGGGTTTTAATCTACTTTTATGGGACTTTAGAATTTTTTTTTTCGTATTATACGTATGATAATTTTTCGAATAGTGTTTTTAAATTAATGGGAAAAAAATCTTCGAAATTTTTCGCAAGAAATTTAAAACATTCGAGAGATGATTAAAATATTGTTAGAGTGCTTTCAAGTATCTCATGTGAAAATCTGTGAGCGTTTCCGTCGTTGAAGTTAGCGTTAAAACATTTAAATGCAATTTCAAAGGAAAACTCGTTATAACATTCTTTTTAGTTTCAAAATTTTCGTCAGTTGATTAAAACCGTTTCAGTGGTTTGCCAAAAATCTAATGCGAAAATCTAAGGTGAATGTTTGTATTTAGAAGTTAATGATAAAACATTTCGAGACTAAAGGTAACCTCAATATAACATTATTTTCAGTAAACAAATAAAAACTCGCATCTTTCAATTCTTATTAGCTCTTATTAAATGAGATTATTTATTTGACTAATGATAATTCTCAAGTTCAATCCCAACACATAAGTAACATTGAAATGTTTAGTAAGTTAAATGAAAAGTTGGGTTTTTTTTTATTACTGACACCCAGATGCTATTTTTTGCAAAACTTGTAAAATTTGATTGATTGATTGAAATTGTTTTTTTTTATCTCAGTTTTGCCTATATCCCATTTTAAAGCAATGCGAAATCTATTTGGTCCATATAATTTTGAACTATGGCCGGATGATGCGAATAACTTCTGAATGGAAGCACTTTTTTTGAAATAGATAATCAATATTTGTGACTCTATATACATCCAAAATATACTTAGTTGACGGTTTTCAATATATTTCTTAAGACTTACCTCAACTTTTGGTAAAGTGGTTGCTTCGGAATCTTTTCTGCCTTGGAACTCACTCACGTGAAACTGAGCAATAGTCTGTAACAAGAAAATACAGAATGTATTGCCAGAATTGCAACAGATGATAATCTTTAGTATCTCATATTCTTCACATTGTTTCGATTGAAATAAGCATTATGATTCATATAAACGTTTTGTAATTTTATCAATATAATGCATGGAAGCATATTAATTTTATATACAGTTGTTAATTTTATCAAGACGAAGCTTTCTCCTTCCTACTTCCTAGTATACTTAAACAATATAGCACCTTATTTTCTATGTTATGATTCTATCCTCCTCTATATCCCCTGAATATATAAAGGACTTTAGGCAGCGTATGAAGTGATGTGGTAAATCCTCGAAGTCATATCAGTCCTCAAATTCGAACGCTCCCCTCAGATTTCCATGCAGGGCCGCGGTGGCCTGGTGGTAAGGTCTCGGCTTGTGAGACGTAAAGTTTCAGGTTCTAGACCCGAAGAACCGTCGTGTAAGGGGGTCTGTTGCACGCAAAATCCGTCATGCCAAACGTCCTCCCGCTGGTATGGTGTGGTGTGGAGAGAAGGGTGCCAGCTCAGGTGTCGTCCTCGTCATCTGACCGCGGTTCAAAATTACGAGGTCCGTCCCAAAATAGTCCTAGTGTTGCTTTACAACGGGACGTTAATATAACTAAACTAAACTAAACAGATTTCCATGCATAGTGATGCAATATGACATAGTTTATGCTTCGTAATATATTGTTACAAACCTGTAATTTTGCTTCCCAGTACGACAAGTGTCATCGTAAGAAAGACAGGATGTACGATCTGTCCTGTGCGTGCTGAGCGTCAATGAAGTCAGAGCTTGGCGACTAACTTGGCGACCATTTGTCGACTTGGTGATGAATTTGGCGACTTTAGCGACAAAATGGATCATACTGGAAAGTTCGAGAAGTTTCACAATCCATCCAGTAGGAACCGAGATACACCCAGAGACGTCCTGATTGTTCTGGAAGTTTCTAGACCCGCCCCCGGCAAATATAAAAGACAGGCACTCTCAAGCTGCGAAAAAGGTGGTGTAAGTAAAGTCGTATGAGAAGTAGCGAGTCGGCAGCTAAAGCGAGAAGTTCAGCCGTTGGAGAGACGGTAGGGCGAAGCTCCCAGTAACCCCTCTCCTGCTGGATTCTGTCTATCTACTGAAGTGTGCTACTGTCGTCTACTGTGTTCGTCTCAGCTATACATAGTTGTCGTCTGTGTACTCGTCGTCTTTGTGCTATCTTGTCTTCGTGTAAATAAACGTCGTATTTTTTTTTCTACTGCCGCCTGCTGATTGAGCGTTCTCCACACCATATCACTTTCACTATCCAAACGAACCCGGAAATTTCGTAACAATATTGAACAAAATCGAATGTAAATTTTTAAACCTTGCTTTCAACTATTGGATTCAGAAATGGACAGAGATCTACAACTTTGCCTACAAGAACAGCACACCAAAATTCATTTATGTAGGTCTTTCTTTTGGGAATTATGGCATAACATACACGCGAATACATAGGCCAACAAATGGCAATCTCTTCCACAGATGTATTAAGAAAATCCGGCAGATCTGCATTACAAATATATATATAAAATGATTTATATTTGAAATGTAATACAGATTTACAACTGAAATCTGTTTCAATAATTGGTTTCATTTATATAGCTCATTATATTTTTCAGTTATCATAATTATATGCATTCGGACTGACAGCCAGACAGATTGCATCAAAATTTTGATATATGCTATGAAATTAGATAAAAAATTTCACTTCTCGATTTTAATGCACTTTTGAATTATCGCATTCGTGAAACATAATTCCAAATATGTGTTTTTCTGGCTCAGTAATGTCTGAAATATAGAGATTCGTCATAGTTTAAAGATCGAATATTTGAACGATCACAATATTCTGTCTTTGCAAATTTCGAAAACAAAAAAGTAAAATAAATATATCATTTTGATAGTAAAATAATAGTAATCATTTTACTATAAAGAATGAGCACAGGTTTAGATAAATTTCTTATAAAATGCACATATATTTTATTGTAAATAATAATTTATACTCAAAAATATATCCTACAAAGCTATTTAGCTTTTCGAGTCGTATAACATTGAATTTTCCAACAATTCGCAAAGCAAAATATCTCACAAAGCTATAACGTTCCGAGTTAGAGATTTGGGAATATTCTAACAATCTGCAAAACCAAATATCCTACAAAGTTATAGCTTTTCGCGTTACAGAGCTTGGAATTTCCCAACAATTTGCAAGACAAAATAGCCTAAAGAAAGCTATAGATTTTCCAAGTTACAGAGATTGGAATTTTCCAACAATTAAAAAAAATATTTTGCAAAACTCTAGCTTTTCAACTTACAGAGCTGGGAATTTCCCGACAATTTGCAAAGCAACATAGCCTACAAAGCTATAGATTTTCCGAGTTACAGAAATTGTAATTTTCCAACAATTTTCTCTTGGAATTATAATTATACTTTAAGTGTTTCCTAATAGGAATGTATCACATATAGGGTATTAAACAAAATATTTGAATAAAATTATCTCCATTGGGATTGAGATAAAGAAAGATTGTATGTAAAAGAATAACGATTTCTTTTGTTATATTTATCAGATTTATTTAGTTTATTTTCCCTAATTATTTTCTTATTTGTAATCCTTAATTATATTTCTTAGTTAATTTTCAACAGATATGTTAAAAGGCTAAAAAATGAGTCTTTAAATATTTCATGATCCTTATATTCTTTTGTTTACATCCAAACTGAATCCTGATCATTGTTTAAAAATTTATAATTTAGTATATATGCATCCCGACACAGACTTAAAAAATGAATTTTTTTTCTATATGTAAGTGTAATTTTAGTAAATTTTAGTGAAAATGTTAAAATGATTTACCAGATCTCCATACTGTTTCACTTCTTGCGCACTACTTTCTTGTGTTTCTCTTTTAACAATCTCATACTGCTGTTGAAGTGTTTCTTTTGTCAACACTTCCTAAAAAACAACATAAAAACGTATTTTTAGTAAAAGTGCACAAAAAAAATACTATAGAAGCAAATTCCAGTACCAAACTCTTGAGAAACTGCCCAGAAATTTATATATTAACAAATTTATATTTACAGGTAAATTTAGAAATACATGAAAAATTTGATTTATATAAACAAATTTATATTTAAAGGCAAATTTAGATATCCATGAAAAAATTGATTTATTAAAGATATTAAAACTATCCCTAAGAATACGTTTTAATAAAATTAATAATATTATCAGTCAATATAAAATTAAAATAGTAATAAATAAGTTCAGTTAGATGGGCCACCCTCTTCGATGAATCCACAATTCTTCAAAACACGTGTTTGATTTATTTTGTTGTATGAAGAATATCTCAAAGAATCATATTTACCAATGATGCACCCTGCTATTTATAAAAAAAGAATATATCAAAGAAGTATTAATACGAATTATAGGCGAGGAAAAGTTTATTAATGACTTATCTACATATATAGTCGGAAGCTGGATGTCACTTTCACTATCAAGCTTATATTTTCCGATTTCGTTATTTCACGCTGCCAATTTTAAGCTGCCAGAATTAATTTAGGTAATTTAATAAAACTTCATATATCGCTTTTGAAATGAAATTAACTTTAAAGCTGTAATCAAGGATTGAGCAACAATCATCTCAATTTTATTTTGTATTTGTAAGCTATTTCATTTGTTATAATATTGTTCTAGAAAGAAATTCCATTAAAACTCGAACGTATTAGTCAGTAGTGGGTATATGGTGACAAAATCAACAGACCTCAATAAACAAATAACGACTTTTATTAACATAAAGACACGAATACACCGACAACAAATACACAGACAAGACGTGCCCTAGCTATACGTAGCAGCCTAACCCAAGGTGCTAATCGGTAGTAAGCAACCATAACAGCACACAAAGCGGCGAGGCAGAACTCAGCAGGAAGAAGGAATCCGCGTAGTTTTTCACTAAAGTCTCAGCTCACTAACGCCTGCTATTCTCCAATGTTTCTTCCCTTTAGATGTACCGAACTGCCATCTCACTATTATACGACTGCCTACTCTACATAAGACTCAATGCTGCTTCAATATTTGTCTCCAAGACTCGGCGCACTGCTCAATCCACTAATCGCTTGAGCTCCACTCAACTCTTGCGCTTCACTGGACTAATCCAACTACTCGTCGATGACTAACTATATGACTCATTTTACAACTGACTACGGCTTGGACAGACGGCCTTTTATAACTTCTGGTGCAAGGCAAAGAAGGTTCTGAAGAATCAAACATCATTCACCTCCTAATAGTCCAATTGCCAAAATTCGTGAAGATTCTAATATCCTCTGATTTGCCGTCAAGCCTGGGGGTCATTGATCCGGCATTCTATCAACATCCAATAGAGCTGTCTGTAAAACTATCTTTCCTACGATGGAACTAACTCTGCTGTTAAGCAACATTACAGATTCGTAATAACATTTACCATCCAACTCTTATTGCAAGCAGAAAAAAAATGTAAATTGCAATTCATCATTTAAAACACTAATCTTGTCACAATTGTTTAAAATAGTTTCTAAAATTTTTCTCTTCAAGCTTTACATTCAGGTTGGTGTATCATTTAATTTGACCCATCTGATAGGAGTTCACCATAAACGAACAGAAAAGTATTAATTAATAGTTAGTATGATATAAAAGTTAACTTTACACGAAAATGGTTGAAAATCAGAACACTACAGCAATACATGCAAGTATTCTGACGACCAATATAATGCAAAATAATAAGGGATGGAATAAGGGAAAGACGTTTCATTTAGAATCATGAGGGTGATGATGATGTTTGCTATGACTTTAAACATGATTTAAGGCAGGATTCCATAATGATTTACTATTTTTAGGAAGTAGTATGCCGGCGTCCTGGCATAGGGGTAGCGCGTCTTCCCCATGATCTGGGCGTCCTGGATTCGAGTCCCGGTTTGGGCATGGTTGTTCTTCCGTTGTGCTATCTGTGAGACGTGTGAATGTGCCCCCCTGTAAAAAGGGGCTGTGCAAGCGAATGAGTGATGCGTGAGTAGCAAAGTCGTACTCTTGGCACTAGTTGGCGCTACTATTAAAACAAGAGACTCTTCCCCCACCAGCTTAAAATCGCTGTCTTCGAACAGCGGGCTTGTCCATGGCAAGTGCCATAAGAAACAACAACAACAACAGGAAGTAGTATAAAAATATTCAACTGTATGTGAGAAATAATAAAAAGCATAGAAACTGTAATTAGAATACCTTGTCAGAATCCTCCATCCAATGTACACTGTAAGAATCTCCAAGGTATGTTTCTCTTTTTTCGTCGTAATAGCAGGCGGTGGAAGGTTCGGTTGGATTGGAAGCAGTCGTTGCATAAACTATTTTGCAATATAAATAAAAATATTAAAAAATTTCTCAAATATTCAACTATTAATAAACAATAAAAAATAAAAAAATTCTCATTGTAATTTAGTTTTTAGGGTTTATTTTAAGATTACTTCCGGATATTTTTTGGTTTGTTGCAAAGGTATGCAGGAAATATGCGAAATGTAACAATCATGCTTGGCAAAAATAAGATTTTTCTCAACTATGAAGTTAAATCTCGGTGCTCACACTTGATCACATTTTAGGGGAAAATGTATGAATATTCCAAAATGCAGTTAGAAGTGACATTTTGCATATGAACAGCAGTCAGAATAACAGAAACAATTTTTTTAAATAAAAAAATTTACACCACATTTTTAAAAAGGATTTAAAAGTATCAAATAATCCCTCCTAGCTCCATACAAATTGTCCTGAAAATGTGTGATTGTACATTTTAAAAATTTGCAACCACAAATTTTCAGGATAACTATGGAGCTGAAGATTTGTGATTGGCATTTTAAAACTTTACAGTCACAAATTTTCAGGATAAACTCTTTCAGGTCATAAATCTATTTAAGGCTGACAGATTTGTGATTGTGCATTTTAAAAATTTACAATCACAAATTTTCAGGATAAACTCTTTCAGGTCATAAATCTATTTGAGGCTGACAGATTTGTGATTGTGCATTTTAAAAATTTACAATCACAAATTTTCAGGATAAACTCTTTCAGGTCATAAATCTATTTGAGGCTGACAGATTTGTGATTGTGCATTTTAAAAATTTACAATCACAAATTTTCAGGATAAACTCTTTCGGGTCATAAATCTATTTGAGGCTGACAGATTTGTGATTGTGCATTTTAAAAATTTACAATCACAAATTTTCAGGATAAACTCTTTCACGTCATAAATCTATTTGAGGCTGACAGATTTGTAACTGTGCATTTTAAAAATTTACTGTCACAAATTTTCAGGATAACCTTTATGGGGTTATAAAACCGTTTGAGGCCAAAATTATTTTGTGCCTTTTATTCCATTTAAAAAATGTGATGCAGTTAAAAAGATTATTTAGATAATTATTTTTTGGTTTATAGTCATCTTTGTGTAAAATTATGCAATGAATTTTAAGCTAATTTCCAGCTGAGACACTCGATGACAAAATAAAAGAAGAAAGCAAGTTAATATTGCATTATTATCCAGTTCTGAGTTATATTTAAAACTTTAAATTCTCAAGCTCATCGGGAAGTTAGTCTAAAATCGATTACAAAGTGTATACCGAACAGACAAACCAATAGACGCACAAAGAAACCAAATCAAAAAAACATATTAGTAAAATTGCTGTTGTTTTAGTGGTTTTCAACGAGAGAGAATTTTAATGGCATGGCAGAGTCATACAACAAACGTAATAGCATACGTCATCAAGACATACATTAGCAATTAATGAGGATGTGTGAGTCAATTATATATAATACTTTATATATAATGCAGTTCACTTAAAATATGTTAAATTTTTTTTTAATAAAAATATTGAAGTTCAGCTTTAAGCTGTTGTTCAGCTGTAGGCAATATTGTTGAAAGAAGGCGTTCAACCTGACAATCCTAAATTGTTAAAAGTACATACTATGAAAATTTCAAAGTATTCACCTATTCCTCTGTGGGCTTGATTGCCATATTGTTTTAATGGTTACACTAACAACATTAATCAACATAATGATATATAAATTACAAAACTAACAAAAAATTGAAAGATAATCGAAAAAATAATTCTAAAAAAATGAACTAAGTATATTTCAAATTCTAAATAAATATCAGACTTTTTCTAATAATGCTAATGAAGATGAAATACTGGGTGATTATGAAAATGGGACCACATCTATGAGATCGTAACTATCATAGCTTCCACAGTAACGGAATAAAATTTTGGTTCAAAGTATTTTGAGATATGCGCTCAAGAATCATATGAAAAACAAAGTTAAACTCTAACAATTACGGTTGTAGTGAAAAAATTTCAAAATTTTCATATGGCAGAATCAACTTTTTTTTATTGGAATGTGTTATCTATAGAAAAAAATAATAAATAACGCAGGAAGGTACATGTAGCACGAAAATCACCAGCGTAGATAGGCTTAGAAGAAAAGAGATTCCTTTCGATATGGTACGTGCTTTGGTTCTAGGCACCATCTGCCGCATGAAAAATGTCATCGTGGTTGAAGTAGGTCAAGCAGAAAATTTGTGAAATGAAATAAAATATTTCATTTTCATTTAAAATATTCATAAAATAAAATATTTCATTTTCTGTTGCTTCTCTGCTGTTATTAGTTGTTTTCTCTAAAATATTTCATTTTCTGTTGCTTCAAATCTGTTATTAGTTGTTTTCTCATTCCTTCTTAGTCTCTCAAGTGCTCGTGATTTTCGTGTTCCTATACCATTACAACGCTATTTATTGTTTTTTGCTATGGAGAACAATAAAAAAAGTTGGTGTTGCCATTTTAAAATATAATCACTGTAACTGTAACTATTGAACTGTGGTTTTTCATATGATTCTTGAGCGCATATCTCAAAATATTTTGAACCAAAGTTTTATTCAGTTCATATGAACAGTATGATAGTCACTGTCTCATATATAGGGATAGTTTTTTTTATAATCACCCAATAAATAATTCTCATGCAAACAGAAGCAGAATGAACCATAAAAACTTTATCAAAGGAAAGCAAAATGAACATAAATATTAAATGACAAAATGACGGTTTCTTTTTAACATTACGAACAGGAATCGTACTTGCTATCAGACTGAAGTATGAAATGGCAAAGGTCATTTTAATTTCTGTATAAGTCAGAATTTATACTTTTATTTTCTTAAATCTTATAGTTTATAGTAAACTTTAACGTGTTATAGTGCATTTCATATGGACATATTTTCAAAAATCCTGACTTAAGCTTAATTTTAGTCAAAACATATTTCACTTTATAAGATTATCAAAAATAGAATTTAAATACCCTTTATATTCGGTGATAATATTCCTTCGAACATTGATCCAGATTCACAAGCCTCTATGTATATTACCATCTGAAAGTAGTAAAAGGTGATTTCAACCGTATATATAAAAGTTTATCGATTTATATGCAAATTAAAAAGATTTTTTTTGGTAAATTTATTATGAAATTATTTATATTTTTCCAGCATTATTTTATTTTCTCAAGAGTTAGATTAAACTCTCGAATTTGAAATTGCTGTAAAATCGTTTATAAACTGTACTTCAATAACTTTGACGTTTTAATAGCATTAATGTTCAACAATATCGCAGATGTAATTAATGTTTAAACATTAATGTTTCTGCAATGAAATAGAGAACATATTTCAGCGGATAATGGAAATCAATAGAATTGCTCTGATAAACAGTTGGCCTTAAAGCACATTACACCGAGGCGATTTTACGGCAATTTCGTCGTTTCTGTGGAGAATTGCAGATATTTGAGTTGTAAATAAAAAAGATTGTTTTCAAAAAAAAGAATTTCTCTTATGTAAATAATAATGCATAAAGGAAAATGTGATGTTTCATTATAAAGGAGTAGCTACTTCTTTGAAAATGTGTTCTTTCGCAACAAATCAGAATAAGTTATAGTATGATCAAGTCCATAATAATAAATCTTTACATGTAACAAATACAATTCAGAATAAAATCAAAAGTATCGTAATATGTCAGGAAATGTTTTAAAATTCTAATGAATGTATTTGCAATTAAATATATTTGAAATAAAAATTTAAAAAAAAAATAGTGAATATTATATAACTTTGAAAGATCAGAAAAAAAAATCACTACAATTTTCATTATATCATCTCAAAAATTTATTTATTTATTTTTCATTTTTTTTATTTATTTTAATTTAAATAAAAGTAAGTTTTATGTTATTTATAAATATTATAGTAGATAATTTCATTTTTTTTGCGTCTAAAGAATTTTATTTTTATATATTTAAATTAATTTTTTTTTTAAGTTTTGAGGAAAGTGAACAAAAACTGTGCATTTTTATCACATGAGCATTCCTATTCTTTGCAATTTTAAAATTCAATTTCTAGAGATTTCGACTTTTTTTCATCTTATGCATAGTATATATACCTCTTTTATGTGAGATTAAAATTAAAAATTCTATTTTTTATAGTACAAAAAGTTCCAAACGCTTTAAATACTACATATACTATTCTTTAAGAACTTAAGCAAATTTAATACATTTTAAATTCATCCACTATGCCGAAAGATAGTATTATTTGAACCCCAGAATTTAATTTTATCGTTTGGCTTACTTGTATCCAAAATGATAAAATGACTAAATCCGTTCCTGGCACTGGTTTGGTGAAGTAATGAACGTAATTCTTAGTTTGTCCGTAAGGTAGCATGTTTTGGTTCAATTCTCGTTGTTTTATGAGATATCACCAGAGTTCATTGGAGTAACGTCCTGCAACGTGCCTCCCTGCATTTCATGTTTTACTTGAACCCAACAAAGATTTATAGTGCATTAGGAAATTCAAGTAACCTAATCTAAGGGCTATTTTAATCCAATAATAATTATTTTTTATGAATTATTAAATATGATTATATTGTAACAACTACCATAAAACTGTTATGATAAAGGGAAAATCGGATAACAGGGCCAGTATATGCTTTATTAATCTTAAAAGGAAATGCATAGAAAATCTAGAAAAAGTGAATCCAGCTAACCCTGATTTATGGTAATAATTACAATTACCTAACTATTACTGATATATAAATGGTTTAAATGAATTTTAATAATAATATTATATGTCAGATAGTCAATAATGAGAAATAAGAAGTCAGCGTTTAATTTTATGCTAATGGAGAAAACTGACTGAAATTCCACTTTAAAAGCTACTGTTTAAAAGAACTCTGTTTGTCTTGATTTTGTAAATTTTTTTGCAATCAGATTTGGAAACATTTAAAAATTGCTGGTCATAACATTAATTTAAATATTATATAATAAGAATTAAATAACGATAATAATAATAAAATTTGAAAATGATGTTCTATTATATTCGCACTTTTAAGATAAGAAAGGATTAATTAATTGACTAAGAAGGATTGTTGGCTAAATTACTTTCTGTGTAAATATATATTACTGGTCTAAGCGTCATGCAGTTCATTGGATTATGAATTCCCAGTTAAATATTCCGTTTATTAATTATCATTAAATTTTATAAAAATGTAAAAGAAAGAATTCTTACTTTGCCATACATATTCTTCTCGTGCATGTAATTTATTGTCTTATTTAAATCTTTTGCTGAGAGTTCCTGAAAAAGAAAAGGAAAAGATGACGAAATATTCTCTATACGGTTTAATTCGTGCAAGAGTGATACAATATAAAACACACTGCGCCAATTTCATTTTGTATTACCTTCTTTCTCTTGCATTTGGATAAATGAAGAAATATGATATCATAGCAAATAAAATAAAACATAGCTTCCATGAATTTTTAAATTCCTCTTAAATTTTAAAAACAATATAAAGATGGATGAAATATTCCTAAAAGCTTATGAATGTTAGAAATTAGTTGTTTAAATGCCCTTTAATTTTTTTTAATTAAATATTGTTTTTTACCAAAATAAATCTTAAAATCAAAAGAAAAGTTTAAATTATTTGTTTTAACAATTTATTTCAAACACAAAATGTTGTTTTTTTAGAAGTACAAGATGTAAAAGATAAATAAATTTTCAATTGAAAATATAATTAATTAATTTGAAGTAATTAATGGGAAGAAAATAATTCTTGGCACATGCTTATTTTTACGGTTTCCACGAATAAATCGATAATAAATGTAAAATATCGCCAATCATTTTGAGAAAAATTTAACATCTTATGTATTATGAAGCTTAGTGATTTCTGAAAATTGCGAGACAAAAAAACCAAATGCAACCATCTTAGAGAAATCTGGGAGCTATCATCTAATGTACTGGCGATCTTAGCTCATCTAAACATCATAAAAAAACCCGGAAATGCAACCTCTTGGCATCTTGGTAAGTATAATGGAGTTTGGCGAATTCTTGTTATCTTACATATAATGAAACTTGGCAATCTTGGCGTATCTGAAATTTCTAAGTAAAGTCGAGGGCTGTGAAAATAAGCAAATATCTTTTTCACTTACTCCTTCTGGGAATTCTATGAGTCCTGGAGCTCCATGATCCGCAAAATATACGAACACATGATCAGTTGGACCACTAGAAAATAAAATCCTTTGTATGAAATTCAATTTTTATGCAATATTATATTAATCTGAATATTCGTAATTTCATCGGTAAAATTTGAGCATAATAGCATATTTTTTCTTTTTTATTATTGCTAATATTCTCGCATTTTCTTTTTAAAAAAAGGTAAGAAATTTCAAAATAATTTTTATCCATTTTCTAAAAAAAATTTCTCCAAAACTTTAAAATGCTTCAGTTTCAATATTACATGCAAAAGCAATATTGAAAGAAAATTTAATTTCTTAAATATTATAAATGCTATAGAATCCTTTAGATGATGAAATATGTGAATTCTTCAGTAGTCTTTCATTATCGGAATTTCGTCACAGATACAAAGATGCAACTCTTTTTTTTTTTCAACTATTCAAAGGATAAATTTAACTTTCTTTCGAACACATTTGCTATTGCCTATTTTGATTATCAACAAGCTCAGTCATCATGCATGTAGTGAAACAATTAACTAAAGGAGTAAAATTATCTAGAAATTTACTAAATGAACTACTGATTAGATACAGTACTGGATTAAAACGCTTGGGAATAAGTGAAATAACTGTAACAGTCCATGAAAATATTTGACTTAGTAATACTATAAGACAGTAATCTCAAGTAATTTATATTCAGCAATCAAAAAAATAAAAATAATTATTTTACTTAGTTATTTTATCATTTAATATGAAGAATATTTCATTTCAAAAAAAAATTTATAAAAACATAACTGGTACTTGTAGATTTTAACGGCGACCAAAAAGCGCCAAGAAAAAAATTCGCCAATTTGGCGATTTCAATCATTAAACTATATAGCATGTGATTCAATTTTTGAGTATATTTTTTTATAATTTGGCTAACCGAATTGAACCAAAATAACACTTCTGCTTTAAAATAATGGAATCTCAAATGTTAAAAATCTAAAGCCATTCAGCAATGAGCGGTGATATCTTCATAAATTTTGGACGTACCATTTTAGTTTATATCAGTTCAGTTTTATTTTTTTAGGTACAATTCTTTAAGCAATTCTTCTTTTTCTAAAAGTTCGAATTAGAATTTTAATTATTAAACAGTTAAACAAATTTGACATTTTTTTCATTATTGCTTTTTAATGGATATAGAGGATATAAAGGAAAACACTCAATTTCCGGTTTACCATTTGAATTTTTGGGGTAATAAACTCCATTGACAATTTTCACATTGTCATTGCTTTATCTGAAATTATCTTTTTGACATTGTTTCTCACATTTTGGTTCAACTCTGAAAAAACAATTATTCATTTCTTTTGTAATCTTGAAGGAATATTTAAAATCAAAACATCTTCTTACGAAATTATTCATTATGATTGCTTTGTTATCGCTCTTGATATTTTAACATCGACTGAATATTATTTCTTACTAGAACTGCACAGTAATGCTATTGTGGCTTTCAAGGAAATTAATCCACTAAGAAACTAATAATAAAAGAATAAAACAAAATAATTGAAATCTGCTATCGTGAATTTCAATTTATCATGTCTGAATAGTATTTTTTAAGTCACGTGGTATCGATCCGATAGAAAAACATCGTGTTCATGACTCAAATTTTGCAATCATTATATTTAGAAAAGTGATGGGTATTTCTTAACCATCTCAAAACCAATCCAGTTCTAACATTTTTTTTTTTCTCAAGGCACGTGTTAACATTTTTTAAACAACCACGTGACTAGTAGATTACGCATGCGATATTTAGAAAATGAATGTATTTTTTCATCTCAAAATCGCTCAAGCTACAACCTTTTTCTAAAGACCAAAATTTATTTATTTATTCGAAAAACCGGTTTAAACTGATTTGGAGGGATCACGTTATTATTGCATTGCGGAATCGTCAACTGTCGTCTTTTTTTTTTTTTTTTTTTTTTTTTTTTGCATTTTGCATTTTGAAAACGTTTGAGCCCAGAAACTTTTTTTTGCCAGCTAATTATATATATATATATATATATATATATATATATATATATATATATATATATATATATATATATATATATATATATATATATATATATATATATATATATATATATATATATATATATATATATAAAGAGAGATACCTCTTCTCGTTGTTTGGCGTTCATTCTCATTTTCTTCTTTGTGCTTTGTGCTTCTTCGGGCGATAACTTCTTAAGACCCTGTCCTTTATAGGGCAGACAGGAGAATCGTGTACGTGGCGGACATTCGTGCCAATTTGGTGATAAGTCGCCAAATGTGACAATTTTCTCTATCGTTTTTTAATAACCGTAAAAAAGAAAAATGATGACTCAAAAGCAATAAATTACCAATTTTTTGGCCCGTGCACTTTGTGGCTTCGAAAACCTCAAACCAAAACAACATCATGTTTGTACATGATAACAAGAGACTCCTTTTGTATGAGAATCAGAACTAATAGGATTTTGTTCGGAATCACACCTAATTACAGATGCTTTCGTACAAAAGTCAGAACTAATTGGATCTTTCCCCTCGATATTCCAACCAAGTAGATTTGTGGATTGCTTAGGTTGGAAGTTTGTAACAATATAAATTCCAAAAACTTTTCATCATTTCTATTCCAAAAACCAAATATATCAAAGATAAACATAAATTCTCAATGAATATTTAAAACAAACCTTTCCAGCACTTTTCCACTTCCAAAATTAGCCACTGCCTTCTTGTCACCTCTGAGGACAGCCATAAAATTTTTGGGAGTCACAGCCTAAAAAAAAAACACAATACGCAAAATTATTTCATTAAAATATTATTAATTCATTCATTGTTTTCAAATTTATTTCATTTGTAGACATTTTATGTCAATGGAAGTTTAAGAATCATTAAAAACTAAATGTTATAAAAATTCTGCAGATAATTGTGTTTTGATGAATCTTCTTTCTTTTCTCTATACAATTTCAATAAACATACTAAAAATTATGTAATTTTAAATTTGTTTAACAAATGTTTAATCTACGTTTCTGGATTCGTAATATCGAACAATGCAATAAGCATGTCTTAACTCTAGAATGCAAGACTTTTTTTTTCTTTTTGCAAAGGGAAAAAACGTGATTTGAATAGCTGCATATAATACTGAAAAATTATTTTTAAAAATTTTAAGTATTTTTTTCATGAAATTAAAAAATAAAATTTGTGTGAGTGCCAATGGCTATATTATGAATTAAATAATATCGCGGCGACATAAGAAACATTATAGCAATTCTGCATTGAAATTAAAAGTCCCTTTTAATATTATTTTGCAATATATTTTTATAATGGAAAAAATATTTTGATATTTTTTTTAATGTTAGAATTATTTATACAATAGCTGTCTTGATATTTTCCCAAGCTTTCAGTTTAAATCTATTTCCAGTACCACTATTACTATGTATCCGTCTTTTCTACAAATGTTTATAAAAAAGCATTTAAAAAGGATTTCCAAACACCACTTATTGAAGCCCTTTAAAACAGTTATGTAAAAATTCCAAACGAAAATAAAAACATGCGTTTAAACGGCTACACGATGCAATATATAGTGTTAAAACATAGATTCTGTACCTTTTAAAACTTAGTACTGGTTTCTTTAAATTCAAAATATATGTACCATTATCAAAAATATATGTGTCATTATAATACCATCTTCAAAATGGGCCATAATGATACTTCCCACCATAAAATGTGAAATATCCTCATATCATCATCAAAAATATATGAATCATCATCATATCATCATCAAAAATATATGAATCATCATCATATCATCATCAAAAATATATGAATCATCATCATATCATCATCAAAAATATATGAATCATCATCATATCATCATCAAAAATATATGAAGCATCATCATATCATCATCATCAAAAATATATGAAGCATCATCATATCATCATCATCAAAAATATATGAAACATCATCATCAAAAATATATGAATCATCATCATATCGTCATCAAAAATATATATGATCCCTCATCAAGAGTTCAAGGCGATTAACTGTTGAATTGTAAGTTAGGGAAAAGGCCTAGGAGAAAGATGTCATAATATGTAGCATCTGGAAATTACATTTTAAAAAGATTTTAATTACAATACACCTAGAGTGGTAATATAACTTAACTGGCATATAACTTAAGTGGCCGGTGCTGTAGAAATGATTTTATGTAAAGCTCCAAATGCAGAAAAAAAAATATATGCATATAAATAATAAAAATTAAAAGATATTTTAAGATGCTTGACATCTTTGTTTATTTTAGCCATTTATTTAAATTGTTTGTGTAGAAATCGCTTTTCCCAAAATAATGTAATGTAACATTATTGGCAAATGTTACACAATCTGAGAAATCTTTTCTTAAAATAAATTGATGTTCCTTACCAGTCCTGTGTAATCTTTTGGAACACCTTTATACACATCGTTTCCTTCAGGATGGTTGATGATAATTCCGGGAGTTGGATTCCTATAAAATGTTTCAAATTATTTCTCTCGAGATTTTTGTGCATAACAAGAAAATGGGTAGAATATATAAAGAGAATTCTTTAGAAATAAATTATGAATATGAATAAATGTATACATACGCTTCATTATTGGCAATATCATCCTTCATGAAAACAATTATCCTTTCGTCAGGAATTCCGTGTTTTTTCAAAATCTGGTAAGCATGACAAACATCAGCCTAAAAATAAACATAATATTTTAAAAAATATAAAATAATTGTCACTAATGGCAACGCTTCTGTTAATATATTCTTTGTAAATAAAGAATTTTTATAACTCTTCTTTTTTTTATTTTATTTGTTATTTCTATGTTATGATGGATAGTTATGATTCTACGTTTCTTTATTATGATGGAATCTGTCCAGCAATTTTCATTGAATTCCTGATGTATTTGAGTTTTGAAATTTAGTTCGTAGAGTTTTGTCTTTTTGGTCACAATATATTAAGGTAGATGACTACAATAAAAAGTCAATATTTTGCGTCAAATTAAAAGTCAATTTTTTAAGTCTATTTCTGGGAAGTTACGCTGATTTTTATAGTTGCATTCAAACTCGTTTTAATGCTATTTCACGTTTAGATGCAATTTTCTCAAATTATAGTTTCTGATACAATTTTCTTGCGAAAAACCACATAAATTAAAATCTAATACATATTTTTTTCAAATTTGGTATAATAATTTCTTAGTATGTTCTGTAGAACCCGTTTAGAGAATAAATAATCTATTCATTTCAGAATATTTTATAGTTGATTTAGTACTTCACAAAGAAAAAAAACTGGAAATTTCGTGTTATTTATCAGCCGAACACCAATACTCAAAGAATGGATAGAAATACAGTTTATTTTTTAGTTCAGGAATTAGATAATATATTTCTTAAGGTATCTGCAAAATTTGAAGCAATTTGATAAACCTCTAAACTAGAAGATTTTTATTTTATATCTCTTTATAGCAAAAAAAAGCCCTTTCTTTCATTTTTTTAAAACTTTTGCCACTTTATTGGTACATTTTGGTTTCATAGATATTTTTCGATCTTTTTAATGCAAATATTGAAAAATATAACTATTTTTGGAAGTTTTTTTTAATACCTTCCCAACGTAGTCACATACTTAAAAGTTATATGTTAGCAAAAGAAAGTATGAAAGTAAAAATTCATATGCTTTCTGAGCTAATATCTGATTTATTTTTATTCATGGGACACCAACAGAAGCACCATTGGAAAATGATATCTTCAACCGGCAAATTAAACAGAAATCAAGTAAAAAGAAATCAGGCAGAAGAGAGCTTAGATAATTATTTATGAAGGCTCAACCAAGTTGAATTTGTACTACAAGATGATAGCCTAATCCATTAATTCAAAATTATTCATGTCATGACAAGTGCATCATAGTGCACGAATAGGAGTGCGGTTCACAACGACATTACTTCTAGAAGCTGTCTAGAAACTTCTTTAAACAAATCAAGAGTCATTGAAACCCTATCATCAATTGGCAAATATTCTTCTTGTAAAAAAAAAGTAAAACATCCAAACCCATATGCTATAATCAAGTGGCTTCTTTCCTTTAAAATATCCTAACTTGAGAGAGTATGAGTCAAATTCATTTGTTTAAAGTCATTTACTGCAAGCTCAAAATGAATCAAATTCTTCTGTTAAAAGTCCTTTACTGCAATCTTAAAATAATCAAATTCTTTTTATTTATTATTAAAGTCATTTACTACAATCTTAAAATAAATCAAGTTCTTTTGTTTAAAATCATTTACTACAATTTCAAAATGAATCAAATTCTTTTGTTAAAAGTCATTTACTGCAATCTAAAAATAATCTGATTCCCTTATTTAAAGTCATTTACTGCAATGAATTAAATTCTTTTGTTTAAAGTCATTTACTGCAATCTAAAAATAATCTGATTCCTTTATTTAAAGTTATTTACTGCAATCTCAAAATGAATCAAATTCTTTTGTTTAAAATCATTTACTGCAATTTCAAAATGAATCAAATTCTTTTGTTAAAAGTCATTTACTGCAATCTAAAAATAATCTGATTCCTTTATTTAAAGTCATTTACTGCAATGAATCAAATTCCTTTATTTAAAGTTATTTACTGCAATCTCAAAATGAATCAAATTCTTTTGTTTAAAATCATTTACTACAATTTCAAAATGAATCAAATTCTTTTGTTAAAAGTCATTTACTGCAATCTAAAAATAATCTGATTCCCTTATTTAAAGTCATTTACTGCAATGAATTAAATTCTTTTGTTTAAAGTCATTTACTGCAATCTAAAAATAATCAAATTCCTTTATTTAAAGTTATTTACTGCAATCTCAAAATGAATCAAATTCTTTTGTTTATAGTCATTTACTGCAATTTCAAAATGAATCAAATTCTTTTGTTAAAAGTCATTTACTGCAATCTAAAAATAATCTGATTCCTTTATTTAAAGTCATTTACTGCAATGAATCAAATTCCTTTATTTAAAGTTATTTACTGCAATCTCAAAATGAATCAAATTCTTTTGTTTAAAATCATTTACTACAATTTCAAAATGAATCAAATTCTTTTGTTAAAAGTCATTTACTGCAATCTAAAAATAATCTGATTCCCTTATTTAAAGTCATTTACTGCAATGAATTAAATTCTTTTGTTTAAAGTCATTTACTGCAATCTAAAAATAATCAAATTCCTTTATTTAAAGTTATTTACTGCAATCTCAAAATGAATCAAATTCTTTTGTTTATAGTCATTTACTGCAATTTCAAAATGAATAAAATCTTTTCCAACTCACTTCTAAATCTTATTCCAAGATGTCTTCTGTAACTAGATATTAAATGCTCTTGCAATTAAATTTTCAAAAGATTCACATTTTTATCTAACCAAGAATCAAAATTACGAAATCCTTCTCGAAATAGACTTCTTGTAGCTTCAAAAAGAAACGTTAATATAAATGAATTAAGCCAAGATTTTCAAAAAAGTTCTAATTTATTTTTTGTCAATGGATTCTAAAACCATAAAACGTTAGGATGGATTTAATTCGTCAAAATAGGAGTGATAGGGAAAATGAAAGAAGGAGATGTTTACATTTAACAATAAAGTAATCTCGGATTATTCTCAGACTTATGAGACGTAAGCACTGCAGGGAAATCGTAATACTGTCAGAAAAAGATGCTAATTCACAATAAAATATTTCAAAACAATTATTATTTATTGCAAGGGACATAAACATTAAACTACGACGAATAAATGGAAGACTTATGTTCTTAGAATTTGGCAGCTGACGTTTTTGCAAAATAATAATGTTTTTTTTTTTAATGTTAAAAGGCTTCGTTTTATATGTTATTAAATTTTCTGACAATATTTTGAGATTAACAACGGTGAATAATTAAGAGTTTATTCGATTTTAAAACATTTTCTTTTCGTTTAAGGAATTACCGAAAATACAGAACATCTTTAAAATATTATATTTTAAATATATATATAATTTAATACTTTTTAAAAATATAACAATTAATGATTTTTTCTTATAAATTTTGTTTTAAAAGGCATATTTTTGCCACTTGAATTAGCCATATAAGCAATCAATATAGCAATTTTGAATTAAAATAAAATAATACGGTAAGAAACGACACAACACTCGCATACATATGAAAAAAATTGAGCTAAAAAATATCTAATAAGACGAAATCGAGGTCAAAAAATGACGAAGTATTCAAGAAATACGGTCATCGTTCCATGTCTCCCCTCTTAATGAGATAAAATCGTCGAAAAGTGGTAACCTCAGAATACTGGAACGAAAAGTAAATGCACTCAGATAAAGGAAAAGAACATTGACACCGATATTCAAATTAATTTCTAAATCAGATCAACTAATTTCCTCTTGACATTGAGCATAAATTAATTGTAAATACATATCGTAAATTTAATTAAAAAAAGTAATTTATTTAAATGAACTGAGTAATTATTTTAGCAAAGACTACATAATACCCAGGTTCAGATTTATACTTTATTGATTTTTTTCATTAATATTTAGATATTAACGTAATAATTTGCTTGACACTTATAGATCTAAACTTCAATTTCTTAGCAAAAATCCGAATGATTCTTGGCTAAAGCAGAGCCGAATACATTTGAACGGCAAAATGTTACGCTCATTGTCGTAAAATACCGATCATCATATCAATATAACAAGCGGGATTAACTTTCCCCAAACTGTCTCTATTGACGAAAGTATAGAATTGACGATTACTATACTTTCTCTATACTAATGTACACGACCTCCCTTCGATGACGGGACGTACTTCCTTCGGGAAGGATTGTACCGTGACCGGTGATGGCCCTTAGGACTCAACCACAGTTTCCACCAGTGTTGCTGTTGTGGTTGTCTGGTCATTCAAGTTTTTCGTTTGCCTTCCGGTGGGTTGGAATAGTTAGTTTGTGATTATTATTATTAATAATAATTCGTAAATAGACATACCTGATGACGGTAATTATCCCAAGTGTCCGATCCAGCAATAAGGACAGCCCATAAGTTTCCATTTTCCGGTGTCTCTAGATACCTAGGAAGACAATCAATCGTAACAGCAAATGCAAGAAGAAGAATCGATGAAATTCTTGAGAAATTCATTTTTTCTCAGAGGTAACTGAACTACTCAAAAGTCAAATGTGAAGAAAATAAACTTTTTGTAGCGCAATTCAGCGGCAAGTCACTATTTATAATCAATCAGTTGATGACGTTTTGGGTCTCACTTTCACCTGCAACGGCTAATCACAAGCAAAACCATGTGCTATCCATTGAATTGATAAGTGATAAAAGTTACATTATGAGTGGAAAAAGTTGTGATACTTCACAGGTGTGACACTCAAAAAAGTTCACGCGATCTCCTTATCGTCGCATTCTTTTATTTTTATCAATGAATGATTTTAGTTTGGCTTCGAATATCTTCAGAAAATGAATAAACAATTATTTCTTAATCTTATGCTTTCTCTTGTAACAGGGCAAGTATTGTCATCGTCAAATAATTCGGTCTCGTGATTTAAATGGATTTTGAGGTTTTAGACATATCTGAATATGAAAAAATTAAATTATGTTTATCAATGTCATTTGTTTAATCTGGATATAATTTCCTCAATGCTTTTGGAATTTTTATTTTTAAAAAACTATCATAATAAAATAAGCATCTTTTAAACTATGCCTTGAAAAGTTGTGTTTGTTAATTTAAATTAATTTGTAACCTAGGCATAAAAGATGAATTGCAGAGAAAAAATCGTAGTGCCAAAAGTTATTTTCAGGAGAAATACTAGCGATGTGAGAGTACAGTTATAACAAATTCATGAAACTCTGAAAATAATGTTTTATTCATCAATATTAAAGTCCCCTGTATACTGTGTATAACGTTCTCCGCTGCTACGTGTTAATTATCAGTTTCCATGTTCATAACAGCCCGTCTTATATTCTGTTTCAAGACATGCAGGTTTGCTTAAAGTTTTTTAGTTTAGTTATATTAACGTCCCGTTGTAAAGCAACACCACGGCTATTTTTGGACCGTGGTCAGATGACGAGGACGACACCTGAGCTGTCACCCCCTCTCCGCACCACACCAGCGGGACGACGTTTGGCATGACGGATTTAACGTGCAACAGATCCCCTTGTACGACGGTTCTTCGGTGGAATCGGGTCTCGAACTTGAAACCCTGTAGCTCACAAGCCGAGACCTTACCACCAGGCCACCGCGGCCTTGCAGGTTTGCTTAAAAGCAGCCACGGCATTACACTGTCTAATGCAGAACAGTTTCACCTGGAAAGCATGCTGAGGTAAGCCAGAGCCCATATTAAGCACACATCAACAGTCAAGAACGCACCATTAAAGAAGAACAAACTGTTAATAGATCGTTTGTTCTTTACTTTTTACAAGATTTTGCTTTTCCCTTTTTCTTTTTTTACAAGATATGCATAGCGTTGCTGTTATGCACGCATTAGGAATTTTTCATAATCCATCTAGATATGTAGATCTCTCTGCGCGACAGCAGCCCCAATACTTCTCCTATAGGTCACAAATAATCATAGCAGTTACATGAATGTAAAAGTTCAGAAAGACGTTCCAATACTTGATGGATTTAATTTCAAATATGATAAGTAACTCTATTGTAGCTAATATATAGCTAAACCTGTGCACCAAATTTTTATTATCTAGCTTTTTATGTTTTCCTGTTATCGTATTCACTTGTACCGGACAGTCGGACAGCCAAATTTCCTGAGAATGGATTTCTTTCAAAATTTGACTGAAATCTACAAATTAGATTTGAAGTATATGTACCAAATTTCCTCTTTCTAACTCAAAGCGTTGTGTTTACAGACAGACTTAACTCCAAAAATATGTTTTTCGGCCTCTGGGTGATCTGAAACATGGAGGTTCGTAAGAAATAAGGAGGTGGAATTATTTGGCAAATACAATACTTTCTCTTTATATATTTCGTATAAGAAAAAAAATAAGAAAATGTTAACCAAAATGTTTGCATTTATGCCTCGCACTTCCTAAGGTTAACCTTGCAAAGCGGTCAAACATACAGCATTCTTCAATATTTTGAGTTTTTAATTTTTGACAATTCTTCCTCTTTATATAATTAGTATATAAAAAAGCTCGCATGAGAGAATTCTTTAATTATTTTAGAACAAACCTAACCAGAAGGTTACAGCAAATCACCAAATGTTCCATTTGCAGATTCTTATTAGACTAACACCTAAATAAGATATAATCTTTCCATATCTTAATGTGCAAATGAAAAATAATCTTTGTGCAATGATTCATGTTATACATGCGATTTTTCTTTATGTAATGTGTGTTCATGCAATTTCTATGAAATGCATGCAATGTTATGTTCTATGTTATTCATGCAATTTCTCAATGAAATGGGCCGCGGTGGCCTGGTGTTAAGATTTCGGCTTCAGAACCAGAGACCCGATTCCACCGAAGAACAGTCGTGTAGGCGGGTCTGGTGCACGTTAAACGTCTTGGCCAAACGTCCTCCCGCTGGTGTGGCGTGGTGTGGAGAGGGGGGTGCCAACTCAGGTGCCGTCCTCGTCATCTGACCGCGGTCCAAAATTACGAGGTCCGTCCCAAAATAGCCCTAGTGTTGCTTTACGGGACGTTAATGTAACTAAACTAAACTTCTCAATGAAATATTACTTATATTCACTCTTTTCGACTTATAAGATTAATTATTAATGCGTATATTTTATCTTTAAATATTTTTAATTTTATCTATATTTTTCTACTAATAATATTTTCTCTAAACCTTTTCTCCTTCTCCTTTTAGAAATAAGAATGCAAGAATCAACTTCTTATATATATATATATATATATATATATATATATATATATATATATATATATATATATATATATATATATATATATATATATATATATATATATATATATATATATATATATATATATATATATATATATATATATAAATAACTGGCTTCAGTTATGTAATTTTAATATTACTGAAAATTACGTGTCTAATGGTATTAATTTTTATAAACAAGTCAAGGGCATTCCAATGGGAACAGCTTTCTCAAGTGCTTTAGCTAATATTTTCCTGCATTACTATGAGAAAAAAATAATTAAATATAATTTAATAAACGGGTGGAGATATATTGATGACCTACTTTTGATTAACTTCGACAATACTAATATTATTACTAATTGCTATCCAAAAGATTTAATTCTAAAAGATACAAATAAAAATCAACTTGAGGCTACCTTTCTGGATTTAAAAATCGAAATTGCTAATGATAAAACAATAGTTGGTATATATGATAAAAGGGATGATTTCAACTTTAAAATAACAAAACTATGTAACTACCATTCCAATCTAAACTCTAAAATTTTCAAAAATCAAATTTTCTCACAAGTTAACAGGATCAAAAGGGTTTGCAATAATAAAAATTCTTATATTGAAGCATCAAACAACCTCCTTAAAAATTTAATTAAAAATGAATTTCCTAGAAATTACTGTAATGTCAATTTTTTAATTAAACAAGGTATGGTTTGGGATTAATCCTTTGGCTTAAATAAAAATAGAACTTTCCTTGCATATTGGATCACTCAATAGATGGCGCTGGGAGTCCACATCTGTTTACATAATTTACCGCTAGTTTTTTAAAAACAGGGAATCACAATCGATAGTTTAAAGTTGCCTTGACTATTGATGGTATGTACTGGCCTTTTCGTTTTTATTTTTTAATTTTAGTGCTATTTTTTGTTTTTATTGTTATTTTTGTTATTGTATTTTTACTTTGTTGTGGTTAATTTCTTCTAATTTGCTGTTTTATATTTCCTTTCTGTTAAAATGGTGTATCTCTTGAGCATAATTTCAGGGGATTTTCGGGTCACGAGGAATCATTATTAGACAATGTCTGTATTTCCTCACAGAAAAAATCCCTTACTTTGAATCCCTGCCTGAGGGTGACCCTTGAAAAAGTCTTCAGGCCGGATTCTTTTTTTATATTTTTTATAATTTTTTTGGTTTAATTTTTATTTGATTTTTTGTTTTTTCTATTAACTTGATTCTAATACTTTTGTATCAATTCATCTGTGTTTTAGAAGTAGCTGCAATTGTGCTCTCTAAATACTATGAAGTTCTTTTTTGGTTTTAGTTTAAATAGGTTATAAATTTTAGTTGCGATTTAGAAACTGTTTTTGTTTCGTTTTCATTTTAGTTTCGTTTTCTGACAAAACTTAGTGCCTAAGCGACTCCACTTAATGTCTTCGACTTCTTTCATTAAAATTATCCAAAATTATATTTTCCTTCTATAGTTTTTCGCTAATTTTTTTATTTGTTATAATTATTTTATAATTTAATGCGTTTGGACGATACTTCTAGAAATCTTATTCAAAAAAAGAAATTTTTACTTATACAAAAAAAATTTCAATTATAATGTTTATTAGTTGACTGTTTATATGTAAATTGTGGGATTTGTCATTTGTGACAAAGTAAGAAAAAAAGTTTTAAACATTCCATAGAATAGACTGCCAGAACTAAAATTACAGGAATTAGTGCATAGTTATCTTTTGAGTAGTAAAAGCTAACAAAGAAAAAGTTATTAAAATTTTAATAGATTAATTAAGAATTCTATAAAACCTAAACATTTTCTTTAATTACTGAGCTAAATTTATCTTTGAACCTATTAGAAATGAAAATAATAATAATAATAATTTTTTAGTTATATCTAGGTGTTTTTATATTCGTTTTAATAAATTTTTCAATACATTCTTTTTAATAAAATCTTATAATAATGCTTTTAGTCTTGTATACAATATGCTATGAAAAAGCCAGACTGTAAATAATTAATGTAAATTTTTTAAGATTTTATTGCTATCAAATCTAAAGCATTATCAAAGTACGACAATGTGCTCGGATAGGAGTTCGAGCGTTCTTAATTTGTCGTTTTATGATGTCAGATATAACAAATAGGCGTAATAATTAAAATCGAATATAATATTTGCATTAATTGGAACTTATATCGAATATTTAAAAAGAAAACAGTGAGTGTTTTTTTCGTTCTCAAAGATGTGTAAAAGGAGATACTACGAAATCTTGAAATCCACTCATTTAACGATAATTTTACTTATCTTTGTTTGCTTCATTTCAGAAGCAAGTAAGATTGTGAAGTGATATTATCAAGTTCCAAAACATTGAAGTAAAATTTGCAACCGTCAAATCAGAAGAACTTCAAATTAAACTTACAAACTAAATTGTCATTTAATGGATTACTATTGTTTGTTTATTTTAATGAAAGTTGCGTAAAGGTATCATTTGTAAATTATTACTCGTAAAGTAAAAGAAATGCCAGTTCGGAATTCATTCTAGGAAAGAAGAAAGCGAAACATCATGGTGTCGCCAATCTAAAGTTTAATAATTTTCTCCCTACATTCTTTCATTTTCGATCTCAGAACAAGGGGGAGGGGGGGAGGTCTACCCCCGAATTTCTTGTTTATTCCCACGTATGACTTAATAAATTTCATTTAGAGTTATAATAAAGAAAATATGTGGGAAACCAAACTTCGCTCAATAGTTTGTTTTTTTTAATATTTAGATACGAATCACATACTGATTACATATGAATATTTCACAATCTTACCTCCCCTCGCATCCACCAGCGCCATCTTACAATATTTTGAGGTACCAATAGGTTATTATCCCATGGCAACGCTTCAAATACCACAAAAGTTTAGGAAATAGCGCTATATGACATGTCAGCATGAGAGCAGATAGAAATAGGCTCTAATAGATAGTTATAAAAAGAGAGGGGGGGGAGTAAAGTGTTTTTTTTTTATTAAAGTCACCTATATAGATAAACTTAAAACGCAAAACCTTATCTAAATATAAAATTTGATCCAAAACGTTCGACCCGTTTCCGAGATACACGGAATAAATTTATGTACTATATGTACAAGGATTGCTCCTTTAAAGTTATTAGATATGTCAAAATTAAGCAATCTTGATAAGGAAAATCCTAAAGCTAATATTTGATTTTCACTTTCAAAAACACAGTTATTTATTAATAACAAAACAATATGGAAATTCTAAACAATAATAATAAATGAAAAAAAGGAAGAAAACAGGCAATGAACCTTAGAAAAAACAACAATACAACAAAATTATATAACAACAGTGCTACATACAACAACATACAACAGTGCAATACAACAAAATTATATAATATGCAAAAACAAGATAGCTAGCAAGAATAATGGATGAGTTTCACAGTAGTAATATTTTCCTAAATAATAGTATACATATAGCATTAGAAGCAATCCATATATTATCATAAATAACTGCAGTCTTTCAAGAGCAAAGATTATTGAACAATCAGATATTTTTTTCTTTTCGATTGCACATTCTGTATAATGTTGAAAATTCTCCTCTTCTTTTTATAACATTGCATCCATCCATTATACATGACGTTACAAAATAAGACAGGAGAATAAAATTATTAACAGGTTGATTAAAGAGTATGCAGATTGGTTACTTAACCCTTTAAGGGGCGATTTTTTTTCTAGTCATATTATGTTAAAATAGTTTTAGGCTTGAAATTAGAATAAGAAAAGGGATTCATTTAGCTTATTAGATAAATTTAATTTGATTAATTAATTAATTTGGTTAATTAATAATTAAGTGACAAACCAAGACGCATCATTTTGTGTGAGATAAAGAACTGAAACATCTAAGTTTCTGTCTTTCTAAAAAAATTTGTCAGAACTTAAGCCAACCTACATAATTTCATACAAATATTGATAAATTTGGTGGGAAGCATACTTCCCACGGCCCTAGAAAGGGTTAAACAAAATAAAATCCAAACCACTCAGTTGAATGATAGCATTGTCCGCTCACATGCAGAGGAGAAAATGTCACGGATACAGGAAAAGCTCTATCCACAAGGAAAAGAGTTACAAACTGTATCTAATCAAATAATAATGTTTTATTGATTTTTATAATCAAATCATCCATTAAAAATTTTATATATGAATAATTTCTTTAAAATATTCATCCATGCAAGTAATCTTATCAACATTCCATTGAATATTAACTATCAAATGCCTTGAATAAAAATATTCGAAAACTTTAAGTGAAACTGAGCATCACCATAGCAACGCAGAAACTCGAAGTTATTTATAGCTCAATCTGGGAAAGCATCGAATGACCTACAGACCTCTAAGCTCTTAAAGGCTTTTAAGGTATTTCAAGCCAATCGGTTTGCGCATGCTCTGGAAAAAGTAAGAGAATGCTTTGTGCCGCCATTTTCCGAAAGGTAGAGAAAATATTATGATTAAAATAAGAGGCAATAAACTAAAATTTATAGAAGGTGGAAATACGGATTTATTGGCTGGAAGTTTTTTTTTTCTGGATTTCTGAGAAAATTTTTAATTTGGCTGATAAATATCAATGAACAAATCAAATGAACCAAGCTCACTTAGGGCAATTAAATCGTAAACTTAGGGTTTTAATTTAATCAATATGTTAATGATTTATTTTAGTTCGATATTTACTTTTTCGTATATGTAGCATAGAGAAAGTATAATAATCGTCAAAAAATTCAAACTCGAGATTTTGAGGCATGTCCATGTTTTAGAAATTCTTGAATTCGAAAAACACATTTTTGTAAAATATCCGTCTGTCTCTCTATCGGTCTGTGACAAAGATTATTCAAAACCGCTTTGAGCTAGACAACTGAAATTTGATATACGGTCTGTACACTAAATTTGTATTTGTATTAAAAGTTAATGAAAATCTGATCAGAGAAAGTCTGGCTGTTCGAATATAAGAGAGCTAGATAGGTAAGATTAGGTACACAGATGTAACATCGACAGAGTAGACAGATTTCAAAGTTTGAGCTAAAACCAACAATAGGTTGACCATCTGTCGGTCAGCATTTTCTGAAGCATGTAAATGAGATAATTCAAAAATGCAATGACTTAATTATATCAAATATGGGAGTGAAGATATATATGAGAGAGTTTGCAGTTTTGTGTCTTCAATCGGATATGAAAAACGTATCTAATGCAGAAATTCGATTCTTGTATACTATTAACCGTATGCCAGGAGTTAATCGCCAAAACGCTCACCAAGGATGAGATGATATACAAGGTAAAAATGATAAATTCACACCAAAAGTTAATATTTCGTAACTTTTATACACCAATGTCATGCAAATCGTTCTCTGCCATGACAAGTTTATTAGAGAGGATGCGAGAAAGTTTTGGGGAGACAACTCCTTCTAGTTTATATTAATAACTGTGTGAATATACATATTTTCGATATATTCATTTTTAATATATATATATATATGTGTGTGTGTGTGTGTGTGTGTGTGTGTGTGTGTGTGTGTGTGTGTGTGTGTGTGTGTGTGTGTAAGCATTATTTTGTTTGAAGCAGAAGGCAGGTTTTAAGAATAGATGAGACATTTTATATTTTTAAATTCATTTTAATCCATCGGGAAAGCATAATTATTTACAAGCGGAGACGCGGACAAGGCACGTCCACCACAGCGCGGCACAAAAGCAGAAGTAAGAAAAGGAACGAAACAAATGATCACTAGTCTTATATAACCTGAGATTTTGATAGGGAAAATATTTCTTCATTGTGCTACTATATTAATAATATTCTGATGGGGATTTCTGACTCATGTCAATCACAAATAAGGGAAACACAGGGATCTTTTAAAAAAGAATTTGTCTCGTTAGCGATATTTTGTCTCTTCACGCGGAGTCTGGGAAAGTTAGGCTTTTAGCCGATTCAGCAATTTTACAAAACTCTCTTGAATTAATTAAGTAGAGAAAGTGGAATTGGATCACGAAATAAGAGAATATTTTAGAATGAAGTTACGATGGGTTAAATTAAGATAAAACCTTGGAAATTATTTAAATTGAAATTAAAGTTAAAATTATTACATATATATATATACACACACAATAGAAAAAAATTATAAAAATGAAGCATTTAATGATTTCCTTTTTTGTAAAAAAAGGCATTTAATTATTAAGCTAAATCATAAAGAAATGAGACACTTCTATGAATCCGAATTGTGTTTATATGTTGGTGTGTTAGAAACACTGAAACACAGTAGCTCAAAAATAAGACAACTTTTATAAATGAAATTTGATGTTTGATTTTTAGAATCATAATCCATAATAAAATTATCTAGCGGAATCTGTAAGGCAAAACGGAATTAAAAATATCTGCACCTCTTTTGTTTTCCTTATAATCGGACAGGCAAATCCCAATTTCTGTATTGATAACAAAGAACTCAGACAATTCTTATTTTTTTTTAATGTTTAAATTGGCTGCTTTTTTGGTACATTAATAAATATAAACATGAATAAAAATTAAATACGGGATCATGAACTTCAGATTTTAATTACATTGTTATGTCGGATTGTAGCGAAGGTAAATTAGCTGAGGTCTGCAATCTTCGTAATTTTGTATTTATACTGATTCACTGAAGGTTATTGCCAATATTTTCTTTCCACATTCGCTTTAATTTTGTATTTAGTCAACCATTTTTTTTTTCTATTTCTTTTTCAATCCGATTTCAGTGATTAGTTTTGATTTGGATATTCATAAACATTATGGATAAAGAAGATTCCATTACAAATAAATAAAACCTGTAATGTAATTATATATTTAAATCTAAAATGTACTATAAATAGCATTTCTTTTATTTCTTAATCACTCTACTATGTGCATGAGATTTTCTATTATAATTTTCATTAATTAATCTGTGACAATCATATCTGAGATTTCTTAACAAAATAACATCCTGTCTAAGTGGCAAATCTTTTAGTTTTAGATATATATTCTACTTTGGACAAAATCTGTCCACCAGGGAAATGTTTGTTGATTTATCAAATCACTTGTTAGTGAGCGTGATAACTCAAAAGCACAGCAAGCTAGATAGATGAAATTTCACATGCATTTTTGCACCGTAATTTGACTATTGAAAAGAAGTCTGATTGCCTACTTTCCCATATATGAATAAGACTAATCAAAAACAGGGTGAGCTAGATGAATCAAATTTGGTTTGTGGTCTTTACACTATAATTGGAGACCTATATCAAATAAAAGATCCGATCGTCGAAAATCAAAAATTTATACTCGAGTCTCTTTTCTACTGGAAAAGGTTAAACACAAAAAGATGTCATATGTTGAATGTATGCGAAACTTGCTTTATTCGAATTACTATTCATTATCTCTTAAATATCTCAATAGATTATTTCCAGATTTAGATACATGTTTACTATTTTGACCAGAAATTCCATAACACATTTTATTCAACAATCTTGTTGGATCTCCTACTCATAGCGCTTGTATTATAGAAAAAGTGGAAAAGCTTGTATATAAAAAAAAAGATAAACGTTCTACTTTTTGATAGATTTAGATCAAGCTGTGATACAGATCTGCAACATTTGGTATAAAGACCGCATAATGAATTTCCCCCTTTTAACTCGTTGCACTGTTGAGTTTTTGCTTTGCTAGAATCGATAACTAGATATTTCCACGAATGGATTTAGTAAAAAATTTGTCATAATTCCAGATTTTAAAGAAAACAAAGAAAAATTTCATTAATCTAGCTCGTCGCAGTTTTGAATTATCGTGTTCATATGCTTACATCTGTTGACAGATTGTATGTAATATTTGAGAGAAATCTACATTTTTGATGTTAAATTCACATACAAAATTTCACTGATCCAGCTCCTGACCCTTTTTTTTAGCAATCGTGTACGCAATAAAAAGAGCAGACAGTTTATCTTCTAGCAGATTAAATCCAAGCCTCGACATAGATCTACAATCCATATATATATATATTGTTACGAAATTTCCGGGTTTCGTTTGGATAGTGGAAGTTATATGGTCTGAAGATCGCTCAATCACCAGGCGACAGTAGGAAATAAAACAACGACGTTTATTTATACGAAGACACACAGAACAGCACAAAGACGACAACTATATACAGCACAGAAGACGATTATCTTCAGCCGAGACGTGCAGCATACAACAGCATACACAGCAGCATACAAAACAGCATAACAGAACGCTCAAGGCGTATCTCCGTTCCTACTGGACGGATCAAGAAAATTCTCGATGTTTCGGGTATAATCTATTTTGGTGCCAAAGTCGCCAAATTTCGCCAAGCTCCGGGACCTCCTATGGAACCAACTATGCTGGGAAGCAGCATCGCAGGTTCCTAACAATATAATTGCAGAGTGCTATCTGTAATGTTGGGCTGCGTTTTAACACATCACCGCTGATCAAAATCCCAACTTTTAATTTAGCGTCTAGCAACGCAGTCAAATTTGTATTTTAGTTGTGTGCAAATAAAACAAAGCATGAGAAAAAAAATTTTTAGAATCGTAAAAATCATTGTTTTATTTACATTTTTTATGCTAGATTGTAACAAAGATCAATGAGTTGTGATCTGCAATTTTTATTACTCTGATTCATTATATTCTCCCACTTCACAAGACAACTGTGGGTTATTACTATTATTTTCTTTCTGCAGTTTCTTTTTTATTTTGTATTTGGCAGTACATTTTTTTTAATTTGTAAATGACTATCTGTTGTTTCAATCAGTTTTTAATTATTACTTTTGATTTGAGTGCTCTCAAAATTTTTCTTAGCTCATTGAATATATTTTTTTCATCTGAAGTGCAATACATATTACCATTTGTGTTTGTTGTTCGTTTTTCAAGCATTTCTGCCAAAGTACATCTGACTTTCTAGCAGGATAATAACCCATCTAAAGGTGCACTGTTTATAGTTCTGACATAACATCCTTACGCTCAAGAATAAATAGATAACCCGTTCATGAACTTGGTCCAAAATTTAACTAAGATTTACAATGCTAGAGAGAAAAATTCCCATATCAAAAATTCATTTATCTAGCACGTTGCTAGCACGTTCTAAGTGGAATATGCCCAACATTTTATTCATATCTACTATCTTGATGCAAATGGCCATTAGTCTAACTACTCCTTTTCTGAGTTATAAATGTTCCCAGACAAGCAAAGTTCCAAAAAATGAGGCGAAATTCAAAGAGATTTCGAATATGGAGATTTATCACAATCACAAAATCATATATATATATATATATATATATATATATATATATATATATATATATATATATATATATATATATATATATATATATATAAGTAACCAATCTAAAGTAAGAAATAGTTTGAAAACGAAACTAAAATGAAAACGAAACAAAACAGTTTCGAAATCGCAACTAAAATTTATTACCTATTCAAACTAAAACCAAAAAAGAACTTCATAGTATTTAGAAAGCACAATTGCAGCTACTTCTAAAACACAAATGAATTGATACAAACGTATTAGAATCAAGTTAATAGGAAAATAAAAAAAATCAAATAAAAATTAAACCAAAAAAATTATAAAAAATATATATAAAAAAAATATAAAAAAAGAATCCGGCCTGAAGACTTTTTCAAGAGTCACCCTCAGGCAGGAATTCAAAGAAAGAGATTTTTTCTGTGAGGAAATGCAGACATTTGTCTAATAATGATTCCCCGTAACCCGAAAATCCCCTGAAATTATGCCCAAGAGATATACCATTTTAACAGAAAGGAAAATACATACAAATAAATAAATTTAAAAAGCGGGAATCACAATAGATAGCTTAAAATTTCCTTGACTGTTGATGGTATGTTCTGGCCTTTTCGTTTTTTTCCTTTAGTGCTATTTTTTGTTTTTATTGTTATTTTTGTAATTGTATTTTTACTTTGTAGTGGTTATTTTCTTCTAATTTCTTGTTTTGTATTTTCCTTTCTGTTAAAATGGTATATCTCTTGGGCATAATTTCAGGGGATTTTCGGGTCACGGGGAATCATTATTAGACAAATGTCTGCATTTCCTCACAGAAAAAATCCCTTTCTTTGAATCCCTGCCTGAGGGTGACCCTTGAAAAAGTCTTCAGGCCGGATCCTTTTTTATATTTTTTATAATTTTTTTGTTTAATTTTTATTTGATTTTTTTGATATATATATGAAGATTTTTCTTTCAGATTTTTGTGTATACTTTATAAGAGAAAAATAAAAATATGTACACCAACTATTTAAACCATTCTTCTATTTTATTAATGTAATTTGGGTAAAAATGTTTTTCACAGATACACATTCTCCATTCTCTAAACTGTAATTTTCAATCAGCCTCAAATATTTATTTATGCATATTGAGTCCAAAGACAGTCTTTCATTAAAGCGGATTTCTCAATAATAATAATAATAATCTAGAACTTGACATTTAGATCGGCTTCCTGCTTAATTATGCGAGCTAGAATAGGGACATATGCTAATAAAAAAAATTTAACAGATATATTCTATTCTATTCTCTCGATACAATAAAAAATATCAAAGAATATTAAATTTTTCGAAATTATTTTGAATGTTTGTTTTCTTCCATATTTTATCATTTTCGTTCTGCGGGGAGAAAATTTAATTAGATTTCTTTGTTACCTGTACTCTCCGAGGACATGAAAATATTAAATATTGGCAACAAATCTTTAAAAATAACAAATTTTCTGATTGATAATAAAAATTAGAAAATTTTAGTATCTTTAGATATGAAATATCAGCATTAAACAAGTTTGATTTATTTCAGTTTCCGAATTCTTGTTGTTGAGTTACCAGGTTCGTATTACACAGATAGTAACTAGATAGTCTACTCGTTTATATAATGGCGAAGTTTAATTGATGTGTATTTGTAAAAATGCTAAATAATTTAGCTTGGTTTCAACAAGTAATGATATTTAGAATTTTTAAATGAGATTGCATTACAATTTAAGGCTGGCGTCCTGGCATAGGGGTAGCGCATCTTCCCCGTGATCTGGGCGTCCCGGGTTCGAATACCGGTTCGGACATGGTTGTTCTTCATCTGCGTTCTATCTGTGAGGTGTGTGAATGCCCCCCCCCCCTGTAAAAAGGGGTTGGGCAAGCGAATGTGTGTGTGTCATCTTCAAATGAGCTAGAAGTCAGACTTCAACCCTTGGGTGCTCAGGGGTCTTTACCCTGAGAAGTTACTGCTGCCCCTTTCCGTGGTAACTTGAACACGACGTCATCATCATCATCATTACAATTTAGGCTGTAAATTTCTGTGTCGACTGATAACAACGAGGAATGTATTTTCGACACACGCTGCAGGAGAAATTATTTGACCTATAGCTGCGAAATTTAGCACAAATATACTTTGGAGGCTGGGAATATGCACCTCTGACCGATATTTTCGGAATTTTTATTAATAAAAAATTAAATGAAATTTTGGTGTTTTTCCGCGATAACTCCCAAAAATGTCACAGCACTAAACAATCTTTACATCATAATAAAGTTTAAAAAATTTAACTATAACAATTCAATAATTATGTAGATTTTTCTTGGCTTTTAGCAATTTTTTGAAAAATATCTTTTTGCCTTATTTTCAACAATACATTTTATTGCTGCTTTGAAGTTCCAACCATTTTCATAGTTTCATCAAATATTTAATTTCGTGTTTTTCTTCCATTCTTGAAAGCCAAGTAAGAGATGTCTATTTAATATCTCATGAAGTTTATATTGCGATTAAATAAATATACAGTATCATGAAAGTTAGAGATGATGAACTAATCATTAAATTTTTAAACTCTATGATACCTTCTTATATATTACTTCATAATAAAGTAAAGAAGAAAAGATGTGTGTGTGTGTGTGGTGTCTTGGCACTACAAACTAGACCTAGACCGTTTGACCTAGAGTTAACCTAGAACTGCCTTTGAAACTAGGTACTTAAATACCTTAGAATGCCAGAATGTGTACCTCGTAACTATTTTTTAGAAATTTTAATTAATTAAAATTAAACAAAATTTCGGCGGTTTACCTCAATAACTTCTGAAAATATTACAACACAAAAGTAGTTTTTTTTTTTTTTTTTTTTTTTTTTTAAATTTAAGAAATTATCTTTCTAAAAATAACAATTTTTTGCTTTATAATTCTGTTTTCCTGTTTTAAAAAATATTCATTTTTAATATATTTCAAAAAGATATATTTCATTGTTAAAGTGGAACTCAAATCATGTTCATTGTGCTGCTAATATTTCATCTTTGGCATTTTTTCCCCTTATTCTGATGTTGAAAGTGTGGTGTTACGGCTTATTTTTCCATAACTATTTCTATCTAAAATACACTTTTTGAAATTACTTATGCTTATACAATTAAAGTAAGCAATATTGAAATTTTTAAAAAGTGAATCCATTTTAAAATACTGCTACTCTTTAATACAATATAACTGAATGTATAAAAATATAATATTGCTTATCCTTCATTTTTTTTTATTTCGCTTCACATTTTTTAACCCCTTTTACTTTGAACTTACCACCATTACTGACTTAACTTTCAAGCACCACTTCATGTCCCCCCACAAACGGTATGGTTACTCAAACTACATTATGAACCTATCAAAATAAATACCAAAATAATGTTGCGCACGGCATTTTAATCTGACTTCACAAAAGGCCCATCGACTTTGTTCCAAATCCTTCTGTGGGTTTATTTGACCTTGAATTTATCGGCGCATTACTCCCCTTCTCCCGAGCTTACTCTTTTTATTTATTTTATGTTTAGAAGGAATGCAAAGTCCACCCTACACTACTGGTCATTGGGCATCTGGCTAGGGTTCATTTAAAACGACTGTAATGTTGAATCAGCTGTGCTATGGGCTTTCCTACGACTACCATTTTAATATCGTGTGATAATTCTGTATAGAACTTAACTCATTCAGTATTAACACCTGTCGGATGCATTATTTATTTTTCGGCCTCGGTTATGTAAATACTATTCGTCAACGGATTAAGAATTGACTACATTTCGATGACTCCATCTCATTAAAGGGTGAGAAGCGGAACGATAAGCGCATTTCCGGTAATGACCTTTGACCTTCGATTTCCCCCATTTGATACTTTTTAGTTCTTTTTTTTTTTTTTTGACGTGTATGTGAGTGCTGTGTTACTTCTGACAGCATTTTATTTTAACTCAAAATTTCGTATTGATATGGGTAGCC
Organism: Argiope bruennichi; assembly: GCF_947563725.1. NCBI lineage: Eukaryota > Metazoa > Arthropoda > Arachnida > Araneae > Araneidae > Argiope > Argiope bruennichi. The sequence continues at coordinate 108,185,714 of NC_079156.1, forward strand.
AAAAGTGGTAAAAAAGCTTTCAGGAATGGTATGAAGAAAATTTTACATATCATTAAATATTGTGACCAAGAAGCAGAAAACGGAGAATTAAATTATTGCCGAAAAAATTTAATAACATATAAAAAAGAAGCATTTTATTATTAAAAAAAAGTCATTATTATTTTGTAAAAAAGTAATTACCAAATTTTAAGAACAGAGATTTTTCATTTATTCTTCCAGATTTAATGTTTATGCCCCTTACATTAAATAAAAATTGCTCTGAAATATTTTACTGTGCATTGGTGCCTTTTTCCTTCTGTATTACTAATTATCTATAATGTTTACGCCTCATAAAACAGCGAGTCTTCGTTGTTAAATGTAAATATCTCCTCCTTTCATCTTTCCTCTCACCCCTATTTTGTCGAATTAAACCCATCCTAACGCATGCGCAAAGGCGCGGAGGGTTTTACAATCCATTGTCAAACAGTAAGGGAAAAGATTAATGCATCATAATGAACAATTAATAGTAAAAGATTAATTACTTATTAAGTTTAAAAATTAGATGCTATAATTACTTGATTAAGATTTAATGAATTTTCTTGATTTAAGTCAAAAATGCATCATGTTAATTAGTTTATAAATTAATAAGCTGTTCAAGATCAAATAAAATGAGGTAAAAATATACATTTAAGAATACTTTATCGTGTATTAACAAAGGGTTACAGCTTTCTTCTTCCTACATGATGATCTAGATGATTAATTCTATAACCTAGATTCTAGAAGTTTAACTCTATAACCTAGATTCTAGATGATTGACTCTATAACCTAGATTCTAGATGATTATCAATAATAACCACCTAATTCAGCTTATTTTGAAACTGAAAGAATCATATTAAAATTTTTATTTATCTAAAAATTCTAATTAAGGAAAACTGAATTTAAAAATGAGTGCAAGAGAGATTGATAATTTTAAAACTATAATTGGTAGTAAAGATTTCTTTAATTTTTTTATATTTAATATACATTTAATAAGTAAATGGTAAATAATTTTAATTTTTATATTATTAATGATTAATAATAAAAATGTTATGATGTTAAATATTAATTTTAAAAATTAGTAAGAAATTTTAAGAAATAAACTGTATAAAATACTTTAAAAACGTAGTGCTATAATGCTTCAAAATAGAAAGTATAATTGATATCTAAAGTATTATAAAATAATAAGTAATAAAAAAATAGTAATAAATAAAAAGTAATAATAAATAATAAATTTTTATAAGATAAAGCATCTTATAAAAAGTAAGGTTTTTTTTTCTTTTTTTTTTAGATAAAACAATCTACAGTTCTAAATTTTCAGTCAAATAAAAATCTTCACTTAAGATTGCAGGGGAGGATATACTTAACATACAAAAAGTAAACAAAGTAACAAAAGTAATTTAGAAATAAAAAGCAATTTTTTCCCGTTCTAAAGTGTATGTATTGTCTTCTGCTACGCAGATAATGTTCAACAGATTTCGGCATTTCTTCAGTTTTTTTTTAATTGAATAGATATGTTAACTTATCTGGGAGTATTATTATCAGCTAATATAAGTCATAAATATAAATTTAAAATAAGTCATAAATTAAAATAATAAAAAATTAAATAATAAAAAATTTTAAATGTCATAAATATAAATTTAAATTCTTTCCATACATTTATTGTCAAAAATTACAGCATCTATGGAAAATCAACACACTTTAATGATCCAGAATTATTAAATCTGCAACAATGCCATAACAAAATAAGAAATTAATACTGAAAATATTCCAAAAAAATACCTAGTATATAGTAAAAAAAATGAAATAGTAAGAGACAATAATCTTTAAATAAATTAAATTTTTAAAAAATTTAAAGCTTGATTATAGCGTAGCTTACAGTTCCATTTTCAGCCTTAAGTTAATTTAAAATTTCTTACATTTCATTTCTTATCATAGTAGACAAAAGATAAAACCAATTTTGCGAAAGCAAAAGAACAATTTTCAGATAAAACATTAAAAAAAATTATTATTATTCAGTCAAAAATGAGTTTTTTTTTACATAGGCAGATAGTTAAAGAAATTAGATTTTTGGAAAAACAAAATTTCTTAAAATTTAAATGAAAGACAAAACTTAAATCTTCATTGTTAAGCATAATATCGGAGACATTTTTCCCAAATTCCATTTTCTGCTTCTTAGAATAAAAAGAGAAGTGAGAAAAAAATAGAATAATAATAAAAAACAGAATTTTTAATTGACATTTCCGGGAAACGCCAAAAGAAAAACCATCATTTGTTTAGCATATCTGAAGCTCTGAGGAAGGATACGTGTTCGAAAACAGTATTAATTGAAAATAAAAAAAAATGTTGGCCATAACAAATAATAAATAAATAAAATATATTGATAAAACATTTTTTTTTTATTAAAAGAAGTTTGATTTGCGATTCCAAATTTCTAAATCATGTTACATTGTTAATAATTCAACTCAACTTTGTGAATGGAATTTATCAAAATCGAAATCCAACTGCTCTTAGAATGGCACAATAAACTGATATGCAGTGTTCGTGTGTCAAAATGCTTAACCAGATATTATGCAATTTATCTCTTATAATCTTTGTTTTTAAATGATTATAATTGTACATTAAATATATATTTATCACTTACATTGCTGCCATCATATTGTTTCACAAGACAATACATTTCATTTCAATGAATTTTTTTTTCTTCAGATTAAAATAGCGATTTAATACTAACTTTAGGTTGCTGAATATGAATATGACAACGAAAGCATAAAATTTGACTTCACTTCTATGATATTTATAACTAAATGCTTTTAAAAGGAAATAATGTCCAAAACTGCATTCACACCATAAATGTGTTATTATTCATGTAACGGAGTCACGTGGATTATTATTTATGCTTTTTCTCGAATCGTCATTGAAAATTATTCAACAGAAGTCTGTCAATATTGAAGGAGACCATCTTCTCTGACATCCTTTATATATTATTTTTTGAGGGGGACATGTTTTAGTAAAAACGTTCGCTTTCTCCAGGACCGGGTTAAATCTTTTCAGATGACTTTAAGCATTACGTGTCTTTTACTTCTCAATTAGCAAAAGCAGATATTTTCAATCATTTTTATTTATTTAATTTCTATATAAACAATTTTAAATGTCAATTCTTGAAATAGCGAAACATTTAACCCTCTTGTCAGCAGACATTCAGAAAAAGTGTCTCAGTTTGGACAAAGGTGTTACTTTTCCCCTGTCTGCTATGGATTTTGCTCACAGTAGGAATGCTAAGTAAACCGACCACTCCCTTAAGTATATCTGGACATCTGTTGCTTATCCCCTAAATCTTTCGTTTTGTTAACGGGCATTTCTACTATTCTCAGAAAAGATTGAAATTGCTATGTAGCTTTGATATGCATCAAATCTGTGTGGGAAAGGTGATCGTTTTTCGACTTTTTCATAAATCACTTCATAAAATTTATGTGGAAAAAAGTCTTTTTTTTTTCTTTGATATTAGTCTACTTGTTTCAAATTAAATGTTTACGTTTCTTTGGAATAAGGACGATTTTTTTTTTATTCTTATGAAAAAAAAATTATATTGCATAGAATTATAAAATCATTTCCCGGAATTAGATATGAAAGATAATTTAATTCTTGAAACAAAACCAAATATATTTTTATATTTTTGCATCGAATAAATTTATACAATGTTTCGCAAGTAAATAAAGAAAAAAGCAACTTATTTTTAAGTTAACGATGTCTTTTGTCTAGTTTAAGATAGTTATTTAACGCTGACCAAAAATAAATATAGATGGACCTCTCAAATTCAAACGATGGATTGAAAAGTAAATTATTCGTGAACAAATGAAATATTTTTATTAGCGACGAACAAGAATACGTACGAAGAGCTATTGCTAAAATTCATAAGCAAAATTCTAAAAGAAAATTTAAAAGCAGAGACGATTAGCAATATGTATCAGAAAACTATTAATTGAAGTTATTTTTATTAAAGAAAATTAACTTTTTAATGAATAGCTCCTTGAATCATTCTTATATTTTAGCCTTTATGAACACAATTTTCAGAATTAACATAACAATTATTTCAAACTTATGGAGAAAATCAACTGTCGGCGGTTTTTATAATCGTCTGTTTCAATTAATGTTTCAGTTAAAAACATTTGAAACGATAATTTTTTTTTGTTTGTTTTATTCGTACTACAAATAGATAGGACTACGAACGATAAAAGGATTTTAAAGATTCGTAGAAAAGTAGTTTTTGCGTTTAAAAAAAATTACACATGAAAGGGTTTTAATCCTGGAGCGCTAGGTTTATTATCTAGTAACATATAATTGGCTGTTAGTAAAACATTCAGTTTCTAGATTCATATCAGATTTTAAACGGCTAAGATTTACTTTAAGAAATTAATAATGCCAAGAGGAGGCAAATTTAAAGCTCTTTGATGTCAGATAATGATCCCATAATTTAAAGATAAAAAAAAAGAAAGAAAGAAACTCTCAGACTTTTAAAATAAACGGTTAATGAAAACAGAATTCCATAGTTATAAATTCTGATAACATATAAAGTAAATTATTTTCAGGGATTAAATATTATTGCACAATGTGCATGTTGTATAATGTCAACACGTATCTAAATAAATATATATTTAGAAAATATTCGTGGTTGCTTTAATATATTTATTTTTGTGAAAATATTCTTGGCTTTTTGCAAATTTTGTGATTCGTGTTCATTTCTTTCTATTTCTATAGCAATATTGTTCACATTTTCTGCAACATTTAAACAAATTTTCAAAATCTAGTACTTAGATTTTGATTCTGATGTTACGCAACAACAACAACAAAATTGCTTGAAATGTATATTGAAGGCGCCGGCATGTATTAAGAAATATAGCTTTACTGATCATTGATAGCAAGATATTGATCTCTTTTAGCAGTTACTGATTACTGCTAACACTGATAGGTAAAACTTTTAGCACAATCTAAATGTATAGATATATTTTTAAATCATAAAGCAAAATATATTTCTAATTATAAAGCAATTTATTTTTTAAATTACCGAAAAGAAGTTAATTAGGAACGTTCTTAACACAACTATCCGAAATTTAAATTGTACTTAATTTTAATATGATTTAAATTCATCCGTTGTAACGGACTTTGAATATTCAATGAAAGTGAAAAACCTAAATTACTCTGAAGATATCGCACGCGAGTTCCTGGGCAATTACTTACTTTATAATCAGTCTTTATTTTGCTCGTCAATAAAGTGTTCACAGCTTTTTGGAAAGAAGATTTTAAAGATATTTTGTTGCCAGGTTTCTTGTGTTCCCATAGCATGAGGATTTTTATTCTTATATACTTTGATTCACATTTTATAAAGAAAATTGTTGGCACATAGCTGAAAAAAATTTCAAGCTTTTTTTTCTCGCCCCCCCCCCCTCCTACGGAGGGTTTTTTTTTTTTTTTTTTTCCTGGTGTACTTATCAAAATTTGCATTCTTAAGGAGCTTGCGGAAATGTGGGTTAGTGAAAATTCCGTCTTTTAGTATAGCATCATTGACTGCAAGGAATTTCTTATTTCAGTGGTTCAGGTTGTTTTTCATTCAGCCGAATTTTATTTGCAAAGATATAAGTAAAAAATTTTTTAACCTTGATAAGAAAAAAAAGTTTGTAAGTTGAAAAAGATTGTACTAGAGTATCTACATATATTACAAAACGATATTATTTATTCGTTTCTACGTAGTGGTACAGTCTCTTGGCTGTTTCCATCTTTAAAATTAATCATATAAAACAATTTTTTTAGCTTTGGTTTTTTTTAATCACTTTTAAATCTGAATTCTTATTAGATAGTAGACACTGAAACACATTCTCTTAAAGGTCATTCAGAATTAAAAGTTTTATTATTATTGTTTAAATATTTTCTATTTAAAAACTTATAATAAAAAATCATATTAAAATCAAATAAGCATGAGAGTCCGTAGAAATTAAGATCGGAAAGTGGCGTCAAGAATCTTATAATGCCTGAGTATATCTATCAGGCATTGCTAAGCCTAACTAAATGCGACAAAAAAGGCAATTAATAAATTATGTTACTGTTGACAAGCTTTTAGTAAGAGTACAGACTCAGATAAAAAAGTTTATTTATGTATCAATATATTTATTCGCAGGAAAAAGTCTTAAACTATTTTTTGAAGCAACACTGGAAAAAAACTCATTGAAAAAAACGCTTACATTTAGAACTTTTACTATCTGTTTTCCCTCTCTTTTTAATGAAAATAGGTTATTATTTAAATTATTAGTACAAAATATAAAAATTTGTATCAATTAGAAAAGCCGAGGTTTTATGTTGCTTACATTTTGAAGTACGAATCATATTAATATTAGTTTTCTTAAATCGTATTTTTATAATCCATATATTGAATCTACGGTCATTTTATATACATGTATTAATTCGAATTTAGTTTGAAAATTAAAACTGAATAATTCTGGCATAATTAGATAGGCGCATCATTATAAAAGCAGGGAAAAAATTTCACAATATCCTTTAATGATTCTAAAATGAATTCTAATTCCGTAACTCCATTGTTTCGATATTATTTATTCGTTTCTACGTAGCGGTACAATCTCTTGGCTGTTTCACCTTTAAAATTAATCAATTGAAAATTTAGAGAGTTGTTTATCTTGAAAATAATTTTCAGAATCCTTGATTAAGTGCATTTTCTATGGCGTTTGAAAGAGAAGAAAAGATATGGAAAAAGATTTTTACCTTTATTATTTCAGTTTTAATTTATTTATTTCTATAATTTAGACATCATAATATTAAAATAAAATATTATTCTATAATATTAAAATAATATTTATCTATAATATTAAAATAATATTTATCTATAATATTAAAATAATATTTATCTATAATATTAAAATAATATTTAAATAAATATTACTTTAATATTAATAAAAAGTCATGGTGACAATATGTGCATACATGTATGTATGTGCCATATCTCTTTGTAAATAACTAAGCCAAATTCATCTAAATTTTGTATACCTACTGGTTAAAAGGAAGATAAATAAATAATGTCGATCTTTCTAAGTGAAAAAGTTATTTAATATTCAATTAATTAGAAATTAAATAAAGTTCTATCATACCTTCCGCAGTAACTCCAGAACAAAATATTCCACAAAAGATATTTTTATATTATTTTGAAAGTCAAAATTTTTATCTTTCAATGATACCTATTGAATTTCTATGCTGTCTTTGTTTCGGTTTTATTAATTTTTTCAAAATTTAATAAATAACGGAATAGATGCAGACGATATTATAATAAGGAAATGATATTCCGTTGCTAGACAACAATAAGAACTACTCTATTTTTATTCTTGATACTACTATTTTATTTTTAAATATTTTTGACAATGGATGTTTTTTTTAAAGAAATTGGATACTTTATTGCTATTAAAATTAAATAAATAAAATAGAAAGATTCTGTATATTATAATACTTTACATAAAATAAATTTTTGGTTTAAAATTAAATAATTCAAAAAAGCTTTTATTTGTGGGAGCTTTGCAATTTTAGCTGTGCCAGTATTAAACAAGTCCTTACTTTTTCGCATAGGATTCATAATTAAAATTTTACTGACAAATACTCTAGTTTAAACGAAGTTTTAACTATGTTTTTAAGTAATTAATTTTTATTAAATAAACATGAAGATTTCCTTCCGAACGATGCAAGGAATTTCAGCAAGTAGCTATTAAAATTCCTAAGAATACTCAAATTTTTCTAATATTATTTTTTCTTATATCAGACAAAAAAAATGTTATACATACTATTTTGATTTGGCAAGATTTTTTGTCATAATCTTTATTTTATATGGAATATAAAAGAACATAATTAAATCTGTCATGATATAATCTGCAAGATAAAGTAAAATCCAGCAAACCTTATGTGGCAATAAACACTATTTTAAATAAATAAATGTGCATGCGCGGAATATTATGAATAAATTAATGATGCAATATCGATTTAATTTAATGAAATTTTTTGTCAAATAAATCCGAATGCATAATTCTTAAAGAAATCAAATAATGTCAAGACTATTTTTAACGATTAATTCAATTTGATTGATCAAGAAAGTAATTTGATTTATTGCAAAACCATAAGTGGTTTATTATGTTTCATTGAGTAAAAAAGTAATGTTAATATTCTAAATCTGATATAAAAATTTAAATTTTCTTTTTGTACCATTCTTTGAACCTTGGCCGGGACATTTAATATATGATTTTATTGTCCCATTAGATCCTGATCATCCACCCTTATAGTGAATAGGTATGAAAGAATAGTTCAAATTAAGCTTATACATATTGCAAGAGGTGATTAAAATGGATACCAAGTGTTTGGAGTATAGTCTGCCTCTGGGTATTATATCAGAGAAGTGATCCTCTAGGTTTGGGGTTGGGCATGCAGCAAACTAGCCCACACCGGGAAAAAAACCTTCTTGTTACGAAATCTAAAGAAGGAAATACTCGGCAGTCTTATGGGAAAAGATTTGAAAAGAACGCGAGGACGTTGCGCTTTGTGATGTGTGTGTGTGTATGTGTGTGTGTGTGTGTGTGTGTGTGTGTGTGTGTGTGTGTGTGTGTGTGTGTGTGTGTGTGTGTGTGTGTATGTGTGTGTGTGTGTGTGTGTATGTGTGTGCAATGATATTTCAAACTTAAATTTCGGTTCTAATTCCTTTCCAAATTTTTATCTTAATTTAGCCCATATTAAAGTCATTCTAAACTATTCTCTTATTTCCTGATCCCATTCCACTATTTCTATTTAATTAATTCAAATGAAGCTTTGTGAAAATGCTTTCCTCAGCGGTTCCCACGCTCCTAGTGAGGCGATGGAAAATTGCTGATCTTAACAAATTCCACAAAAGGATCCCCGTGTCCCCCTTGCTTGTGATTGACATATGATGGAAATCCATATTAAAATCTCACAATATATACAGGGATAAAATGTTCATGAGCTTTTCCTCATTTCGTGTTGTGTCGTTCTGTGATGTGCTCGTGGCTTCTGCTTGTACATAATGCGTGCCTCCCCGGGATGAAATAAAACGACATTAAAAAATCGAAAATCTCTTCACTGTCTTCGAATCTACCTTCTAAACACACACACACACACACACACACACACACACACATACACACACACACACACACACACACACACACACACACACACATATATATATATATATATATATATATTGCAAAGAATGGTATGACCACAGCCAGCATCTTATATAATCCTAAAACAATAGCCAAAGTGACCTAGCTCTCACCTCATAGGGAAATGCACATCACACACATTATAAAGATCACGTTATAAAATGTATATTCCGAAGAAGCCACTTAAATATGGGCTAAAACTCATGTGCTTAACAGATTCTCGGAATAATTATGTATATAACGCTTATTTACAAGGGATATTCAAATGAAAAGGTAAGAAACGACTCTGTGGGTAAAAATGAAAACTTTATTCAAAGTATGCACCATAGGCCTGAGCACAACGATCTTATTGATTCCTTAAGGATTCCTTGTTCCCAGAATTCCTGTGGCCGTGACGAGATCCAGTCCTTCAGAGCATCCTTGAGTTCGCCGCCCGAGTTGAAACGCTTCCCTTTCAGGTGTTTTTTCAGGGGACCAAACCCATGAAAATCGCAGGGCGACATGTCCGGGCTATAGGGCGGATGGGCGAGCTGCTCCCACTTGAACCTGGCCAATTCTGCGTGTGTGATCCTGGAGACGTGTGGGCGCGCGTTGTCATGGAGCAGAACCACACCCTCCGAGAGTAGGCCCGGTCTTTTGTTCTTGATGGACCTGCTTAGTCTTCGGAGTGTCTCACAATACACATCGGAGTTAATGGTTCTTCTGTGCTCGAGAAATTCAACAAGTTGCGCCAATTGGAAGGCGTTCTTTATAGGAGCCTCTGCTCTCTCTCTTGCGCATGCGGGCGCCCGCGCGTGCTCCGATCTACGCCGGAGACTCCAATCGCATCCCTAGATGTCTCGTTACGCTCTCCCATAGTGGCATAGGCAAATATGTTAACGGTTACGTTGTTACGACGTTTCGTACTTTTTCATTTGAACACCCCTGGTATATTGGTGCAAAGGTTCGAATGGCATTGGTTTAGAAGAAAAAATTAAAAAATACAATAAACCGGCTCAGACATTTATAAGATTGAGTAAATCTATCTTGAAATCCAATAGAAATATAACAGCTGACAACTGATTTACTTCAGTTAAGCTTATTTCAGAATTTAAAAACAATGGATTGACATATATCGAAACGTGAAATAAAAATAAAAGAGATATCCCCAAAGATTTCTTACCAAATAAACCACAGTATATTGATTTACAAAAGATATTACCATAATATCTTATGTCCCTAAAAAAAGAAAATCTGTAATTCCTATGTCATCCATGCTTCTTTCGAAAGAAATTGACCCAGAAACTGAAAAACCTGAAATTATATCTTTTTATAATCGAACCAAAGATGGAGTCGATTCATTAGATGAAAAGTGCTCCATATATTCATGCAGCAGACCAAAAAGGCGATGGCATATGGCTATTTTTTATAGACTATTGGATATGAGTACTGTAAATTCATATATTTTGTACCAAAGTTCTCCTGTAAATTCGGTTATGAATAGATTGGGTTTTTTAAAACACTAGCAACAGAGTTAGTTATCCCCAAAATTATGCGAAGAATGAGAAATCCAAGAATCAATCAGGAATTATGCCTTACAATGAAGTGCATTTTAGGAAGTGATGCAGAGGTCCAGGAGCACGTGGCTATCCTAGATTATACAAAGCTGGTGATGGGGAAAACATGCAATTTGTGTCCACCAAAGGAAAAAAAGAAAAACTACATATATATGCATATATTGTAAGAAACCTGTATACTTAGAATGTACTTGGAAACTCTGTTAAGAATGTTCTCAAGTTTCTGCATAGAAATGATACCGATAAAAAAAAAGGCCAGTTTTACAAAATGTCTGCGTTTTTATTTTTCATCTAACTGTCCAATTTCTCATTATGCGTTTTCTGTATAATTTTATATATTGGAAATATAAATGTGATTAAAAAAGTAAAAAGTAATAAGCTATTTCTGGAATGATAACTGTTGTAATATGTATTCCGAGAAGAAAATGTATGTTCAAACATAATAAATTTTTCTAATGATAATGTATTTTGAAAAATTTCTAAAATATATAAATATACCAAGAGAAATATCTACAGAATTTAAAGGCTGATTTTCATCCTAATACTTAACTTGCATGTTTAAAATGCCCTCAAAAACCGTGCTATGAATGTTACAAGTCTATGCGTAGAAATGATGCCGATAAAAAAAAAAAAAGGTCAATTTTAACCTATTGTCAATTTTTTATTTTTCATATAATTGATGAATTTTCCAATTTATTGTTTTCTATGTACCTTTTTACGCTGAAAAAGTGAACATGATTTAAAAAGTAAAAAATAATATGGTTTTTTAAGAATATTATTTGTTGTAACATGTAATTTGAGAAGAAAATGTATGTTCAAACGCATTCAGTTTTTTCAATGATAACATATATTTAAAAATTTCTTAAACATAGTTTTATAGTAAGAAAAATATCTGCAGAATATATTGGCTGATTTTCAATCTAATACTTTCATTAGAAAATTTAATTCGAGTGTAAAGAAAATGCGGTTTCGTAGACCGCACCTACCCAGTTACGTCCTAAATTTTCACCTCCTCAGTTAAGGGTTAAATTTAAACATTACAGAGAATTAAATGGGTAATACACTTAATAAGATTGGATTACAATAACGCCATTAAAAAAATCTTTTTGGCTAAACCCTCTAGTACCCGAAAAACAGAAAAGCGAGATTTTTGGTGTAATGTTTGCCAGAAAAAAGACTAGAAAATTATTAAGACTACAAATTAGAAAATCTTAGCCAAGAACAAGGCGATGTGGAATGGAATTCTGATGAAGGCCAGGGTCCATCCGTGGCTGAAGTATCAGTGAAAAAGAAGAAGAAAGTTTTTTTTTACAATCATGTGAATAAATAATAGAAAAAATTAAGAAAATAAAATAAATATAAATCTATACTTATAATAAAGCTCAATGTGTGTGTGTGTGTGTGTGTGTTGGCGCTCTACAGGCCAGACCGTTTGACATACAGCTACCAAATTTGGTACATGTATACCTTGGAGGTTGGGAATGTGCACCTGGGGTTTCTTTTTTCGAATTTTTAATTAGAATTTTAATTATTAATTAAAAACTAACTTTCCCGCCAAAAAAATCTTCCATTTCCCCCACCGCCAGCTTTTCCGCCAAAAAAATCTTCCATTATCCCCAGCGCCAAACGAGAAAGGCTTCAGTTTTTTTTTCTCCCAACAGTAATGAGGCTAGGGTTAAAATTTTTCGGCGGATTATTTCAATCGGTTCTGTTTATTTTCTTAATGTTTGATGCATTTAAAATTAAACATTGTTAATGAATCAATCTTTCAGATTCATTCTGAAGTACTTTTGAATTAAAATAAAACAGAATAAAGGAAATTAAAAATTTCTAATCCGCATAGCGTTACCCCAACTGGCGTAGAAAAAAATCACGTATTTGTGTTACGTAACCGGCGAAGAAAATTCACGCATGCGCATTCTGTTCTGATTGTTGCCATGACAACGTTATCAATGGATGATTTAAATTATTTTTGGGTTAGTTGCATGCTTTTGTAAGTAAATTGTATTTATGTTAGTTATATATTTTTTGTATATGCTTATAGTTTTAAGTACATCGTTTTTTAAGTAGTTTTTTTAAAACCTGTTTTCAACCGTTTATTTTAAACGATTCGTTTTATTTTCTTAGTGTTTGATGCATTTAAATTTAAACATTGTTAATGAATCGATCTGCTCATAATGAATCTAAGAAAATTTCGTTGACCAACTCTTGAGATATTACATAAATTAATAAAGATATTCTTTAGTGCCCATAAAGTTTAAACGCTCAGTGACTCTATTATCAGTAATCATATTATTATAAAAAAATTCTTTGTTTCAGTAAAAAATATTATTATATTAATTGAAGATAAATTCTTTCCACTTTAATTGAAAGCATAAATTCTACGGGTGCTAACAGAAAATGAGAGAGATACATATTACGTTATGACTGAAGGCCTTTATAATATTATGAATGAATTATATGATTATCAAAATTAGAAGTTTTAAAATATTTTGATGAAGAAGCTATTAAAGTAGAAATTGCATAAAATATTTAATTATTAAAATTTTAACGAACATTAAGATTGGCGAACCGGCTGGTCGCCAAAGGCGGCTAGTAATAAATAAATAAAGAGCATTCGAATCTCTAATCCGTAAAATCGTAGTATAATAATCTTTCAGATTTGTTTGGTCTATCTTTGTTTTATTTTTAAAATTTTCTCTTAATGATATCCCAGTAAAAACAAGTATACACAAAAAATGTTTTTAATGTGGTCGCAAAACATGAATATAAATTTAGTGACTAAAATATCGAAATGTATTAATAAAAAGCATAAATTAAGTTTTGAAAATTATTGAAATTAGAGGAAAAAAATGTTCAGAAATAAAATTAGCACCGCAGAACTTTTTTTATAAACATTTTATAAAAATGTTGTTCAGACTACGTATATATATGCTTTGAAATTATAAAGGAAAAACAGGAAAATGTTATTCATTTTTAATCAAAAAATTAACTAAAATTTTGAAAAAAAAAGAATTTTTTTAGTGATACTTACTAGTTAAGAAATAGCCATATGCCATATTTGGTAAATAAAGGTCCAACAATCTGCTATGTTGAATATTTGGGACAAATGTTTTCACCGTGAGCGCCGTATCACCTATAACGAAGATTACAGATAGCATATCAGCTTACGAACGTTATTATATTCATATTTGCATTTCATATATTAAGCGAACTATCTTGCCTCATCAATATTTCTATGTTAGTGAGTCTGTGGATGCAAATGTCATCCTAATTAAGTGTCATTTAAGTGAGACGAACTTCACATTAAAAAGAACAGCTTACTTATGTGGTGACGAGCTTCGTTGACATTTTGATGACAGTTGACATCCCAGATAGCACAGTCTGTAGCACAATACCGTTCAATATTGTACGGTATTATATAATATTAAACAATATCATACAATATTGCGAATATTGTTTTATATCATAAAATATTGTACAATACACGTGTGCTACTAGGGATACAGAAAATAAATAAAATGTTGCTTCAGTAGTAGCCTTTTGCATCATTAACTTTCTACATTTCCAGTTTACTGTTTCACAAATCATTGATCAATCTTGATTGGCTACTTTTTTATTACTGCTAAAAATATCATTTTGGTATTATCAACCAAGGCAGACTTTAATAGTAGGCAAGCGCGCAACTAATTTTGGCATGAAATGTTTCGGAAAAAATTCCTTGGAAAATTATAAAGATGTATCAAATTCACGGAAAGAAGCTTCAGATACAAAACATTAAGGATGATAGTCAGGGCCAGATGGTTCATCAGAAATGCGGAAATCATTAAAGCTCTGAACATCCCCCCAATCAAACAATTCATCCTCAAACAAGCCCAAAACTTCTATGGAAACATCATAAATATAGACAACCCCACCCTAAGTAATCTACCGACATATGATATAAACGACCCCTGCAACAAACGCAGACCTCGCTGTGCCCTTGCAATTTAAATTGCAGACAAATAATACATAACCCTTTTTTTTTCCCACACACAAGAAAACAATACATCCAAACTAAAATAAACCATGTATGATGCACTGTAATTACTAAGGTCAGTTTCATATCACTCCAAAGTTAACCATTTTTAGATTTACGGATGGTGGGGCCTGCGGCCCCAATGAGCCGTAATCCCTCTCAACAAAGAAAGAAGCTTCAGATGAAAAAAATATAGAGAGATGTAGCTATGGATGAGGAGTTGCTTAATATTCTCATAGAAAGGAGATAAACTATCTTTCATATATTATATGTCTAGCTAATGCGTAAGCTTTAGCAAATATTCAGCCAAATAGAATTGCAATATGAAAATTTTAATCATTTGTTATGAAATGATTTAAATTTTTTTAAAGTAGTACATCTCTAGTCTAAACAATTTTTTTAAAACCCTGGGGAAATTCTTTCTGTTATAGAAGCATTTTTTACTTGATTCAGATTCATGGGGAAAAAAAAAAAAAAACCCTTGCGTAAAATTTTCACTTACAATCGTTTAAAAAAAAAATTGGAAATTATAGGACTACTCAGAAATAAGTTTTTACAAATCAAAATTCATCAAGTTACAATAATATCGAGCCAATTAGATTTAATCATCGAAAATAAGTTAAATATATTTGTAAATTGATTTCAAAAACAATTTACATTGTCATATTATATACCATATTTTATTAATTAAATTTTTCATCTTATATCTATATATTTTATTTATGTTATAATTCTTTCTTTAATCTTTTCCTCTTAAATATAGTTGTTGGCTAATTTTTATCGAAAATATATTTTTGCTAATAATATAATTTCTAATATAATAATACTTTTATATTATATATTTTCTTTCTATATATTTCTCTCTGTTTGTCTGTATATAGAGAGAACTATATATATAATATCCTGTTAATTTTTAAGGCATTACCTCTTTTGCGGGTTTAAAAGTTTCCTTTTATTTTTAAAAACGTTTTTCATAACTTTTGATATAAAATGTTATGAATATAAATATATTTATTTACCAAAAAAAAAGCATTTAATGATTTTCATTTTATTTATATTCCTTTCCTTCTTATTTATATATTCTTTCTTTTTTTATTTTATTTTAATTTTTTAGGGAGAAACTATTATTAACTACTGCGATAAAAAAATAAAGATTGATAATATTTTGGATGTTTAAATTCGTTGTGAAATTTTCTGGAGTGGCTTGTTATTTCTGCACACTCTCATGTAGTCGAAGTTTCTTTTCTATCTATTTACATCTTACACATTATTAATGATTTTTCTAAAACATACTTTAGGTTAAATGATTTTTTTATTTATGATACATTGGGGCCTGAAATGGGAAGAGAAATAAAAAAAAATGTGTCAAAATAGTCATTTATTAAAAAAAAAAAAAAAAAAAAAACTAATCCTATGCTTTGTCGAAATTGTACCAAACATTAAAATAGTGCAGTGGTATAGCTTATCGTGGATAATGATTGCTCTCAAGCAAAATACCTTTTCCTACATTTCTCGCCTCGTGAGCAAATACCGTTCGTAAAGTAAATTGTTTCATCGATATGCAAGCTACTTTTTAAAACACAATATACTCACGAAATTAAATAACCATTAATTTCATTCCAAAGCCAATAGCGGAATCGAACCTATAATTAGTGGCGTGTTATTTTTCAGCAGGTGTTTTATAAGACACCACTTTTCTCCCGAGATCAGTTAGTAGTTAGTGAGCAGAAATATTGTCTTAGCCATGGATAGAATAAAATAATAAATTAAAGCACTTTACTTTAAAAGAAATGGTTAAATAGAGAAAAAGACTATGATGCATAATTTTTAGGAAAAATTCTCATAAAGTGTTTTTTTTTTTTTTTTAAGCTGACGCAAATCGGAATATGCAATATACTACACATTTTGAGAAAAAGTATCAATCAATATATTTTGTACTAAATTAACAAAATTTAGTAAATTATTAGCAAATTACTATAATTTACTGTTTTTGATTTTCATAATGTTCCTTAGTTATTTCTCTAGAACAAATGTCATTTCATGGTATCCCCCGCGGTTAACTGATGAACTGTTAGTGATGGCAATTTTTGATGCAGTGATTCCGACATGAGCCGTGTACCGTTCTTTCACCTTAATCATGTTGTTAATATAAATTTGCGTGTTATATCTTGTCTGAATTGTTTTTTAAAATTATTATGTAGTTGAAAAGTTTTTAGGTGCTATTATTAGAAACTTTGTAATTTTTATTTATATTTTGTACAGTTGAAATTTGTAAGTACGTTTCTAATATGTCTCCCAAGATTCATAAAAAAATAGTCTGTAGTTTGTTGCCCTTAGATATATGTACAACAATATTTTTTTCTTACTTTCAATCTGTATATTGTTTGATTAGGTTGTTATTTCTTTGGGAAATACTAAAGCGTTGAAATCTATTCATAGTAAATGATGCTAAAATAGCGTCCCTTTTGTTATCTGAATGCAAGTTAGGATGTTACCGGAATCCAGTATGTTACGATTGTCAGTAGTGAAAGGTTACTAGACAAAACTAGTTATTTTATTCAAGATTTTTGCGTAAAGATTCAGAAAAATTATTTTATAATAAATAAATATCTTTGTATTCATCTTATAATTCTAGATAGGAACAATATCGCATTTGTAAAATTCAACGATTTCTCTATTGATTGTGATGGGCAAATTGTTTTGCCCATTGAATTCATTAATTGTGATGTGGAATCTTGTATACTCTTTTCAAACAGCTTTTACTGAGAAATTATACTTTTTGTTTTGGTTTTGCAGATGAGATTTCCTATTCTTTGTAGTTTAAATAATATATATTAAAAAAATCATTTATAGAATTTTATAAAATGTGACATGAATTAAAAATTCTTAGATTACTAATGCTTAATGACAGATTTCGGACATGTATTTAATAATCACATTATGTAATTTGTCCTTCTATGGAAATTATCTCAATTCTTTCATTTCAATTAATCTGTCTATATTTGTTAAAATTACCTAAAATGACTGAATCTGTATCTGAATTGCTTGATTAACATTTTAGTTTAAAGATGTAATAATACATGCATCTATTCCTTTTAAAGTCTTATTTCTTTTTTCATTGTTTGATATTAACATTATTAGATTTTTTTTTTGTCTGATTTCAATTATAAAATTACATTTCTCAAGGCTGTAATTAGACTTAAAGGACCTAGGGCAACATATAGTAATGTTCCCCTCGTCACTTTCTCTGTATGATTTCTTTTGTACCATTTTTATTTTCTATTTATGAGGGATCATTTCTGTCATAATGTATTTCAATTGTTAAAGAAATTAAAAAAAAAAAGAATCGATAAGTTGTTAATATGTTGTGCTATTTTTTCAGTTTAATCATGTCAAGTATGAGATTATAAAGTATCCAAAATTGTTTTATATCATACAGAATGTAACATGAATTATGTACAATTTAATTAAGATAGAATGTTTATTACCAAATTAGTGTTTTTTTGTCTGGGTTAGGAAAATCTGCCTTCTGTTAAATAAATTATCTCATTAATTATTATATAAAGGTTAATACTTGTTGCTTGTTTATTCTGTACGAATTAGTAAGCCTTTACTGTCCTCTACAGTGCTTCCAATTTTTTTTTTAAATCTTAATTTTAATTTTAAAAATAATAATTCAGTCTTGGAAAATTTAATAAAAGTGAACTGCGATTTAGTTTTCCTGATACAACACATAATGTATTATGTCAAAGTTTTTAAGGCTTTAACTAAGATTGAAATATTGTTTTCCCTTTTTAAATTGTGTCTTGATAAAGATAACCAAGATGGAAATGTTGATGATACATCATTTGGGAACTTTCATTAAAAATTATATTCTTTGTCATGGATTTTTTTTTTTTTTACTTACATCAGAAATTCAGGTTGAATTTTTTGGTATCAAGAACATTTTTCATACCTTGAAAACAATGAGGCTGAGTGCATAAAATATCTATTTTTTGGAAACTACAGTCACTCTAAAATAAGATTCTGGATATTTTAATTATTCATCATCACAAAATTTATTTTTATTTTTTAATTTTCTTAACCGTATTCTGGCAATTATTTGTTCCCTAAAGTTAAAAAAATCTTCGAAGTAGTAGATATCAGATCTTTTAATTTTCTACACATATTAATAATTTTAATCAAGGCATTTTCCAGTAATTCATATCCTGATACTCATACATTTCATTGTGTTTTATCTATTTTTATGCTTGATCTTCTTTTTATAAAGAAAAAAGTGCTTTTTAATATTTAAGGTAAAATTTATTTACAGTAAACATTCATATTTGTTTTTTTATTTCAGATTTTGGTGCTTTTTAAAAATGTCTCTTAGGCCAAAAAATGTTGATTTTAATGCAACCTGGGCGCAGCTCCATCAAACAGTCGAGGGTGTGATCACTCTTGGAAATATAGATCGGCATGAATGGAATGACCGATTCAGATATCCTTTTTTTCTTTGTAAGCTATTATATAATTCGGGTTTTTAGTTTTAAAATAATTTATATGAAGGTAGAAATTGTCTTAGTATTAAATGACATTGGTGCATTTTTGTACATCTTAGGTTTGTAGAAGTAGCTTCATGAGATTAGAATTTTTTGTTCTGAATATAATTTTGTAATGTAAGATATCAGTTATTCCAAAACCTAATTCTTTTCATAGCTGTATATTACTTTAAAATGCTTGAAAGTTGTACCTAGAATTTCTGTATTTTGAGTTGGTACAATGATTCGGTACGAGTTTCCTTTAAGAGTAAAACTGAAAAGCAAAATAAAACTGTCATCTTTCACTTAAGAAAATAGCTTAGAAGAAAAGCCTCAACTTGAGGACTTGATTCCATTTGACATCTATTATGCATGCAAATCTGGTGCACATTTATATCGAGCATTGTTAGCTAATCTAATCATTCTTCCATTAATGTTTGTGAGGAAATTTAAAAGGGACTTCTCGGGTACTGTCCTTGTTATCTGAGTGAGATTCAAAATTAATTCACGCTATTCTTAAGCAAGATATGAATATAACAGTTAAGCTAAACTTGCAGAATTTTTTGTCGTATGCAATTGAAATAATCCCTAAAGTGTTTTAGATTATGATCTGACACTTTGCCTTGTGATTAAAGCTATATGAAGATTATTCTTTTTATATTTTTGTGCATAATTCTATAGATATATGAATAAGTAATGAAATAAGAGGAAAAAAAAAAAAAAAAAAGAAAGAAAATGCTGAACTAATACAAATTGCAAATGTATCAAAATCTGAAAGTAGTAAACATTTTTATGCCTGTTTAGCTCTATATTAATTACTATTTGTCTTTGATTGGGATTAAGCCCCTCTCTTACAATGATGTGTCTAACATGCATGTCAAATTACTGAAATTATAAATCTTTTAAATTAAGGGATGGCATTAAGTAATTTAGAATATGATAAGCGCTAGAAATGCTTCAATATCCCAAACGTGTCTTACATTATTGTAAGGATTAAAATAATATGTCCGTAACACGATGCATCATCTAATTAAGAAGTTTAGTAAATTGTAGGTCAGAGTTAATATACTTTCATGTCTAATTTTTGTTGTGAAAGCTTTTGTATAAAATGGTACAAAAAAATCTTTTAATGGTTTGAATTTCTTAAATTAAATTTATCAGTTTTTAAAAAACAGCCAATTCTTACCACAACTCATTATTCTTTGATTTATGAATGTCAGATTGTCGATATTTATGAATTGTTGCATTTATCCTTAATGTTTTCTACTGATGTGTATGCATTATGCGTGGCATTTCCTGAGCCTTTAGCAGACAAGTTGTATTCAGAAACCAAAAAGTATATTGAAGGTCATGTCAAAAAACTTCACAAAGTGAGTAGAATAATACTGGTACCATTTTATAAAATTTTTTGACTTGATATGTCATGTGGTGTGACATTTTTATATAAAATAAATACAAATGTATCTGAATCGTAATCATTTCACACTTATAAAAGAATTACATAAATATCTATTGTATTTTCTGTTTTGAAAGAATATCTCATAATTTATTTTTGTTTGCACATTTGTAATTATTTTATTTTATTTTTTGGAGAAGTTATCCATGATAATAAATTGAAAGTAAGAAATTCAGAATTTATTTCCTATGAATATTCAATATTCTTGGAAGAAATTCATTGCAAAATAGTAATATTTTACTGCACAATCAATTTATGAAGCTCTCAATAAAATCAGTTGTTTTATAGATGCACTTTTTATGTTAAAGCTATGAAGTTTAATAAATTTATATATGGAAATAATTTATGTTTATCCTCTTCAGCCCTGACTTTTTAAAAACTGGTTTAAAAATTTGATTTCAAGATCTTTTTACTTTTGTTACATCTCAGCAGTTTGTGAGAAAAAATATTTACTGATCAAACAATTGCAAGTCCTATAATTTTAAGGTACACATATGTGTGCCTCAGGTCTTGAGCAAGTTAAAGTATCCTCGACAAATTTTTTTTAACTTACTTGGTAATTTAATAGCTATATTCTAAGGCCTTATAAATGAAAAAAATACAAAATTTTTTACATTAATAATTTATCAAGCCTTATTTTGAATGAAATTTCATTTTTTTTTTTAAATATTACATAAGTAGATACTGTATTTTGAGCACTTGACTGTTCTCCTATATTTACATCCTGGATACCTGCATTTTGATACATACTTATCGTCCATGCAATGTTGCAGATGGCTTGACATATCTAGTCTTATTTCTTTTTAATTGGGAAGGGACAATTTGTCTTGCTCTTTTAGAGATAATTTCACCAGATGACGGTAATGAAATCTCCAATGGTCTTTTAGGTTCATTTCCATCATTTGATGACTCTTCTATTAATTTTTCGTTCAAAGAGGATTTTTTAAAAATTTGTTCTTTGGTTCCTTTCTTGCTGATGATGAGAATTCCCTCATATTTCAACAGGAACCGAGTTATATGTATTTGAAATTGCAATCAGGTTGTAATATTTTCAACGGCTTTACTTGTCGCTTTGCCACCATTTTATAGTATATCCAGAAATTGACAACTACAAAATGTGTAAATACATACATCGGTCATTTTTTGTAATTACTGCATACCGGTAATATGCAAAATAATGGTCTATGCCTCCTCATATTATATTCTTTTACAATGGAAGATAATTTTACATCATCTTTTTGTTTGAGTTATTTTTACTGCCTACTGCCTATTCTAATTGGCTCATTAGCTATACATGTGGATAATAGAGTCACACATTTATTATCTTTCTACTTGACAAGGCACATTTGACTATCGTTGGTGACCCATTCATTCCATTTGCCAGGTTTCATTATTTTCGATACATGAGAAATTTTATTGCTTCCCATAAAATCTTTTTTCTAAACCTCCTTTTGAGTTAAAGCCACTTGATGTGAAAAAAATTATTATTAGCTTATAAAATTCCGTATATTCTATTCATGATATCGGATTGAAATATCAATTGCTGACTACAAGACAGCTATAAAATTAAATTTCTTACTAAAGTTAAAAAATATTTTTAAATTTATATCTCATTACATTACAGAACATAAGAATTATTTATTTAAAAAAAATATAAATATATTAGACAAGAACTGTCAATTTGAAAATAAGCACTCAAAAGATAAACATCACAAAGGATCGCAAGCAGTCAGGAAATGAGTGCGAAAAACACTTGAGGTACACATATGTGTACCTTAATTAAATTTGACTTTTCACCGATTCTATTATGTATAACAAGATATAATTTGGTAATTCCTTAAACCAGATACTTAGTATTTTATAAAAAAATATATAAGCATTTATTTTAATAATAAATATTAAAAAATGTACTTGTATTTGCTGTGTTTTCTGTTCAACGCCATTTTCGTTCTGTCTCTAATTAATAGAGATGGATATGAAAAAAATATCGAACTATAGTGTTATTTATTGAGGCAAAATGGAAGCTACATTCATAAATGTTGAAATGCATGCATTATTTCATTAAAACTTGAATTTACCAGGTAAGAAAAATGAAAAAAAGTGCAGATACACATATGTGCACCTCAGGACTGAAGAGGTTATATGTGCTAGATATTAACACATTATTTGATAAAAACTTGCTTTAAGTTGGAAATGGAATTAAAATAATTTCCATTTCTTTGATGAAACAGGAATTATAATTTTGTTTAATATATCTTATAATTGTTTAATTCCATAAGAATTTTTCAGTTCAGTATTTATATTTAATTGCTTCCTAAATATAAAAAATACATTAATGTGATCTGAATTCATTCTTACAGTAAGTATAGAGATTTTCATTAATTTTCATGTTTTAATTATGAGTCTGGAAACTCTTGTGTGAGTTGGGTTGGTGGAGTAACTAGCTTTGGCAGAGGGTTATCCATGGTAATAGTAGTAGTAAAGGGCTGTTCTCACATCCGTTGTAATGACCATAACCTTGAAACTCCTTTGTTACATCTCGTTCTAAATATGACAAAATGAAATAATAAATTAAGTTGCAAAATTTGCTGTTTGTTTTTATGTGAAAATTGCAGATTATTATCAGATTTTCAATTTAAAAATCCATTTGTTTTTTATATTAATAGGAAAATTGTAACTGGATGAATTAAAAAAAAAAAATATTTTCATATCAAAACTGTTTGATCCTTCCTGTGCTTTGCCGCGTTTTCACTGCTAAAATGTATAGAAACATATAATTTCAGACTCAACCCAAACAAACAGAAAACAATGCAGATATTTTAGCTAGATTACTTCATAATCAACATTCCAAAGTGAGCATTCGTTTGACTCATTAAGTGACTATCACTTTATATAGTTTTCCTCCAACAGGGTAAATAATTTTTTAGATGTATCTGTAGCTCTCATTTCTTATTAGAAGTATTACCATAATTCTTGTATTTTCTAGAACCATCTTTTTTGTTACATCTCTTTCTAAATATGAGAAAATAATAAATTAAGTGGTGAAAATACTATGTTGTTATTATATGAAAATTGTAATTATCATATTTTTAATTAAAAACATTTATTGGTTGTCTGTTTTCTTCATATGAATCTGAAAATTATAACTGGTTGATACAAGTTGGATAAAGCTGTTGATCCTTCCTATAACTTGACGTTGTTTTCACAGCCAAGATGTATAGAAAGCATATCATTTGTAGAGACTCAACAAATAACAGACAGAAAACATTACAGATATTTTAGCTAGATTACTTCATAATCAACATTCCAAAGGCAGCTTTCATTTGATTCTTTAAGTGACTGTCACTTCGTATAGTTTTTATTAATTGGGCCTGTAGATCTCGGCTCCTATTAGCGGTATTGCCATAATTCCTGTATTTTCTAGATCCTTTAATTTCATTGCATCTCTTTCTAAATATGGCAAAATAAAAGAATAAATTAAATGTGGAAATTTACTATGCTGTTTTTATATGAAAATTGTAGTATACCAAATTTTCAATTTAAAATGTACATTTTTTTATATATGAATGTGAAAACTGTAACTGAATGATATAAGTTGGATGGTTAAATTTTAGAAAATAGCTTCATATCAAAACTGCCCATCTTTTTCTTATGCCTTGCCTTGGCTGTGTTTTCACTGCCAAGATGTATAGAAAGCACATCATTTATAGATTCAACTAAAACAATGCAGGTATTTTGAGCTAGATTACTTTACAATCAACATTCCAAAGGGAGCATTCATTTAACTCCTTACGTGACTGTCACTTGGTATATTCCCCCCCCCTCCTCCGAAGAGGGTAAATAATTTGTAGATGGATCTGTAGATCTTGGCTCTTATTAGAGGTATTGCCAAAATTCTTGTATTTTCTAGATCCTTCATTTTTGTTACATCTCTTTTGAAATACAACAAAATAAAATAATAAATTAAATTATTATTTTTATATGAAAATTGTAGATTATTATTACATTTTCAATTAAAAACATCTATTGGTTATCTGTTTTCTTCATATGAATGTGAAAACTGTTGATCCTTTCCCTGCCTTGACTTGGCTGTGTTTTTACAGCCAACATATATATAGAAAACACATCATTTGTAGAGACTCAGCCAAAAACACACAGAAATCATTGCAGATATTTTAGCTAGATTACTTCATAATCAGTATTCCAAAGAGAGCATTCATTTGATTCCTTAAGTGACTGTCACTTTGTATAGTTTTTCCCCAAGAGGGTAAATAATTTTTTTTAGATGGATCTGCAGATATCAGCTCCTATTAGTTGTATTGCCATAATTCTTGTATTTTCTAGATCCTTCATTTTTGTTAATTTTCTAAATGTGACAGAAAAAAATGATAACTTAAGTGGTGAAATTTACTATGTTTTTAAATGAAAATTGTAGATTATCAAATTTTCAATTAAAAATCCATTGGTTGTCTTTTTTTTTTTTTTTTTTTTCTTCATATGAATGTGAAAATTGTAAACAGTTGATATAAGTTGAATAGGTAAATTTTAGAAAATGGTCTTCATGTCAGAACTGTCATTCTTGTGTTATGCCTTGGCTATGTTTTCACTGTCAAGATGTATAGAAAGCATACCATTTGTAGATTCAACTAAAATAATGCAGATATTTTAGTTAGATTGCTTCACAATCAACCTTTCAAAGAGAAAATTCATTTAACTCCTTACAAGACTGTCACTTTCTATAGCTTTTCGCTAACAGAGTAAATACTTTATTAGATGGATCTGTAGATCTTGGGTTCTATTAGTTGTATTGCCGTAATTCTTGTATTTTCTGGATCCTTCATTTTTGTTACATCTCTTTTCAAATACAACAAAATAAAATAATAAATTAAGTAGTGAAATTTACTATGTTGTTTTTATATGAAAATTGTGGATTATCAAATTTTCAATTAAAAATATATATTGGCTGTCTGTTTTTTTCATATGAATGTGAAAACTGTAACTGAATGATATTAAGTTGGATGGATTAATTAAAAAAAAAAAAAAAATCAGAGTTGTGGTTCCTTCTTTTGCCTTGCTTTGGTTGTAATTTCACAGCCAAGATGTATTGAAAGCATATCATATGGTGACTCAACCAAAACAGATAGAAAACAGTGCAGATACTTTAGCTAGATTACTTCAAAATCAACATTCCAAATAGAGTTCATTTGATTCCTTAAGTGGTTGTCATTTTTTTATAGTTTTTTCCTAACAGAGTAAATCATGTTTTAGATGTATTTGCTGTACTCCGCTCTTTTTAGAGGTATTGCCATAATTCTTGTATTTTCTATATCCTTCATTTTTGTTAAAGCCAACGAACTGGCATTAATGAAAAATGTCTAGAGATTTCTTTCTTATTAATTGACTAGTTGTACAGGGAAACAATATTAGATTCCTAACAATAAATCAAAATATTTATACTGTCAAACATGTTTCATATACATAAATCAGAAAGGGATTGTATTTTATGTGACCTTCCACAAAATAATAACCTTCTCTTAACTCTAAACTTTTGACTAATAATTTATTTGATTGAAAATGAATTTTGTTTAAAAGTGGGTAATCATGAAAGTGTGGAGTATTGGAGCAGCTTTTTTTAGATTTTAATTTTGATACAAGTTATATTTAGTATTATTTTATTATAATTTATGTTCACATTTTAAAAATATTGAATTTTTGAAGATGGTTTTTCTTATTCAATTTAAATTTTCCTCCTTAATTTTTTTTTTTCTTTGCAGGCTGTTATAGCATGCTCTGAAGAGCTGCTTGTAGCGTATCACCAAAATTGGACTCAATTTAGCCAAGGAATCAATTACCTAAATAAGTTATATATGTAAGAAAGATTTTTTGGTTTTTATTAAATTTTCTATTTTAAATAAAGTTATTTTGTGTGTATGATGTTTAGATTTCATTTAGTGTACTTATTACAGATATGAATGTTTTGTAACTTAGTGTAGTTGAAATGATATCTTGCATTCATTGGAAGGGAAGTGGATAATTTTCTAAATGATAATTTGTTCAGAGAGCTTACTTACCAAAGATGCTCTTAAGAGAATTTGACTGTTTTCTCATAAATATCTTAAAATAAGAGAGAGAAAAAAATCTAAATGTATTTATGTTAAGTATTAGAATGCAGCCGAAATTGAATTTTAAAAATAAAAATATTGAATAAACCATTAAGCGTACATTATGAGAAATTTCTATACTGCATGTAGTTCTTGGCATTCCATTATTTTTAGATCTCATATATTTTTTATTTAATGATTTGTTTCATCTTTTTTTTAACAGAATTTTTTGATGGATTTCACTTTCTCTTAAAGTCTTAAAGCTTTGTAAATACATATTCTTGATACACTCACTGCATTGTCAAATTTTTCTAACTTAATAATTGATTTTGTAATTTAATTTAGTTAAATAAATTAAATTAATTAAATTGATTTTAATTTCATATTGATAACATCACCTGATAATAAGCTAAAAAAATTCTTAGCATATATGGTATTGAATTATAAATTAAAAGACAAGAAATTCTTTTTAATGTTTTAATAAGTGTCTCTTCATAAAGAATATGTATTTTTTAAATTATAAACTTAGAAAGCCACTTTTAAAATTTCAGGGAATATAGAAATTATCTTAGTAAGGTAAATATTATCAAAATCTTTTTGATTTTTGTCAAGTTTGTCTTTAATTCAATTGTTAAGTTTGCTTACTTTTGACTAACATTTGGTATTGTGCCATGGTTAATGACGTTTATACTATCTTGCTAGTTGTATGCTGAATTGCAACTAGGTGCCTATATGCATAACATTACATAAAATAGAATATTTGTGTTCGTTACAAAAATTTTTAAGAATATCCCCCCCCCCTTTATTTCTTTATAGATATGATTTTTAAGATAGTACTTTATGAACTATTCTCTTAGTGCTTGAGAATTGTAAATGTAATAATTTATAAAGTTATGATTTAAAATTTATATTTTAGGAAAATTTATGAATTTGGTAATGATTTTTTCTTAAATTTTTCTTTGTGTTGTAATAAGTACTTATGAAATATGAAAGAGTGCATTTTAATGTAAAAAGGAATAATTTCTTCTAATTCATATTTTATATAATATCAATTTGCAATCTGATATACATAGAAAAATGGGTATAAATGATTTCTTTTACTGTTTAATTTACTGTCAATTCATTAATTCTGTTTTGTGTACAATTTAATCTTGGTCTAGTAAGTAATTTATAAACTGCTGTATATGCATACATTTTTTGGTTGAGAATGCTGCAAATAATTCAAAAATCACATTTAATGTTATTTAAGTCAAAAAGCATATTGTTGAAAAATTTTCAGTATTTTTATACCGTCCCCTAGTTATATTTACCATTTCTGGTAAGATTTAATAATTTTTCCATGAAATAACCATTTAATTTTTATTTAAAAAAACTTGTTTCATTTTATAATTTTTACATATTGTTCATTAATATTAGATTATTGATATGGATATTATTGTAATTCATAAATTCATATTCAACATTTCTTCAAAAACAACTTCGGATTAGCATTTAGTTTTCCCAAAATCAGAGCGTTTACGCCAGGCACCCCCGTAAATTTCTTTATTTCAGACACATTATCTATTTCCTTCCATACTTCTGAAGGTATGTATATGATTCCAGAATGTTCACTAGAATCACTTATTAGTCTCCTAGTGTATCTTTTTTTTTTTTTTTGATAATATTTCACTATCATGAATTTCCATATCAGTATATCAGAATCAGCTAAACATATGCTTATTTCTCCTGAGTTTTCAGAATCCCTATAATCACTTTGATCTTCATAGTCTGTACTACTCTTATCCATTACAGTGTTTATTTCACATGTTTTTCCTTTAGTAAAAATATATATTGACTGAACCGATGTTCACTCGGAATGTTTATTCAAATGAAATCCTACTGACTAACAACAATTTGGTTGTGATTTATATCAAATTCTAACAGTATACAATATGTAATAGTCATCTATTTTATCAAGATAGGTAATAAAGAAGTACTGCCGGATTCAGTAGACTAGAAATTTTTAACAAGTTTATTATCATATTCAACAGTAACTTTAGTTGCATGACGAGTGTAGCTTGTCATCATTCTGTATGGCATGAAAATTTAATGACAAGCTATACTCGTCATTTTACTGGAAGGGTTTAATCGTATTTAGTAGAATATTCTTGACATGTTTAATATTTAAAAAAATAATCAGCTTTAGTTGCAGAAGAATGTAATCAAGTTATTGTTTTTTAGTCAAATTATATATTTTAAATGTTTTAGCTACCACTTGGATTTTACCATCCAATGCATATTGTTTCGTGGATATAGTTGTTGACTGGCTAAAATATTGAAATTCAAAATTTCTCAACATTGTCACTTTTGGTAATGAAAGAATGTAATTTTTTAAAAAATATATTAATTTACTAAGAATAATTTACAACATACGATTGTGAGATGGTATGAAAATTTAGAGGTTGTAATTTTTTTTGTGCATTTAATAATTGAAACAGTGTAAAATATAGTTGCATTGGATTTAGAGGGCATTTTTAGTTAGATGTTTATGTCTCTTTTTAATAGTGTAGAAATTCCCTATTGAATCATGATTAGAGCTAACATCCCCTTTATTGAGGTTGATGCTGAATACCTGTTCTTAGAAATGCTTTTTATATCAGCTTAATGATCTGACAATTAGTTTTAGTTGTCTTAATTTCTGCTTGAAAGTATACATTTTATTTGGGTGTTTTTCTTGCTTTTTTTACTGTATTAGTTTGATTACATTAGTAATTTCAGTGCTTTGATTATTTAATATTGATGACTTGTATTATTATGCCATTTAAAAATATCGACTTAACATTTATGTAGGAAACATTGTTTTTCTTTTCATTTTGTGTTTTCTTTTCGTAGGTATTTAAATACACAGCATATCAAAAAACAAAAGTTCAATGAAGCAGACCTGCAATATGGAAGGAATGAGTCTGGAGATACTATGATGGAAGTTGGAGAGGTAATGAAAATTTTCCTTTTAACATCTTTTATTGTAATATTATTAATGTAAAAATATGAGAGAAAAAAGAATATTCATGTATAAAATAGTAATATTATTTTGTTGTATATTTAGTGCTGATACCTGAATTCATTTTTTAAAATTCTATTTTAGTTAGGCTTAGAAATATGGAAAAAGAACATGATAGAACCATTGCAAAGCAAATTGGTGCATTTACTTCTAGAGGGTATCCAGCTGTAAGTCTTTTTCTGATATCCATAAAAGTTTATTTATTCCATCTTGCCAAAGTATAATTCTTTGTGCCATACTATCCTTTAAATTTTATACACAAACTAAAGGAATTGTAGATACCATATTTAGGTCTATAGGAGTATACAGGTTAACTTTTGTGTAGATTCTAACTTATTGTTTTAATTTTGTGGGTGTTACGTCACCTGGAGCAATGTGCTGCTAGAGTTCTGAAAAGTGTGATTAAACGAACATGGCAGTAAAATGCAAAAATGAATAAAATCTCTAGAATTTATAACACATACACACACGTTATACCTGTGTATCAGATTTAGCATGATTCAAGGCACACAACAAGGAGGCATGCTCAGATTCGTTACTGGAGGGCAATTTTTGAAGCCTTTTTTGGTGTTTTGGAAGAAATTAGTTTATTTCCACGCCATTTTCAATAGTTATTTGATAAAAAATGTACAGTTATATTTAAAATAAAAAAAATAAGCTATAGTATGTAAATATAATTAGAAATATTGGCACTATTTTTAGTTTTGTTAGCATTTGTTTTATGTAATAATAAGCAGGGAAACTACATGCAGCTGTAATAAGTAATGATGACCAAGACAAAACAAAGAAAAATCACAAAACTTCAGACCCGTAATAAGGGTTGGTCATTTGTAAGAATTCTGAATGTTCCAAACACTATTTCTCAAATAGAGTTTATTTCCCACAAAAAAGAGAGGACAAGAAATGAAGATGCAAAAGAAAAGAAGAGAAGAGTTGGAAATGAATGTTCCTCAGGGTAACAGGATCAGGATCGGCATAGTATTCTAGCTGATGGAACGCCTAATTTTATCCGATGATTATACATACATATGCCTTCTCTATAAAAATTTTAAGTAATTTAATTTTTAATTAATACTTAGAATAAATAGTTTAAAATACAGCTAACAAAATAACATTGAAATTATTTTTCTAGCAATTATTTTTTTACTAGAAAAAAAAATAGGCAAAATCCCTGGATGAAAATAAATTTTTACATAACATTGTAGTTGAAAATTATGAATCAGTTTGAATTAAATTAGCATCTATTATTTAAAAAGGTCAAAAGGGAGTCTTAAACATATGTTTTTCAAATTTATAGTTGAATTACACTTTTAGAAACGAGCAAAGTTAGATGTTCCACATAGCCAAACCCTTTCTTTTTAAGGGTTAAGGAAATTTTTCTTGTATATTAACATTTCTAAATTTGATGGGCAAAATAAAGGTTCATGTTTGATTAATTATCAGATGTGTATGATAAAAATGTGCAATTTTTTGATATTGTACTGTTTTTTTCTTTTTTGTGATTTCGAAGTAAAACCTTTTAAAAGTTTATTATATTTTAGTGATCGTCGCGGTGTTTGCCCAAATCAGTCTGTCTTTCATGGTGTTATCCAGTCATTTGTTCAAGTTGAAGAATACAAAAAGAATGACAATTTAGAAGTAATTTTTAGCTTTTTCTTTTTCTCTTATGTCATACATCTACAGTTCTACCTTAATGCATTATGTGTGTTACCATATCTTATTTTTTTGTTTGAGTTTGAATTATTTTTTGTAGTGTATTGGAACAGATGTTTTATTTATTGTGTATCCACCAGGAGAACACTTCCTGCCAAATAGCTGTTTATAGCGGTTGCTAAAGGAACAGATTACTGTAAGAAGAGTTCATTTTGCATAGGTAGAAGTTCATCCAAGTTTCAGTTGGCACGTTTAGTCCCAAATTGCTGATATTTGGTATTATTGCATTTAATTTTTGAAAATAAATTCAAAAATTGATTAACTAAGCCGAAAATTATTTGAATAGAAATCTTGGAAATATCTGATATTCCTACCAAATGTATACAAAGAAATACACAAATCAAGTTGTGATATTGAATAGTACATGTGTTTAACAATTGCGTAAGGAAAAAAAAAAAAAAAATGTAAAGTATAATTTTGCATGACAAAAAAATTAGTCTTCTTTTCAAATTTCTTGAATTTTAAATTTATATAAGTAATTAAAATAAAATTCCCCAAAACATGTGTGAGGTAATCTGCCTAATTTAACATAAAAACAATAGTAACCTATTTTCAATATGCTCACGCTTTTTGAAACATAATTAACTTCAAAAAGTTTATATGTAAAAGTATTCTAAATTTGAAAATAATTCAGGTGCTTCTTTCAGGCATTTGAGATTTTAAAGTTCATCTTTTCTTAAATGAAATGGCATTTTAAAGAATGTCAAAATTTAAGAGACACGAAAAAATTATTAAATATCGAAATGCAATTAATATTAACCAAAGAAATAAATAAATAAAGGCTAATAAAATATGAAACAAGTAAGCCAAGAAAATATAAAGTCATGAGCAATTGTGGTTAAAGCAAGAAGATAAATGGTCAACTGTGTTTTCTATTGCTTCAAATTGATGCGAAGAAAAAAAACTCCAGACTTCTGTCCAATTCCTCCTGTTCAAAATGGACTTTCCCTATCAAAACCTGATTTTATAATGCCTGTTGTAAACATAAGACATTTGCCTGGAAGTTTTCTCATGGTGGAATAGATAGTAACTGAGACAAATTTCTGTTTTTGCATTTGGCTCTGTTGTCCCCCCCCCCCCCGCCTCGCAAAAAAAAGATAGAAGTTTTGAAAAATGCTGACAAAGTGACACTAATTAAATAACAATTTATTAAATCCAAATAAATTTTATTACTGTATAAAAATTAGTCCGGCATTTGATAATGAAAACTGGATAACATTATATCATTTTTGGCATTTTGGTCAGTTGAAATGATTGAGTATTCAGTCACATTTCTAACATAATGAATCTGAAATAATTCTTAGTTTTCTTTCATAAAAATGGGTAAATAATATTTTCAAGCTTATAATCAAAATTCGAATTTATACACAAGATTATTCTAGTAAATTTGACAAAGTATTTTGGGAAAGTTTGAATTAGTTAGCAACTATTTAAAGTTAGTAATGAGTTTGATTTATTCAAAATGAACATTGCTATTTATTTCTAATTTTCTTTAAGCATAAAGAGCTTTAAAGTTTCGTGTAATTCTTTAGATTTTTTAATTAACATTTTAATATTGCAATTTTATTTACTTGAATGGTTTCTAATGAATTTAAAACTGTATAACGAGATAATACTAATTTTTTTGTAGATAAAAGGAATAGCATGAAATAGAATTTATTGTTATTGAAATTTTTTTTAAAAATACTTTCTTATAATGGTTTTATTTTTAAATGTAACTCTAAGCTTTGTGGAGGAGATATTTTATTATAATCGATTTTTTTTTTTCTGAGTGTGTTATCGCCTCATATAATAAAGTGTTGAATTTTAAATCTTAATTTTTTTTTCTCGTCACAAAGTTTTACCAAATTCTTTATATCTAATACAAATAAAAATGCAGATGCTATTGCATGGTTACATTTTAACAAAAGTCTTTTAGTTATCAAAATTCATACTATTGATTTGTGATGATGAATGATTTTTAGACTCGCTTTTTCACAGTGAGTTTTACCTTCCTGCTTGAAACACAATTTTTCTTTTAGCATCAATAGGTTTTCATCTGTTATGAACATGAGTGAGTTAAAATCAATAATGAAATTTTAATTGTTTCAACCCTTTAAAGGGCCATTTTTTTCTAGTCATATTATGTTAAAATATTTTTAGGCTTGAAATTAGAATAAGAAAAGGGATTCATTTAGCTTATTACATAAATTTAATTTAGTTAATTAATAATTCAGTAACAAATCAAGACAGCATTTTGTCTGAGATAAAGAACTGAAGCATCTAAGTTTCTGACTTAACTAAAAAAATTTGTCAGAACTTATGCTAACCTACATAATTTCATACAAATATTGATAAATTTGGTGGGAAGCATACTTCCCACAGCAGTAGAAAGGGTTAATCCAAGAGAGGCCTGTTTTATAGGTTTTTTTTTTTAAAATATAGAAACGCAGCGGTTGACATGAAATTTATATAGACATTTGCAATAACTTTGATTTATTAGAAGGAAAAGTGTGAAATGGTTTATTGGAAATCCATACTTTTTCATGTACTTACTAGATAAAAGATGGAGTCGTAAAAAATTTTTAAATTTGAGAATCTAGAAATGAAAGTAGTAACAATCTCTAATTCTGAAGAATTTTATTTACATTGCACTATTGTTTCTGGATTTAATTAGCAATTCTTTTTTATTTCTGAGCTAGCTATTAACAAATGTTTTTGTAAAAATCTAAACATTTGAAAAATTAGTAATGATATTACACTTATCAACAAGTTTTATTATGCTTTTAACTTATTTCTAATAAATCAGAATTATTTTACAAATAAATAAAAATAATGTAAAGGAGGGTTTTTTTTTTGCAATATTTGTTTTAATTAAGAAAGAGGCATATTTTACAATTATATTTTGCTAATATCATGGCAATCAAAATTCTTTTATACTGTAGATGTATGCTAGGAAATCATGCTTGCATTTGAAACAAAATATCTACATAGAATGTTTCTCATATTGTTTGCTTTGAAGCCTTCTCTTGTAATATTCTCTCCGTGAATATCTTCCAATCCTATAATTGACATTGTATCCTGAATTATATATCTATCCCTAACATAATTATAAAGAATAATATCATGCGCAAATTGTGGCTGAAC
This sequence comes from Argiope bruennichi, assembly GCF_947563725.1. Classification (NCBI taxonomy): domain Eukaryota; kingdom Metazoa; phylum Arthropoda; class Arachnida; order Araneae; family Araneidae; genus Argiope; species Argiope bruennichi. The sequence continues at coordinate 108,220,480 of NC_079156.1, forward strand.
ATTAAAAGGACGATGGAATATTCTCCACTTATTGCTGAGAATATCAAAAGATAATTCTGTGTATCTTCTTGCTTAACAAATCGAAAGTTGAATATTTTCTTTTCGCTTTTCAAATGTTTTCTAGTATATGGCATTAGCAAATTTTTATGCAGCCTAAATGCTGCATCACCAACAAAAAAGTATGGAACTTCTGGGCTTTTTGTACGTGGCAAGTGCAAAATAAAACAGTATTTTCTGTCCACATTACCTATCAGCACAACTGAATGGTAATATTAATTATATGATTATTGTATATTAATTTCTAATTGTATATTTGTATTAAATGTATATAAGGTTTTTTCCTTTTCCTCTTTATTTGATGACAAAATATCAATAAAGATAGAATCTGCACTCTATTTATTTCAAATTACACTTAAACTGTAAATAGTTAAAATAATATGGTTAAATTAAATTTGTTTGCTAATGAAGTTAAGCCAACTCTTAAGATGGCAACGGAAATTTTACTACTGTGTTTGTAAATCTTCGATTTCTGTGAGCAGTAACGGTAAAATATCTACATTCTGAAGGGGGGGGAAGCTGCGTGTAATCCGTCTAAGCCTTTTCATTATGAAATATGACTTCATTGCATTTTCTGATGTCCATCTCTGAAAAATTTGAACAATGTATTGGGGGGAAAATAAAAAATGCAGTTCAGTTTTTATAGGATTGGATCAATTGATAGAAATTGGAAAAAGCCTGACTCTATGCAAAAATATCTAAATAAAATATCTATGCCTTATATGCAAAAATATCTAAAATATTCAGTTTCAGTTTATTTATTTTCAGCTATATCGGCAGATTTTTGAAACTCCTTTTCTAAGGGCTACTGGAGAATATTATAAGTTAGAAGCTAGTCGCTTACTTCAAGAAAATGATTGCTCACAATACATGGAAAAGGTTAGTATTTTTGAATGTTTTTTGGAAGAAAAACATATTGTTTTGAATGATTAAAACTTATTCTCATTTGCTTGATTCCACTTCCAATCTAATTTTTATTTTTTCATATATGAAGTACACAAAAAGTGAAATTATAGTAATTATCAAATAATTCTATAGAGAAACTGATGTAATTGTCAAATAATTCTATAGAGAAATTAATGCAATTGTCAAATAATTCTATAGAGAAACTAATGTAATTGTCAAATAATTCTATAGAGAAACTAATGTAATTGTCAAATAATTCTATAGAGAAACTAATGTAATTGCCAAATAATTCTATAGAGAAACTAATGTAATTGTCAAATAATTCTATAGAGAAACTAATGTAATTGTCAAATAATTCTATAGAGAAACTAATGTAATTGTCAAATAATTCTATAGAGAAACTAATGTAATTGTCAAATAATTCTATCTTGAGCTTTCTATGAATCTTCACATTTCAAATCTCCCAGATCTGGAAAAGCATATTTTTGAATTATATTTGCCCATGAACAAATTTACTTAAACACTTTGGGCTAGATGGATAAAAAAAAAATTCAGGTTGTAATTTTTACACCAAATTTGTACATATTCTGTCAAATGATTCACTGAAGTTTGTCTATCAGTCTGTGATGAAGAGAACACTATAACTTCAAATCCCAAAGAACCAGTTGAATAAAATTTGATGTTCAGTTTTGGTATCTCGATTATGGATCTATATCAAATAGTAAACTAAATCTGTTAAAGGATTGGCCATCTGTTGATCTTCATATTTGTATGCAAGTAAATGCAATAACCCAAAAACACAATGACTTAAAAATATAAACTTAGTATGTGATTATGCCACTAAAATTGTAAGATAATTAAGTTTTTGTTTCAATTTGTTAACAGAAGGGTAGGATATAAAACACTTCCTTTTCTTTGCTATGTCACAAAGCACAACATTTTAATGTGTAACTCTGAAAATAAAAACTAAAATTATTTATGGCCTTTCAGTGTTTTTGGAAGAAGGAAGTAGAGAGGTGTAATATCTTGTTAAAAGAATATGTGAAAAAGTTTCAGGGGTCTTCCTCCTGGCTTATTATAACAAATTGCTTCTTTATTAATTTGGATAGTAATTTATTTGGTCCTCTGAAAGAAAAAATTACTTTTAGTATTAAGGTCTTGTTATAAAATATAACTGTGATGGCTGTGGTTTTTGTTTTTTCTTATGATAAGGCTATAGTGAGTTTAATCATTATTTATTTCTATGTTTTTTATAAAAAAAACTCACAAATAATACATGTTTGTTATTTCAAATGTATGCTGCTTGGAAATTGTATTTTTGAATTCTATTAATTATGTTAAAAAAAAGACAGGATTCTGTTTTTAAAAATTATTTATGAATTGTTTATTAATTTATTTTCAATAGTTTTAACCCTTATCCTCTTTTTGTGTGAAGAAAAGATTTGAAAGATTGAATGGCATTTTCATTTTACAGATTGTTTACATAAAACTTTTTTTTTTAAAAAATCTGTTTTTATTTATTCACTTTATTTCATCATATAATACATAAACTGTTAAATTAGCTTGCAATACTTAACCCTTTTTTAAAAAATTAAATATTATGTTGTGTAACAATCTATATTTAAAATTGATCTGCAGGTTCTCCAAAAGTTGGATGAAGAAGACTTTCGAAGTCGCAAATATTTGCATCCTAGCTCATACGGTAGAGTGACACAAGAATGTGAACAACGCATGGTAGCAGATCATCTCCAATTCCTGCATGGGGAATGCAAGAGAATGGTTCAGGAGGAAAATAGAAAAGGTATTTATGTGAAGACTTTGTACTCACTATTCTTTTGGTTGAAAATATTTAATCCTTTTTAGACGAGAGGCCTCCATTCCAGATGCATACCTAGGACAGAAAGTACACAAAAGGAGTCATCTCGCAGGATGAGGCTTTTGCGTCACTAAGCCGTACTTTAAAAAAAAAAATCACAAAAAGATTGTCCTAACTTTGTTATTTTTGATACCTTTTTAGAATATTAGTTCTTTCATAATATGAGCACATTCTTCCTCTGACAAATTGCAAGGGTTTCCGTAATAAAATGAGGAATGCATGAAATGTATCCTAAAGCTATGCCAAATACAGCAGAACTGACAATAAAACCCGAAAAGACTACAGTTACACAGTAATAAAAAAATTAAAAATTAATGCAAAGGGAGACCAGAAAGGTGAAAGATTTTGTCAAATGAAAAGTTACACAACCCAGCTATGTTTACTCTTTACATTACTCTTACTCCCTTCCCCTGCAACAGCTGATGTGTGAAATGCGAAAGTCAAGTTGAATATGAGCAAACTGAAAGTCGGGATACAAAAACTATATTTAATTCAAAAGTGATGGAAGAATTGTTCCAGCTTAAAATGCACATATGCATCTTCGTCCCATGAGCTCGATTTCCAGAAATATACAGGTGGTATGCCTGGCTGTGAGACGTTCGTTGGTGATGCATGTATGACATGGCCGTTGTGAAAGAGTTAAGGATTGAGATTTGGTTTCATTGTTTGAAACTCTTTAATTAGCATTAATTGCTTCAGTGTCCACATTTTTTAAAAACTTGCTTGTTAAACAAAAATTTACAATTATTTGTTGTAAACTTTTATTCTGATTTAATTATTCATATTTCCTTCTCTTAATTCAGTACTTTAATTCTTATTTTTTAGATCTGCAACATTTGTACCTCTTGTTGAAATCAATCCCTAGTGCATCTGAGGCTCTAATACTGGAATTGCAACAGCATATTACTAAAATTGGATTAGAAGCAATTAATGTTCTCCGGGGAGACAATGTGAGTATTGTAAGTTACAACTGTATCATCAGTTTTTCTTAATCTTCTTGCATGTTTATAATCAATTGGGAATTATTAAAATAAAATATTATTAAAAGATAATTCAGTTTTATTGAGAAGAAAATAAAAAAAAATAAAAATTAAAAGCTTTTGTTATCCTTTTTTTGATATGTTATTATCAATATAAATAAAGGTCTTTACAAATATGTGAACTTACTTTAATATCATTATTCAGGATATTGTGAATTGTTATTTATTAATCTTTTCAGCTTTTAAAAACTACAACTTATGATCATGTGTCAAGGCATTGTATAACTAAGAAATATGATCTAGATTAGGAAGGTTATTGATTCTCGGACTCTGCTTTTAACCAGCATTATTTAAAAACTCGCTGATCAATGAGTCAGCATTAAATTGCTTACTATGTAGGTAAGCAATTTAAGACAAACTTAGCATGGTAGATTTTTTTCCAAATGAAACAGAAATGGAGAAATAATTTCCCTTAAAAGTCTTTCAGGGAGACAACTTATTTCAAACTCAGGCTAAGCCAGATTTTTAATAGTTAGTTCAAGGTCACTTTGCACTTCTCTTATTAGTCCTTGAAGTGTTGTGTCCTTGTTATTCAAGATCAAGTGGTTTAAGAATGGTCCTTTTTTCATTATTTAAATGCAGCATTTGATAATGGCTGAAGAATGATATGGTTGAAATGAAACAAATTTCTCTCTGTATATATTTTTGTAATAATAGAAATATCTAGTAAAAATGCAAAAAAAAAAAAAAAAAAAAAACTATTATTAGTTAGAAAATTTTAGTGCGAGAAATCCAAATAGAAAACGGATATGGGTAGATAAAATAGTGCTTGGAAGTTGATTCTTTATTTACGAATGTTATTCATTTGAGGCAAAGCATTGAGTCTTTCACCTCTTTCAAATGGATTAATTTAAATGCCATTTTATGTTCTTAACTTGAATAATCTGCTTTTTGATATTTTGTTGCAGGATTTCTCAATAGCTGAGGATGAATAAAAGTCTGCGAGGCAGTACATTAATATTACATTATTTCTACATTAATATTTACAAGACATATAAAAGTCAGAATTTACTCTTAAACCTTCTTAAATTTGTACAATTAAAAAGTGTTGAAATTATTATGATTGAAGGATTTTTAAAAAAAAAATAAATGCATGTAATGAAGTTGTATTTAATGAATATAGTTCATTAAATAATAGGATGAAATGAATAGGAAGTTATGAATTAAATAGAATTTGTGCATTAACCACATGTCAATAACTAATCATCAATATCACGTTTACGATAACCAATGTTCTCCAATGGTGAATGGTTAATACACAAGTAGGAAATAAATATTATAAAATGAGTTCTTATGCAGAGTTCCTAAATCTACTCAGATTTTTTTATATATATATTTTTCTCATTTATTTTTCTATTTAAAATTTAATAGTTAATTTGGTAGTGAATGTATTAATGGAAACTTCATTTGTTATGTTTTGTTTGCTCGTAAAATATTTTTCTTTTAGGTTCCACAAGCATTTGTAGAGAGTCTCCTTGCAGTCCATGATAAATTTAGTAACTTGATCAAGACCGTGTTTTCTGGTGATCAGCAGTTTGTTGGAGCTCTAGACAAAGTATGTGCTGGGTTTAAAAAAAAAAAAAAAAAAAAAAAAAAAAACTTATAAAATATATTTTAAATTAAGGTCTTTTAATAAGTGATTGGAAAATCAAATGTAAAGTATTCTTGTGATAAAATGATATTAGTTCTTCCTTGTTGCTTGATTTACATCGAATTTAGTAGATAATCTATATACACTAAAATGTTTTGTTTCATGCCTCCATTATTAGCATATTTAAATTATAATTTGGTGTTAATGAGAATTTATTTTGATTTATGAACTGTTTCATCTGAACTGATTAAAAAGACATTGAACTTTTAGTCTTCAATTTAAAAAAAATTGAAGAATGTTATAACATTGAGTATAAGTATGACCCTAAATTTATTTATTTAGTCATTATTTTTAGTATTATAGTTGGTTTAAATGAACTATTTTTTTTATTTTTTAACTAATTTTTTTAGGCTTGCTCTGCTGTTATTAATCACAAAGGAAATCCCAAACTTACTTGTCGGTCACCAGAATTGGTAAATATTTTTTTTTGTGTTGCTAGTATATATTGATTTTTTTGTGTGTGTGTTCACTTTTACAAAATTAAATTTTAGGAAAATGATTGTCATTTTCACTATTGTGAAGAAATTAATCATTATGTATATATTTATTTCTGTATAAGATATCTTTCACAATAATGATCGTTGTGGAATCTTTAGGTATAACTCTTAAAATTATTTTATTCAATTTTAGGATAAAATAGGTTTTGAAATATTTGGCACTATTTATCTTATTGTTTTAGTGTGCATGAATATTGGTCAAATTTCACTTTTAATTCTGCTTTAAAGGAAATCAAAACTAGTTTCATCCAAAATGAAGTGGTGTGTGCTCTCGCTTTGTCTGCATATATCATTTCTTTTTTTTGTATGAAATTCATCATTAATGCAATATCAAGAGAAAATAAATACCAGTATAGAGATTTGTTGGTTACAATTAGATTGTTTTATCTTTTTCTAATTTAGCATAATGTTATCAGATACCCTAAGTATCTGTAACTAAGGAGTTTTCTTTTCAGTTTAATTTGTGTAAAATGTAGTAAGCAATTGATAATGCTACCCTAACTGCACCCTGAATAACAGAAATCCTTTTCTAAGCATAATTTTAATAATTTATACATTTTGTAATTCTGAATACCTTTTACAACAGTTAAAATAATAATTTAGAATATTTTAAGATGATATATGGGAATATTTAAATAAATATAAACAAGAAATATAAATTAAATATGCCTTAGCATAGTTCTGTACTAGTTAGTTTTTGTCATATTAGGAGTATAATGGATTAAGATTATGTTAGAAATATTTATTATAATAGGTCTATTGTATAATCTAATTTGGCAGAACCATGTTTAGAGGATTCTAATAATCTGATGACTTTGATCCTTGTAAGCCAGTCTTGTTATGTGTGCAAATTTAATTTAATGTCTTACAGTATGTTTCCTATTTATCAGTGTCAGTTATTCAGTGGTTGGTATGGAAGTTTGTGGAGAAAAGATAATTCATGTCCTTTTCTTATAGAATGTGTAATAGATTTCAAAATTATCATGTTGAGTGTTATATTTGTTGAGAATGAATTGAGACTGTCCAGTTTACACAATCCTTAAAAAATAGATAAAATAAATAATGAAGCAATAAAAATAAAATTTTGTTATTTGGGAAAGTAGCAAATTTAAATTTTTTTATTATTAATTTCATACGGTGATAGTGCTATAGACGGTGCTATATGGTGATAGTGCTCAAGACAAGAATCTCATGACAGGAACAGGAACTTTTGGGAAGTCTTGAAGTTTAAAAATGAGCAGTTATAACTTAAGAAGTTATATTTAATTCATTTGCATAACATTTCATGCATTGGTTTTTATAACAAATCTCTTTATATATTGATCTTTTTTAATTTTTACCTGTATCTTTCTTGTCCTTTGCAGTTGGCTAAATATTGTGACTCGTTACTGAAGAAAAATGCCAAAACATGTACCGAAAATGAAGTAGAAAATAAACTAACCCAGTCAATAACCATTTTTAAATATATTGACGACAAGGATGTTTTTCAAAAGGTAAAATATAAAACATATTTCCCTTTTTTTTATTTTATTTAATGCAACAGATACAATGAATTTAATTAATATCTAATAATTAATTGTTATTTATTTGATTTCTTACAGTTTTATTCCAGAATGTTGGCAAAAAGACTCATATATAATCAATCCATGTCAATGGATGCCGAAGAAGCAATGATAAATAAATTAAAGGTAACTTCATCTTTCTTCCTATTCACAGGCAAATGTATATGCATATTTTATTAACCCATTTACACTTTGCATTCCTTCTTCTGTTAGGACAGTTATTTTATTTTTGTGTCTAAATTGATTCCCTTCACATGTTTCTTTTTTGCTTTTTTTTTTTTTTTTTTTTTACAAATCAATATAAATATCACAAATAAGTTTCAGTGTGATTATACTACTTATAAGCTAAATTTTTTGCAAAATGTAGTAATTTTTATTACCTTGAATTATTATTGAATTACTTTGGCTTCCTTCACTACCTTCGATAACCTGAGACCTCATCTGACATTCCTGCTTTGTCTTTGTGTCCATGCTGCTTGTGCCTCCCGGAATGGAAATAAAGCAAAGTTAAAAATTCAAAGTGTCATCTCTCTCTTCGGCCACGACTCTGCCTCACAATTTATGTTTACACATATAGTTATTTTATGTCATTCCTAAACTTAAAAATTTTTTTCTTCTCTTGCATTTTACTTCTTCTGTGCTCTTATGGTAATTTCAAACCTATCAACTAATTTTTATTATATTTTTCTGAATATTTTTTTTTTTTCTTTCCAGCAAGCTTGTGGGTATGAATTCACGAGTAAACTTCATCGAATGTTTACTGATGTTAGTGTTAGTACTGATCTCAACGGTCGCTTCATGCAGTATCTCAGAGATAACACAATAGACCTTGGAATTAACTTTTCTATATCGGTCCTGCAGGTGAGTTTGCATCCTAAAGGGAATCTATTTCAGTAACCTTCAACATTTTCTTATTGCAACTTAAAGAACTTGAAATATACTTCAGTAGATTTACATCCCAAGCAAATCATGTTTTGAATGCAATTTTTCCCTGCTGCAATTACTTAGAATATTGTAATTGATCAATTTCTTTCCTCACAAAGAAAAAAAAAATCTTCTAGAGATCTCATTCATAAACAAATTAAATATGTAATTAAAGATATTTCTTCCTTTTTCTAAATTTCTTGCTCCACTTGTATAAGAAAATCAGGAGTCTTCTTTATCATCAGTTTGTGTTCTTTGTCTGGACTAAATCAGTGTAGATTCGTTTAACCCTTTGAACTGCACAAATATAAATTTTCTGAAATTTTAAAAATTTTGTTAATAATTTACATGCTTAGAGTATACCTTAAAAAAAAATTAAAGTGGATTGCACCACAAGGAGAAGGGGGTTCACTGGAGTACCACTGCACACCTATGACATATTCTTTTTATGAAAAATTAATACTTTTTTAGTCATTTTGTAAAATAATTACTCAATATTTATTTATGTAAATATTAAAACATACAATATTATCAATTAAAATTACTTATACTATCTCACAATTTGGAAACAAAATTATAAAAGACAAATTTTAAAAACAAGTAATTCTCAAATAAAGCTAGCAATGGCAAGTTCTTTATGTGGCATTTAGACTTTAAATACAATCAGCACTATATTCAAGTTATGAAGAAACATAATATTTAAATCAACCCTTTAAAAATTAAGAAAATTATACTATATTAGAAAATATATTTAACATGCGCAGAATATGGCTGCTTACTAATACAAAAAGAAAGCAACTGAAAAGAAAAAATTTCAACTATCATATTCATATAAAACTTATTCAAATATAATAAATTTATATAAATAATATAAATAAATTCCTCATCCACAAAACACATGGCAAAACCTCTGTAAATTATCAGCCACTTGACTAAGAGAGACGGGAAAGAAAACATCTGTTTCGCTATTGTGGTTCAAGTAGCAGAGAATCGCATGCCGTTGATGCGCGGTGGTATGCTTCTGAAACCACATAAAAAGTTGTCAAATATGAAGAACTTTTCTTTCATGATTTGATTTGAAAAAAATGTGTATGTTGTAGACAGCTTTCATGCAACAAATTTATGAGTGGTATTTTGAATTTGTTTATTTATTAAGTATTGAAAGAAAGCATTAAAAATAACATATTTTTTATATATATAAGAGAGATATTAATTAGTGTGCTGACATCTACAGGCAATTATTAACGTTAAAATAATATTTTAGAGCCTTTGATTTTGGTCAGTAACCACTGCATGTTGAGAAATTATTTTTAAAATGTGGTGGTTTCTCTCTGATACTACTGTGCATCAAAGAGTTAAATGAACAGTTTAGCTGTCTAATTTAGTTTGATATCTTTATGACAGCTGTAAGCCATTGTTGTTTACCATTGTATTATGATTGCTAGATTGGTCCATGAAAAAATTGATTTGAATTTTAAAAACAAATTTGAAGTTCTTCACAAATTTGAAAGTTGGCCAAAAATTAATCAAGATTGTAGTGGAGCACACTTAAAAATTTAGCAGTTTCCTTTTTTGTGAAATTTTTAAAAAATCATGAGCTTTTTGTGAGCAAGACCAAGCAATAAACTTTAATGGTTTTAACAGCAATGGATCTGCTGAAGGAAGTCTTTAATTGAACAACATAATGAAGCAAACACTTATTCGTTTATATCATTATGCATGGTTTGTTGCATTTTCAGCAAATTTTTAAAAAATATTTCAAGGATGCACAATATTTAAATAAAATGTTGTTTTTGACGATTATTCCTGTAATTATTAATGATTGTATTTTATTGTTCTTCTTGAAATAAATTGTAGAGAACCCTGAGATAAAAGTTTTTAATATAGTTGATTTTACCCAAATCTGTTGATGTCGTCAAAATTCTGAATTGCCCAAGTGAGCACTTTAAGTTGCAACTATTGTATATTCATTGCTATATACATATATATATTGTCATATGTAAATCTCCCAGATCTGTTTGCTGTGCACTGAATATTGAACTTTTTTTTCAAAAATAAATTATCAGTTGCTTTTTGTTTTGAGTTTCTATCTTCCCTATTTATCACAAACAATTTTAGGAAAATATAACATTTTCTAAATATAATACAATAATTATTACTACGTAGTGATGAATCTGATAAATTGAATTTCATTAACTTGATTTAATTTGAAACATTGAAAAAAACTTTTTTTTTTTACCATTTATAAAAAATACTCATATTTTCTATTCATCATGATAATTTTGATATTTTTTCCCCATCATATAAAACTGAAATTTGTTTTTTCATTTATATTTTTTTTTATTATCTGCCTGTGATGATTAGCTGGTCCACCAGGTGCATTGGTTGTTTTAAATCTCTTTTAACTCTATGTGCAATTTAATATTCATGATTTTCACACTAAGTATTTTTAAAGATTAAATTATTACAGACTTTAAATCATTGTTCAGTCTTATTCTATTTATTTCTCATATGAACAGATTGCCTGGAATTTCTATTTTCTAATTGTGCATTCTTTTTTTTTTCCACTTAATTTTGTTGAGCTGTACTGATGAAGTCATATAAAAAAGTTTTTTTAATAGTACAATAAAATTTATTTCATATTATAGGCTGGTGCCTGGCCTTTGGGACAGACTGCCATTTCGACGTTTGCCATCCCTCAAGAACTTGAGAAAAGTGTTCAGCAGGTTAGTGAAGAAAATTTCTTGTCAACTATTGAAACTTGTCAGCTTTAAATTGTTTGCTAAGAAGTTTCATTGTATAAGGTGCTGATCTTGTTTCATTTATTCATTCATTCTCTGTTTGGTAATAAATATAAGGGCAAGAAACTTTGTAAAAAATCATTACCTGTTAAAAATATTTTATGTACTTGTTAAAACAATTATTAAAATAGTGTTATGTATAATATAGATGCTTATTGTGTTTCTGGAGCATCAAGAAGAATTCATTATCTAGAAAGCATTGGTGGTTTTATTGCAATATACAGGTGATTATCAAAATAATGGAAACACCTTAGATTTATAAGGAATCCTTAATTAGTATGATGTAGGCTTTGCCTACGGCATGAATACAACTTGGATTCGTCCAGGAATCAATTCATATAAGTGTTGAATTGTATTTAGAGGAATATTGTGCCATTCTTCTTGGAGATATTGTGAAAGTTTTGGGAGAGATGCCGATGGAGGATATCGATTCCATATTGAATGCTTTAAAGTAGACCATAACTGTTCCATTATATTGAAGTCGGGTAACTGTGTGGGCGAAGGCAAATGTTTTAACTTCATCCTCGTGTTCATCAAACCATGGTTAGACAAGTCTCACTGCATGGGTAGGTGCATTATCATCCTGGAAAATTCCATCTCTTGCAGGAAACAAAATTTTTGTCATAGGATGGATCTGGTCTGCTAAAATTTTTCTATACTTCTCCCCAGTTATCCTTCCTTTCTGGGTTACAATTGACCCAGTAGAAAACTACAACATGTCTGTCCATATCATGACAGATCCATCTCCACGCTTGACAGTTGAACGGAGACAATCATGATCATACGCTTGTGTGTGATCGTACCTAATGTGCACCCGTCTTGTTATAGGGAAAAGAGTTAAACATGATTTGTCAGACTATATTACTTTCTTCCATTTATCAATCGACCAAGTTTTGTGAGTGTGACACCACTGTAAACGACATTTACCATTAACATCTGTGACAAGTGGCTTGGAAGCCTTTTGACTGTAATCACTGACACTGGAGAATCCAAATAGGTGTCAATCTCTGTGATTACTTTAGCTGCAGTTGTTTGGTTTTTAGACATTATAATCCGATTCAATACCTGTCGGTCACTTTCACTGAGTTTCTCTGTTCTGCCAACTATTTTGCTTTGCCGTGCTGTATATATGCTATCGTGACTTTAGACACCGTACCTCTAGAAACAAATAAAAGTTGGGATGTTTCACTCACACCTGTTCCAGCTAGATGGGCTCCTACAAATTGGCCTTTTTGAAAATCTGACAAGTCCAACATTTTACACTTTTGAAAAGAATGCAAGAATTGTAGAACTTCAGTGAAGCTAACACATACTACCAGAATATATATGTTACTATTTATAAAAAAACTGGTGGTTGTTATTATATTTTAATGCTTACGAATCACATTTAAAAATATCACTTTTATTCATAGGTGTTTCCATTATTATAATAATTATCTCATTAGATTAGTCATTTTAAATGCATTTTTAATTATTCTAGGATTAATTTTTGAAATAAAACTCCAAGGATTTTTTTAATCTTTTCATTTTATTTGTTAAAAGTATAAATCTTATACTTTGATAGTAGTAGTTTTGAAATTCATATTCCTATTTTCCCCAAATTTTTTACATGATTCTTTATTTTTTCCACCCCATTTTAGTTCGAATCCTTTTACAGCAGTAGATTCAGTGGACGTAAATTAACCTGGTTGCATCACTTGTGCAATGGTAATTTTTATTATTTTGTCTTTTATATTTAATTTTTTGTGATTCTTTTCATATTCCCTTTACTCATTTGAAAAATATTAGCGTATTAGTTAATTAATAATTAATTGATTTAGTGGCACAAGAGCCATGCATTTTTATGCCATGTTAAACTGAACTTTTGGAAATTTAACTTGGTTGAAATTGGATAGCATTTGGAAGTGTTGAAATCAGATTAAAAGCAAAAAATTCTGAACAAATTAAAGCTTAAAATCACAGGTTGAAATTTCATGATAATTCAATTTCAGCTTCTTGTTAGTGTTAAGGATTTTGCAACTTTGAAAAAAAAAGTATCTTAAGGCTCTTCATTTTTATGTGGTTTTAAGACTGTAAGTAATTTACTGTATTAGTAAAATATTTCAGGTATAGTTAAGACATTTTAGGACAGCTTTTAAAAAAATCCTATATATAAAAATCCTTTCATAGAAATCTTAGATTTTGTTGAATAACTGAATTTTATAAGCCATTATTGATTTTAATTTGTTAAATTGATTACAGTTAACATCAGTATATATGTCATTGAAATATCATTTATCAGTCCTTATCAATTTTCTTTTTCTTTTCGATATGTAGAAATGGTATAGTTAAAAAATGGGAGAGAAAAATGTTTTAAATTACTTCAGTTCATGAATTTCTTTGGTACATGCCAAAAGCAACTTTTTTGGAGGGAGACATTAGCGATGATGTAGTAAAAGCAATTAAAATAAATATTTGTGTCAATTTTAATTATGTAGAATAAATTTTAAACAAGTTAATAAATCTAAAAATTTCTTGTTGAGTGAATGTTAATTTTATACAAATACTATAAATTAATGTAAAGAGAAGAAAAAAAATATTTAATTTTTATTTCTTGAATAGCTGAACTGAAATTATGTTATTTGAAGAAATCTTACATTGTGACAATGAGCACTTACCAGATGGCAATTCTTTTGTTGTATGAAAAAGCTGATGTTTTGACATATGCAGAAATTTTAGAAAATACGAAATTAAGTGATGAGCAACTGTCGAAACAGATCCAGAGCTTGTTGGAATCGAAACTTCTTTCAGCTGTTGATAGCGTAAGTGAAACTCTCTTATCTTTTTTTTTTCTTCTAAAAAATATGACTTTTTTGTATTTTAAAATTAATATAACTTTATAACTGTAACCTTTAGATGAAAATTTACTTCTAATTTGAAAAGTGCTCTAAAAAAATGTAAAGAATTATATTTTGTTTAGTTTGATTCAGTGTGTTACTGAAAAAATCAGTCTTGATTCTTATGAAAACGCCCTGTTATATTTTAGTAAAATATTTTTGGCGCACAAGAAAGAAAAAGTGACCAACATTAATTGATTTAAGAAGTTGGGGAATTTCTTTGGCATTTCTTGAAATGGTTACAATGTTCTAAAATAGTCATTTTTGAAACCTTATAATGTACAGTACACTCCCGATTATCCGCGGAATTGGGTGGCGCGGCCGCCGCGGATAACTAAAATCGCGGATAATCCGAAAAAAGTTAAAAACGGGTATAGCAAAAGAGAAAACAGTCATTCCAACTTTGAAAATAAACAGCAGGAAATGTTTAACTAACGCTTAATATTTTAGTATATCACTCAAAACTAACCTAAAATGCATTTTGTTAATGAAAACAGAAAAGTGCTTTGTACTTACGAGAGGCGTCACAGGATACACAGAAAAATCAATACATATGTACTGTTTTAATACTGTAATGTATTATGTAATTACAAAAGCATAACTGCATCTTTTTGAAGAAATCAGTCAAAAAACTTTGTGCGACAGGCGCGGATAACCCGCCCGCGGATAATCGAGAGTCTACTGTAGTTTTATTTGTTGAAATGCAGCACTTTCTTAATATAAAATACTAATCTGCCAAGAATGTTTAACTGAATATCAGTGAAACTTCTTAAATTGTAGGCATTGTAAATTTTCAGCAATATATTTATTCGCTTAAACAACATAAAATACATAAAAACTGTAATTCTTAACATTTAGTGCATTGTTTCCCCCCCCCCTCCCCCTCCATTTAAAAGTATAAACTGGTTATTGGAACCAATTAGAGTACATCCCCTGTATAAATGTATAAAGAAATTAATTTTCCATGAAATTAAATTATTTTGTTTAAATAATTAACTTCTTTAAATCAGAAATTTTTTAAATTAAATTTAATATTCTTGAAGTGTACAATTATTTTGTTGAATTTCTGTAAAATCTTATTAATGAGATTTTAATATTAATAAACTACTTTTTTTTATATTCCTTTAAAATCCTAATGTTTTATAAATATGTTTAAATAAATGTGCAAAATATACATTTGATCTGGTTATGAAAAATTGAAAAGGTTTGTTTGACCATTTGCAGGATTAATTGATTTGAATAATATAATATGTATTCAAAAATCAGATATGAGAATCTTTATCTGAGATGTTCTTGAAAAATGTACTTTTCCTGTAAATGTAAAAATAAAATTAATCCTATAATTGGTTTAATGTTTCATATTGTTCTTTGCTTTGTCTTTAATCCAATATCCATTCTTAAGTTTTCTGCTTCAAATAAGTCTAAATTTCCCTTTTCTTCTTTTAATAATTGAAATTAATTTATAATTACATCAATAGTCAATAAGGAGCTAGTGGATGCACCCCTATTCTCGTTTTTTTATTATGTATTTATTTTCTAGAGCTTTTTGTGTTGAGGGGCTCAAAATTTACAGAACAATTTTGAGCAGATAATTAATTATTTAAGATATAAAATCTTTGAAATTTTTTTTAACCAAGATATTTTTTTTTTCTCCTGATTATGACAAGTTTATTCATCACAGTTGTATGAATGTTGACTTTTTGTCTGTCAATTTCTTGTAAAAAGGAGAAATATTATTTCTTGCCAAAACTATTTTAATAAAAGGATTTTTAATTCTCCTTTAGTAAAAGGCTAAAAACAATTAACTGTGTTAATATATAGAAGAATATATCTCAATTCTTTGAATTCTGCCTGGGTATATATCTTATTAACCCTTAATCAGAATTTAGACTTCAAGCTCAATAATCAGATTATTTATGATGTTAAAATAATTTAGTATGAAGTTCAATTAATTTGTTCAGCCTATATTATTTAGAAGTATTGATTGAAGCCTCAAATTTCTTTCCAATAATTGTTTCTGCTGTTAAGCATTTCTTTTTCTTTTTCAGGAAAAACCTATTGAAGGAGACAGTACTTACAGTCTGAATAAAGACTACACAAATAAAAGGACAAAATTTAAGCTGACAGCTGTCATCCAGAAAGAAACTACTCAGGTATCTATATTTATTTCACAATTTTTTTTTTCCATCAAACCTTATAAAATTTTTTAGATTCAAATATTAAATGATTTTTTTTTTTGTATATGCTTTCTTAATCACATATCTATCTGTTATTTTTCATATCCTTGTTAATATTTAAATTTTCAAGTGTATGAAAATAATCTTGCGATGTGATTTTTTTTCTTTCTTATTTATATATGTTAATTGCAGTAATTATAATTTTGCTTTCATGATGGTGGTTGCATTCAGATATATTTATAGAATTTGCTTGTTTATATTCTAGAAATTGACCAGAAGACGTTAAATTCAATGAAATTTGTCAATGAATTTTCTTTTTTTTATGTAGCTTAGAATCTATCTATAAGTTCTTTTTAACATATGATCAACACAGGGCATCATATTTGCTTTCCATTATATTGAGGTTTTATGGGCACTTGATGACTCAAAAATATGTGAAGACTCAGCAGTTAAGTTATGAAAAGTCCATATAGATTATTACTTTGCTTGCATTCTATTTTCTCTTTAAGGATGGATATTCTAAAATATGCATCAACTTTTACATATGTCACTTCTGCTTATCTCCCAACTGCTGCGAAATTTCCGTTGTTGGTATGAAAATTAGTTATGAGTACATAGCAAAAATGTATGAACTAATATATGTAAGAAAGAACAGAAAAAAAAAAAAAACTTCCCAAGTAATTATTTGCAATAATTCTAGTAATGAACATATTTTTAGCATATTTAGAAAGAAAAAAAAATAATAAATAAATGGTATCTTGTTCCAGCATGCTGCTTCTCATAATAAAATGTATATGGGAGTTTGTTATGATGTTAAGCTGAGTAATGATGGTTTAAAAAAAATGCTTGCTATAAAATGGGAAAGGGGGGGAGTGTAACGATTTTTAAAATAATTATTTTACTGGTGTATTTGTCAAACTTAAATGTCAAAGAATTTTGAATAATACTTTAAAAAATTTGTTTTAATTCAATTTCTTAGATAATATTTATTTTTCAATTATTTGTTTATACCATGCTGTATATATTGGTAAGAAGGTCTACTGGTGAAACCCAATGTTGGACAGCATTGCTTCTTTGATGCTACTGATATGCAAAAACATACAAGTTGAATGTTGGTAATTTCTAAGAATGCATATTTTAAGTACTGGCCCCTTTTGATAACTTGCAAGTTTGGTGAGAATTTTGCATGCATTTTCAATTAAATTTATTATACATATTTGACCATATAAATTATCTTTTGACTTTCACAGTACTTTACTTTATTATTCCTCATGTAAATTTCTCAGTTAATTTAAATGAATCCTGTTTTCCTAACTTTCAACAATGGAATGATATGATTACATATTTAATGGCATTCTGAAAATGGTGCAACTTTTAACGTTCAATCTATTGTTTAAAACTTCACAAAATATATATTTAAAAAAAACCTAAGATTTAGGGGGGGGGGAATTGCTTGACACTTAAATTGGTATTGAAAGATAATTTTTTAAATGTTAAAATCGATTTTGTTCTGCATATTTTTGAAAGATATGATTTAACAAGCTTCAAAATTTCATTTCATTATTAGTTACAATTTTTTTAAAAAAAGCCCTCTGTATTTTGGAGGTGGGTATTCCCACCTTCTAAAATACAGGGCATGACATGTTTCCATGATAATGCAGATTTTAGTGTTTTTGCAATAGAATTTTATTGTTCTTGATCAATTAATTTTCTTTTAGGTAATAAATCTGAAGTATTTTTAATATCTCCATACTTCTAATGTAAATCTAGTCATTTTATTATTTAATTAGTCAGATTTATTTTGTTTCTCTGTTTTTGTCGTATTTTATTATTTTATAGAATTTGACTTTTTTTTTCTTTTCTTTTTAATCCATACCTGTGTGATGCCTGAATATACATATGTGCTAAATTTGGTAGTTCTAGGTCAAATGGTCCGTCATGCAGAACATCAATATCTATATTATATTTCTCATCTATAGTTAGAGATTTGTATCTTGTCATTTTATTCAAGATTCTGTTAATTTTAGTAAATGACTCATATTTTCCTAACAGAGAGGGGGAGGTCAACATTTTTTTCATTGGGGGAGGGGCTTGATGAGCTTCAAAAGAAGATGTTTGTCTTTTGATAATAATTAAAGTTCTGTGATTAAATATATTTAATTTGCTTAATATTAAGTCTAGTATTTTAATATTTTATAGCAAGAAGTAGAACAGACGCATGTGTCTGTGGATGAAGACAGAAAGCTATACTTGCAGGCAGCCATAGTGCGCATTATGAAAGCGAGAAAAGTACTAAGACATAACACTTTGATACAGGAGGTAATATTTTAAAACTTTTCATATTTCCCCCCTTTTTTTATGAAAATTACTAAAGAACTAATTTTTTATTTATGTTAATTTTATCTTGTTAAGTTCATAGTATTAGAGTTGGTAGTGTCTTTCTTAAATTTTCATAAAAGTTAGGTAGAATCGGATCTGTGCATAAATTAGTGCTTATTAAATAAATATTTTTGACTTAAATTTTTCAGGCATTAAATAATGCTTTAAATCTCATCATTAGAAATAATTTGTCGTGTGAATAGAAATTAAAAAAAAAATTTTATGATTAATTTTTATTAGAAATTCCTGTATTTTTAATTTTGTACCAATAATTTTCAAAATTCATTATCTAAGTGGATATATGGAAAAAGTATTTTTTTTTATGCAATAATGTTTGTTGTAATACTTTGTTTATCCTTAATTCAGCTTCTGTTAATTCAGAGTTTTTCATATTATTATTAATTAGATTTTTGCATTAATTTTGCCCTATATTTAGCTGGTTGAACTTTTTTTTGTTTATCTTGCAATTTTAATCGATTTTTTTTCACAGGTAGCATTGATGCTTTAACCACAGAATATTTAATTATTTATCTAGTTATTAATTAATGTAATTATTTAGTTTAATAATCCATACTTTGCCATAAATGATTTATTATTGAATAAATTTAAGGGAGTAAAATTTCTTTTTAAGGAATTCTTTTGAAGACTTTGCTATTATGCAATATTTTCAATATTTTTTTTTAAAAATGCAAACATTTTCCTTTTAAAAATATTAGGACACATTTTACTTAAAATTCTTCCATTTTATATAAATTTTGATTGTAGAATTGCTTATTGGATGTAAAAATATGAGGAAAAAGTTTATTGCTACTGTCTTATAAGTTAATTACTAATTTTGATTATATATTATTTATTAAAACTGAAACATTATAATTTTTGTTTCAAAAATTGATTATTTGTTGATATAGTTTTTCTTTTATGAAATTTAAAATAAGCTGGATTTTTATTGTAATCCTTTATATTTTGAATAAGCTCCACTGTAGTTGGTTTGTTTTGGTTGAATTTAATTTAGTATGGATAATCAAATTATCTATGTAATAAATATTTTTTTTTCCTTCAAAATTATAATTTAAGAATTTATATTTGCAATACAGGCAAATGAATTCTCTCTTTGACTGCAACTGCTCAGAGAATTGTAACTTGCGTATCAATATTAATTGTATGTATTAGGTACAATTAATATTGATACTTTTAATTAGCTATGTATTAATATGCTTGTATATGATTTATTTCTGTAAATATTGTCTTGTATAGTTACCAGACAAATGTTAAGTAATGGTATGCATAAAAGTGATATTTAAACTTAAAATATATATTCAATATATTATTTATATATATATATTATGCTGTGTTTCATTACAGGTTATCAACCAAGCTAAGAATCGTTTTGTGCCCAATGTTTCTATGATTAAGAAGTGCATTGAAGCTTTAATAGACAAGCAATATATTGAAAGGACTCCTAATTACCCAGATGAATACAGCTATGTTGCTTAAAAGAATTTTCAAAACTGAACCTATATGAAAATGACAACTG
This sequence comes from Argiope bruennichi, assembly GCF_947563725.1. Classification (NCBI taxonomy): domain Eukaryota; kingdom Metazoa; phylum Arthropoda; class Arachnida; order Araneae; family Araneidae; genus Argiope; species Argiope bruennichi. The sequence goes on from NC_079156.1 coordinate 108,240,760, forward strand.
CCCCAGACTTGTACATTAACTTCCTGTGTATTCTGTTTTACTATGTGATCGTTAAAAAAAAAAAAAAGTTTCTTTTCTTTGCTGTGCACAATAAATTGTAAAAGACAAGTAGGCTGTATTTGTAACATTTCACATGAATGTATGTAAAGTTGATGTATATACCATGAATTTCATTGCATTTGGATCATCATGAAGAAAATTTGAATGATTGAAGAATTTCATTTTAATGAAAATTGGAAAGTTACAAGTTTTTGTCCAGTCAGTCAACTTCAACTGGACTGTGGTGGATGAAGAAATGTCTTGTGTGATATATTAGCTACGTTTTCCATCAGAAGTCCTATTTTTATAGGGAAACTGAATATATTGTTGGATATGTAGTAGTAACAATTTGCATTTCGAGGATATATGCATATTATGAAATTTGGAAAGAATTTTTCGAAAGAATGCATAAGTTTTATTTCTGCTCATTATTATTTTTGAGCAATGGTTACCTTAAATGTTTCACCAGGATCAAGTTTTCTCCGCTCCATTCAGGAGAAATAATAGATTATTAAAAACAAATGTGTAAACTGTGTAATCCGAAATCCTGCTCCTTGTTGAATTTTCTGTGAATGCATATGTCTTGATGTTTTGGCATGAAACTATGTTCTGCAGCATATAATAAATTTATTAATTTTTATTTCTACATGTGCAATTGTAACTGTGTTTATAGTCTTTTATTTATTTATTGGACATGATACAATTCCACAAATTCCAACATTTTCAAAATCAAATTTTATTATTCTTGGTCACTTGTTTATCATAGTTGTATCAGATATTTTAAATATCTCAAGCACTTCAACATTTTCAATGTTACCGACGAGATATCTCGTCTTGGGCTAAAAAAAGTAATAGCATTCTTCATATATATATTAGAAAGTTCACCTTATCTAAACTGGCATAAGAGACAAATTTTAGCCCACAGAAGCCTGTAATTGTTAGTATCTGAAAGATATCTCATCGGTAGAGTTAAAAAATTTATTTTATTGTTAATTTTATATACTTATTTTACTCCTTTATTTAGCTTAATCTATTATTTTATGAAACATGCATTGGTTTTGGTAATTATATTATAAACAATAATCTTAATTAGTTGGATGCAATTTTAATAAAAGAGGGGAAGATGCTTTTTATATCTGCTACTTTTGGATTAAACTTGAAAATTTTTAATGGCAAGCCAGAATAGATTTTTGAGATTTAAAAGAAAATTATTCCTTTTTTTAATTTCACAAGGTTTGAATTTGTACTGCTTGAAATGAGTAAAAGAATGCAAATGATGAAAGCTGTCCTACAAGGTATTCCATACATAGTTTAAAAGGTATTTAAACTAACTTTTCAACTCCTTAATTTTTTTTGGGGGGGGGGCTATTGAAAAACTCAATCTCAGAAGTTGTTCATTATATTATAAACATTATGATAAAGCAATAATTATTTGCAGAAGTTGCTTTTTTTCAGTTGTTATGGGGGAAAGATTTTTAACTTACCTCAATTTATATCTTTTTTCATCTGGATATCTTATTCATGAGCCAACATTTTCACCCCTCCTACAACATATTTAGCTGTTTCAAATTCGATAAATATTAATCTAATTATTATGTTAACAAAATAAGTTGAACTATTTAATCTTTGGCTTATTCTATTTTTTTAAAAAAAGGCAAGAATATTTTCCCCTCAACTATTGCCAGTATACACAATATGCATGCATTTTCTAAGCATTGCAGTGCAATGAAAATAATTTGAATATGCATTTTAGTGTCTTTTCTGGTGAATTGGTCCAAATTTGGCGCCTATTTACATTTTTAATATCAGTTATATACATGATTCACATTTCTAACTTGTATTTCAAAGGTGGGCTTACTCCATAATAGTAATCAGTCTATTGACATATTTGGTATAAGGTTTAATTTAAAATTTTGGTGATAGAATCTAATTGAATTTTCTCCATCTACTTCATTGTGTTTTCAAGTTATTGTATTTGTGTTTGCATAAACTTGCTTTAAAAAAAATCATCCATTGAGACAAAAGCGTGGTTATTTTTGTAAAGATACTTTCAAATTTTATTTTTCCAGTTTTTGAGTTAAGCTAACATAATTCCCAAAAATCATATTCAAACTTTGATGGGACTAAAATGTTAATTCTTCAAAATTTTGTTAAATGTTAATTCTTCAAATTTAATGTTAATTCAATTAATTCTTCAAAAATTTATTTTATTGAGTACTCATATGAAACTTTCTACTACTTGATATGAAAAGGAATAAAAAGTGAAATTGCGTTAAAAGGATTCTATATAGATAATATATCTATTTTTAGAAAAAGGTGTGTGACTGAACTGTTTCCTTGCAGATCAGAGTTCTCTTACTTCTCCGTCATGGTTATCACATACATAGTTGTGACTTTCTCTTGCTATTTGTATTGTATTAAGATAGTTGCAGTGGCATTTAATAATGTGGCAAGTTGTTCTAGCTTGTTCTTTTCAATTGCAAGAATAAAATTTTTCCATGGCTTATTAAAGCAATTTTAGGGAGAAAAAAAAAAAACTTGCTTGATTAAAAGCTTTAATGACACACTTGGAAATTAGCTTGCAGTCTTTAGCAGGTTCATTTGTATGTCTGTCGGACGTCGCATTTCAGAAATAAAACGCAACCTGGCACCAGGCTACATAATAACAATGAAAACTTTAGGGCATGTTTTTTATAATTAAAATGGAATATCCCATGAATCATATTTTTGTATTATTAAGCAATTTATTATGCGTGTGACAGATGTGCATTTGAAACATTTGCTTATTCCTAGCAGCATCTCAGCTGCTCCAGTGCTTTGTAGCCTCTAGTCAGAGTCATTATCAATGTAGGTAAATGTGGAATGTCCCAATATTTCTTTGAGCATATTAATTTTGTACTTTCATTTCAAGTATAAAGATATTAATTTATTCGAATCATAATCAAATATTTAAATTTCAAAACATTAATTTTTTTCCATGATTTCAAACTCACATATATGATTTTATTATAATTTCTTTTCCCTTTTTTTTTTGTATTTGATTAATTGACACTATTCAATAGCTCTGGCAAACATTATATTACAATATATATATATAATTGTGTTAAAAAAGTTTTTTTAATATTTTTGTTTGAAATTATTTCTGAATTTAAATTATGTTCAACATACTGAAACCAACTTTTCTGAAAGTGAGCTGCTATTTAAACTTTTATCACTTAATTCTGTCAAAACATTTGATACTTAAAAATTGTTTAAATATAGATTGAATTAAAATTACTGAACAATAAGAGGTTTCAAATAATGAGAATTAGAAGGAATCCAAATCTACCTAAGGACCCTAACTAGGCTTAATTTGGATCTCTCCAATATATAAGTTAAAAAATGCAATATTAATTTATGATATTTGAAAAGAAGTCGTGTTCAATATATTTGCTTATAAAATTAAAATTACAAGATGATTCATTGCATTATTTTTACTTACTTATATTAAAGCATTCAACACTTTTTACTGACATGGTCACAAAATTTAGTTGGGATTTTGACTCGTAGTTAAAAAGTGTTATCCTGAAGTAGAGTTTTTTAAATTATTGTTATTGAAAATTCCAATACTCTTGATGTGCCATACGTTGAAAAGTCGATAAGACTCAATAGCAAATAACGACTCTTTTATTCTACACGATGGTTAATAACAAAAACACCGAAGAAGCTCACACAAAACAACAAATCTTTATTAAACAACCATAACAGCATAAGGTGTTGAGAGAATATTTCAAAAAGAGACTTCACTCAATTTTGTTTCATTTGACTAGTCTAGGATTTTTATAGTTCCCATGACAGATCGAAGAAGCTTTTATCTTCGTTCCTAATCCAGATGTCCCCAAAATTCCTATAGTTTCTGGAACTTTAGTTCTGTCAAGATTATCATATTGACCTAACATACGTTGGAGATATCTCCAAAATTCTCTTCCCCACTAAGAATTGCGCTGGAAAGCAATATTACAAATTCACAAGACTATAGTGTATGCCTCACTAATAATTCATTATATTGTTTTCAGTGGAATAATTTTTACATAAAATATTTAAATGAAGGCGAAATTCAAGCACTTTTAACATTTGATTTTTTTATTCTTATGCATCTTTGATTTTTTAAACTGGTCGTCGATGGCGGATACATAGCTATGTACTGGAAGTTCATCGACGACAACAAACGAAACAGTATGTAAAATAACTCAAAAGAAGCAAATCAGTAATAAACAACTGTAACAGCCCAAAGTTCGCGGAGAGAATTCACGGGATATCAATATTCTAAAGATTTCGTTCTGCTACTATTGTCTCTGGACTTGCTGATATACTGCGAACTTCAGTTCAACTCAACCGCCAAGTACTTGGTGATAAGGTCTCGGCTTCTGAACCAGAAGGATTCAGGTTCGAGACCCGATTCAATCGAATAACCATCGTGAAACCGGGTCTGGTTCGCATTAAATCTGACGGGGCCAAACGTCCTCCTGCTGGTGTGGTATGGAAGTTTGAAGAGTAGGGTGCCAGCTCAGGCGTCGTCCTCGTCATCTGACGAGGACCGTCCCAAAATAGCCATAGTGTTGCTTTAAAACGGGACGTTAATATAACTAAACTAAACTGAAGAAACCCCTAGAAGGCAGAATTGAAAAACTGATATTAATTCAATAGTTTGAAATGTTTTGACTATAGTACCATATCAAATTACTCATTTTTTAATGTGATGTCATGAAAACTGTAAAAATACGTCTGCCAATAAATATTTGCCTGTTTTAATTTAACGGAAGTCGTCTCTGCGAAATTTTCTCATACATTCTCTAATAATAGCTCTTGTATCTTACTAAATGTATATCATTCGTGAATAGTAGTTACGAAAAAGCCTATAAACGAATGGACTTTGATGATTTATCACTTTAATGTGTATCACTGGAACAATTAATTCCTCTTTTAAAAAAATAGAAAAATGTATATTATATTTTTCCAATCATTTTTAATTCACAATCTAATTTTTTTTTATTATTATTTATTTTTTTATATATAGAAACTCACAAGGATTCTGGTAAAAATCAAAGGAACAAGTCCCAAAATATCACTGTTCCAAATTTTATCATTTTTCGTCAATTAATTTTAAAGTTATGTAGCAATAACTAAAAGTTTTCAGAACTGCGAGGTTTTTGCTTTTTATGGAGGGGTGGGTGGGGAGTATTTCAGCTTTAAAAAAGTATTCTCTTGCAAGAATGAACAATTTATAAAAAGAAACTGCAAACAAAATATGTCTTTTAACATTGTTTTTGATTAAATACGTATATAATTCTTTTTGAAATGAAAAGGTGAGAGAAAAAAAAAATGATCGCAGCAGATTCCTCGGCTTATATTTCAAGAGAAATTTTGTTTAGCATAAATGGGAGACGATTAACTTTGAAGAAAATATTTTTGAAGTCTCTAATTATTGAAAAAGAAAGAAAGAAAGAAAAAGCACAGAAGCAAAATTCAGTATTACATTCTGCGAATTCATATAATGTTAAATGTCTGATTGAATAAAATCATTCAATAAAGTACTATTATAGTAACACTGCGGTATCATCCACAGACAATTCTTTGTATGTGGATTTAGCAGTATTATTATTAGATTTTCACAAAATGCCATTTAACCCTTTATCTACTGACGGTACTTATAAGTACCAATCACTTTAAAACTTTATAGCATAGCAACCATTACTTAAATTCTGATGGTACGTTTTAGAAACTTTTAAAGTCTTTTAACTCTACTTTTTCATGATAGATGACAGTAGTTGTTCTAGGCTGATGAATTTTGCGAGGAAGAAAGAAGCTATTTTCGAACGGACATGGTGTTCTTTTGCTGCCATTTTGTACGGATTGCCGCTCTTATCTTTTCTTTGCTATAAATATCTAATATCAAACCAAATTTAAGTGTTGTTTTTTTTTTATTCATTCTGTATTGTCTTAGAATATTATTTGTCCAATCATTATAAGATAACAGATTATGTAATGTGATTGACAGGTCGAATTATTCGGTGGTACTTATAAGTACCGCCAGTACACGTAGTGCTGGAGAAAAACTTGTTTTCATTTTGTCCATGTAATTATCTATAGTATTTCTGTTTGTTATAATATAATTCTGAAAGTGTAGTGTAGCAATATGTTTTAGTATTTTTTATAGATTTCAATTATAGATTTTTTAAAATTATTTATTTTTCACTAATACTGTCAAGAGCATTTGAAAATGTTAGTATTGAATATGAATTTGCTTTTGCATTCCGAATAAAAAATAAGCTAGATTTTACTTGCAAAGTCCAAAGGAGACTCAAAAATGGTATCAAGATTGACGTTACCGCACCCATTGCTGTAAAAGACTATAATGGACACATGGGGGGAATTGATAAAGCCGACATATAACGTGCTATTTATGATAGGGACAGGAAATCGAAAAAATGTTGGACTGATTTACCTCACATAATATATTTTCCAACTCATTTAGAGATTTCCTCATACTGGTACAGTTTCTGAAAAACTCAACAAATTACCAATATATCTCGTTAAAAATAAATTTCCGCTATGCCGATCTTTAAAGAACATTTATATGAGACAAACGAACGTCAAGTATTATGGTTTACTACAGCTAGGTGAAGACCGGTTTTAGGGAAAGCGATTACTGATTTGGGGGGAAAAATCCATTAGATATTTGTTAAAAACAATTTGTTTTATGTTTTAAAGATCTGTCAGAATCGGATTACGGAAACACAACCAGTGGGAATATTTACCCCTCAATATTTTTTGTTATAGTTACACTATGCAATATGCTATATACTTCGCAGAAAAATGAGGACAGCAGAGCAAGCATTTTTCTTCTTTTACTAGGAAACAAAATTTTATACAAAACTAAAATTTCGATGACATTTAATAATTTCATTTCCCTAAGTATAATTTTCAATTATAGTTACCGTATATTCGCGACAAACAGACTGACAAACAGTTTACCATTTGATAAATTTGGTTCAAAATATGGTATAAATCTAGAATTATGATCATTTTCTAGAATTAATTTTTCTTGCTTTTTTTTATGTGTGTGTGTGTGTTTGTATTATCAGGCCCATACCCAAACGGACAGATAGGTTTCTTATCGAAGGATTTCATTTTAAATTGAATCTATACCAGCAATGCATGGCTACAAATCAAATTTCCTCTGTTGCATTTGTGTTATTGTGTTAAAGTGACTTAATTCCAAAAATGATTTTAAAAAAATTCACTGATATCGATGTAAAATGTAGAAACTCACTATATTTTTGGGATTTAATCCATTTAGGAAAACAATATTTTTCTTGTGTTTATTTTATATGCTGTAAAGCAAGGGAAAAAGGGATCTTAAAATAATTTTCCCAACTTCTGCAAATGTGTGAAAAGACATTTGCCTTACTTAATCCTGTTATGCTATTACCACTGATGGGAGCTGAGAATCAGTAGCCTTTTGGCGCAAGACTCCTTAATCGCAGAACCCAGTAGGGAGCAATTGGTCCAATTGATTAAAGGTCGGTACCTTCATAAAAGTGAGTGACCTAAATTGGAGTCTTCATAAAAGTGATCGATTCGCCTATTATTAGGGTACATCCAATAATCGGCAATTGAAGACGACTCCTATCCATCTTCATTTATGTAGAAGAAATTCATATTGGATGGGAAACAATGACGAGACAACGCTCTTCTCTCGGTTAAAAATAACTCTGGATGCTAACATAGGTTAAGAAATAGGAAACGGATATCATTCCAATATCATCAAAAAAAAAAAAAAAAACCGTTTTATCTGCCCTGGAGTTATCATCAAAAAAAAAAACGTTTTATCTGCCCTGGAGTTATCATAAAAAACCCGTTTTATCTGCCCTGGAGTTATCATAAAAAAACCGTTTTATCTGCCCTGGAGTTATCATCATAAAAAACCCGTTTTATCTGCCCTGGAGTTATCATAAAAAACCCGTTTTATCTGCCCTGGAGTTATCATAAAAAAACCGTTTTATCTGCCCTGGAGTTATCATCATAAAAAACCCGTTTTATCTGCCCTGGAGTTATCATAAAAAAACCGTTTTATCTGCCCTGGAGTTATCATAAAAAAACCCGTTTTATCTGCCCTGGAGTTATCATAAAAAAACCGTTTTATCTGCCCTGGAGTTATCATCATAAAAAACCCGTTTTATCTGCCCTGGAGTTATCATAAAAAAAACCGTTTTATCTGCCCTAGAGTTATCTTAAAAAAAAAAAAAACCGTTTTATCTGCCCTGGAGTTCTAGTGTGAAATAGAGATGTACGAGAGCACTGAACCCTACATTTTTGGAGAATATAAGTATTATTAAACCAAATAACCTTTTTAAAGGATGATAATATCAAGCAACGTCAGACTCTTGTAGCTGAATTGCTGGAAAGAAAGATATCGCATGAATAGGAGATCGTTCTGCCTGTTTCTACTTTTTATATATCACTGAATATGTGTGAGATGCTTTTAGGAAGAAACCTTTGTATATTTGCATATCCATGATGAATAAATAAGATCTAAAACAAAAATTGATAGAAATGTTTGGGAAACTGCATGCTAAAACTTGCAATGAATGCAGGGAATAGATATCAAGTAAATACTTCTAAAAGAAGCGATATTTCATATTAAATAATCTTTAATTGCCTTTTATCTTCTTTGGAAGACGTTTTTTTTTGTGCAACAGTTTAGCCCAGTTTAGCGACTGAGACGCAAGAGGTATGGTGGTGGTTATAGATGCTTAGAACACCAGTTTTAGGAGGCATGATGGAGATAACATGTTAGAGCATTTATGCCACTTTTGGAAATTAAGTGTGAGAAATGGTCAAAATAATAATAGCATATCCCATTCTTTTGGCATAGAAGGCCCAGTATTATTATCACTATATTCTAATAGTATTAATCGGTATTCAAGATATTGAATAGCATCGTGAATCCCTATGAGAACAAGATGTGTTAATAAGACGGATGTCATTTCTATTTTATGTCTTTGGTGAAAAGGGGCGAAAAATAGCAATGACTAATGTTTCCTTTTCTCACCATAACGGTAAGTTGACCACTTGTACAATAGAAGACTTTTCTCCCCACTTCTATAAGATTATATAATTACTGCCATAATTCAGGTAGTACATGTAGCCAGCCATTCGGTGACTCAATAAATTAATATGGGAGGAGTGACAATGGATGTAATGGTGCCCTGGGCAGCTTGTACGCTTCTTAAAAGAACTTTATGCTCTCCTCTGTCCAGTGGGGTATGGGCTCGGTGGCTTGATGGTAAGGCCTCGGAACCGGAGGGGTTAAGGCTCGAGACTCGATTCCACCGAAGAACCGTCTCGTGCACGCTAAATCCGTCGGGCCAAACGTCCTTCTGCTGGTGTGCTGTGGAAGGTCAGAGAGGAGGGTGCCACCTCAAGTGTCGTCTTTGTCACCTGACCATGGTTAAAAGTTACGAGGCTGGTCCCAAAATAGCCCTAGTGTTGATTTTAAAAGGAACATTAATATAATTAAACTAAACCAAACAAACTAATCTCCCTGGTGGGGCCGAACCGGCAATCTTTGGCGTGTTGAACTGCCTTTTTTTTCCCAGCAGGATCACTCAGGATTTTAAGCCCTAATCAGGATGAATTGTGTCAGCATAGGTTTTCCTTTTATAAGTAGCTGGTAACGACGGGGACGGGGCTATGAAATCATATTATATTTCGGATTCCACTTATACTCCCTACGAAACTGAAATAATCTATTCTTAGTAAAGTCCTTTTTGTTTTTATTTAAAATCCATTCTCTCCTTCAATTTTTTATTGACCACGGTCAACACATGTTCTCTTTTTTTACCAAACTCATTTACATGTTATTTTGAAGATTGAAATGACTCTGTAGAGTATATTTCGCGCCAGAGCAATCATTTCCTGAGAAATTGCTTTGCAAATCTTAATTCGTTCCTTTGTACACGTTGTACACTTTGTAGCGTTTATTTTTTAATATTTATGGACATTTTGAAGATTGAAAAACAAAGACTGAATACAAAAACGCTTTCTTAAAAGGCTTATTTTTTGCATAGTTTAATAAAACTAAGGAATCAGGACACATTGTTGACCCCTCATAAATTGGAGGCTTTGAGGTTTTGGAAATTAAAAGAACGGCTATACGGAAATAAAAAAAAGAATATAGGATTTGAATTATCATATTTTTAACACATGCCAAAGCTTAGGAATAGACTTTAGGAGATTTAAATCGAGAATTTTCATCCTTTCAAGCAAGAAAGTCTTGAAGGAGAAAGAAGACAGAACAAGAAAGTCATACAAAAGACAGAACAATATTGAATGAACGATTCAAAAACCAAATTACAAGAATCAACTGCAGATCCTTTTCGCTGATTTTTTTATTATTATTGTTTCATTATTTTGCTTGTGTAAGAAGGTTACACCAAGTTCCTTTATTGCCATGGTAAAACGGTGAGAATAGATTAAAAAAAAAAAAAAAAAAGGGAATAAAACAAAATAATCTTTTTCATTTTTTAAAAATAAGTATTTAAAAAAAATCTCTAAATAATAAATAACATGAGTTTTGTCTCAAAGAAGTACTGTGATTTTAGGTTGTCTAAAAGTTTTTAGGACATCTTCAAGGCAAATTCTTATAAAGCCATTGTTTTTTGCTTAGTTTTTGCTTTTTTTTTTAATTATTTAGAATGGGAATATCGCATCAGTTTTGAAGTTTTTGTTTGAAAATCAATGTACTTATGACTTTTCTGTTTCAAACATTGTTGTATTACAATATTACATCTCAATATCATTTCATTACTATCTAATAAAGTGAAATTAGTTCTCCTGTTTTTTTATTTACCTATTTTACATTAACATTAAAAAAATTAGAGATAAAAAATCTGCTTCAGAATTAAAAAATATATTTGATCTATCAAACTGAAGTGAATTGGAAATTCAATTTGAAAGAATTTAATTCTTTCTTTCACAATTTTTTTTAAAATGGATGTGCATTTTCGTTTCTTACATTGAAAAAGGTACGCGAAGGAAAAAAAAAGAAGAAAAAAAAATCATCAGAAATATAGAAAATAAAGCGAAGATTCACACTTTTCGTTTGATATAAAATGAATAGGGAAAAATTTTTCGCTTAGACGATTTATTAAACATTCCATTATCGTTACGTAGCGCCATCTATTTGTCGGTATTTAAAACTTTCCCGTCTGCTCGGAAGTGAAAATAAAAAAAGAAATCTGGAAGAGACTGAAGTTGAGTTTTCACCTGCGGGTGCGAACGATTAAAGAGTGTTTTAGAAACGAAAAAAGAGCGTAAAGTTCATCGAATCGAAAACAGTTTAAAGCAAGTGGCATAAAAAGGAAAACTGTCTCTCTTAACGAGCTTTTGCTTCATTAGCGCAGTTGAGAGCAGAGGACTTCAGGCAATTAAATAAACTTTGGGAATGAGAGAGGAGGCACTTTCGTTTTCTTTTGTTGCCAAACTAGTGGAATCGTGGCAGTAAAAATTCACGAATTATTTCGGTTCTCTTGTTTCGATGAATTAAGTTCTTTAACCTGTGTGTATGAAACGGAGATTGAAAAAAAAAAAATCTTAAACAAATAAACCGCTACTAGTTTAATTGAAAGCCCTCCTTTTTTTGTTCTTTAAAGAGGAAATTAAAATTAGTGGTTTTGCCTTTTCACCTATAAAACATTTTATGGGAAGGAAGAAATAATCATCAATAAAAAAACATGTTTGTTGCGAAAAAGAAGAAAATTTAATGAGGTCGATAAATAAAATTAAGCACAAGCAAGTCACTTTTTTCAATAACAACATTGAATTACTTAATAGAATGAAAGTGCTTGTGTTGACTGGTTTTAAAAGCTTAATAGACCTTAAAAAGGGACTCTGTATGTTTCTGGTGAATAAATGCAGAATAGAGAAAATGTGGGTTGAATTACAAGGTGAAAGTCATTGAAAAAAGTAAAATAATTAGAATTTTTTTCTTGGAGCAAAAAAAAAAAAAAAAAAAAAAAAAAACCATATATATTACCAGAAACGAGGCGAAGAATTTTGGGATTTCATACTCAATTTATTATGAAATTGTTTGGTGTTAGGTATTTTTTCTGGATATTTTAGCCTTTTGTTTTAATGCTTCTGTTTTTTCTTAAGATTTGTTTCTTGTGTTTTCCGATTGAAGTCCTTTTTTTTAAAGAAGCGAATATATATATATATAAAACTTTAATTTCTAATTAATTTCCAAGGTTTTATCTAATTTAGCCCATAGTAACTTTATTCTAAAATATTCTCTTATTTATTGATCCAATTCCACTGTCTCTACTTAATTAATTCAAGAGAAGCTATGTAAAATTGCTGGATCGTCTAAAAGCTTAACTTTCCCACACTCCGCGTGAAGAGACAAAGTACCACTGACGAGACAAATTCGTGTTTCCCCTGCCTTGATAGCGCGTGTAGCGAAAATCCCTTTCGAAATCTCATTATATTAGCACTATGAAGAAATATTTTCCCCATCAATTTCTCTGGTTATATAAGACCAGGGATAAAATGTCCAAGAGCTTTTTCCTCATTTTCTTTCTGCGTTGTGTGTGTGTTACTAGTCGCTCGTCGCTTGTGCATATGCTTGCTTTTCCAAAAACGACGTCACGAATCAAAAGTCTTTTCACTGTCTTCAAAACTGCATCCTGCTTCACATAAAATAATGCTTATATATATATATATATATATATATATATATATATATATATATATATATATTCCAAAACGATCTTGCCCCACTTTCAAAATAAACGGCTCACATGGATCTAATTAGATGCAGATCTAATAAAGGCCTAATTAGATGCAAACTATTTAGATGCGGATCTAATTAGATGCAGATCTGATGCAGGCCTAATTAAATCCAGTTCTATTTAGATGCGCATCTAATTAGATGCAGATCTGATGTTGGCCTTATTAGATGCAGATTTGAGTATACCTAGTTATTTATAGCTCTAAATAGATGCAGATGTATTTAGATGCAGTTCCGATTCGGACCTAATAAGATGAAGACTTGATTTAGATATAATTAGATGCAGATCTATTTAGACGCGGTCCTAATAAGATGCAGTTCTATTTAGATGCGGATCTCATGAGCGCTTAATTAGATGCAGGACTGATGCTGCCTAATTAGATGCAGACCTGATTCAGCTCTAATTAGATGCAAACCTGATGCAGATTTAGATATGTATCTAATTAGATGTAGTTCTGATGGGAGTCTTATTAGATGCAGACTTGATGCAATCCTAATTAGATGCAGTTCTATTTAGATGCGGATCTAATTAGATGATAGATCTTACGCGGTTCTAATAAGATGCAGATCTAAATAGATCTAGTTACATGCAGTTCTAATTAGAAGCAGAACTAATAAGATGCAGGTCTTCTTCGGGCCTAATCAGATGCAGACCTGATTCAGATATGCTTAGGTTAGGGCCTAATTAGATGCAGTTCTATTTAGATGTAGGCCTGATGCGAGTCTAATTAGCCGCAGACCTGATCCAGACCTAATTAGATGCATATCTATTTAGAGACGGGCCTTATTAGATGCGGATCTGATGCCGGCCTAATTAGATACAGGTCTGATGAGGGCCTAATTAGATGCACACCTGATGCAGATCTATTTATATATGGATCATATTAGATGCAGACCACATACAGGCCTAATAAGATGCAGACTTGCAGCAGACCTAATTAGATGAAGCTTTATTTAGATGCGGATCTAATTAGATGCAGATCTGATGTGGGCCTTATTAGATACAGATCTGAATATATCTAGTTATTTTCAGCACTGCAATCAAATCGGGCAAAGGCAGGAAATAAATACAGCCGAAGAAATTATTATACTACAATTTTTCGAATAGAAGTTCGGAATTTAAGGAGATTATTACTTTTTCATATACGTAGCATAGAGAATGTATAGTAATCGTCAAAAAATTCGAACTCTAGATTTTGACGAATCTCCGCGTTTTAGACCTCTCACAGTACAAAACACTCATTTTTGGAAAATATACGCCTGACTGATTGTCAGTGACTAAGATAACTCAAAAAGTCTTTGAGCTACACTGTTGAAATTTGGTATATGGTTTTTACACCAAATACGTAGATTTCTATCAAATTGTGGATAAAATCTGTTCAAAGAAAGCCCTTCTGTTCGGTTATTCTTATATAAATTAACACGATAATTACACATGGAAACAGATAGATAAAATTTGGTGTACATATTTATAATTTATAGAGTAGACATCTGTCAAATTTTGTACCAAATCCAACCACGGGATGTCTGTCTGTCGACCTGTACTTTCAGAAATATGTAAACGCAAAAATTAAAAAACGCTCTGACTTAAATATATCAAATGCGGTATTGGATTTTGTGACTACAGGTGCAGTTTTGTGTCGAACTTTTATTTCAGTCAGTTGAAAAAAACCTGTGTAAAACACAAATTTGATTTTTGGATCTTATTAACGCATGCAGGTGTTAAACGCCAAATAACTCGAAAAGGGTAACACGATAGATTCAGTGAAAATGCTAAATTCATGCCAAAGGTTAACTGCCATGTAAGATGTTCACTGGCATGACAAGTTTATTAGTGAGTATGCGAGAAAGTTTTAGGGTGACCATTTCCACCGATTTTTATTCATACATTTGAAACAAAATTTGAATAATATCGATTTTATCCTTTTTTTTCTTCTTAAATACTCGTATAGTATTTATGAAAAGAACATTTGTCTGATTTCGATTGTATGACAATATGTTTCATAGGAGAAAATGAGTTGAAAACTTTAATCTGTGGTAAAAATTTATAAACCAGTTAACAATTACGCTGCACGAGCAATTGCTTTTGTATCATGGTCATGTTACTGCACTGCGAACCACAAAATCCCAAGTTCTATCCTCACTCATCTCAATTCGCAACATTGGTAACCTCGGACACTGAACCTTCAACCTTCGTACAGCTATTGTGGCGCCATCTACCCACAGCAAAACCAAAAAAAGTCGTCAGACTCACTTGACGCAGCAACAGCATCAGCTACACACGCTCGCCGCAACTCAAATGCTCAAAAGGGTACATGCACATTAGAATCAACAGCTAAATACATCACCACTCAACAACCATATCGTTCGACTCACTGGAGGGAGAGTTTGTAGTGAATAGCTTATAAGCCAGTTAACAGCTACGCTACCCAAGCAATTGCTTTTGTATCATGGTCATGTTACTGGGCTGCGAACCACAAGGTCCCAGGTTCTATCGTCACTCATCACAATCCACCACAAAGCGAATAATAAGAGTTTTCTTGCTTGACTAGAAGCATTTTGACTATTTATTTGACTTAATACATATCGATATTGAGCACATTTACGATTTTGACTTAGAATATCATGTTCTTGGACTTGATTCTGTTCCTCTTGCATATTATCAACCTTTTCTGTTTCAAAACAAAAAGTTCTTTTGGTATCAATTTTGTTCCGCCTTGCAATATTCCACCCTTAAATAAAGAAATAAATACTCCAAAGTTTTGTTTCTTTGGTACCTTAGAAGACCAACGCCCATGGCATATTCTATACCCTGAATTCTATCTACATATGTAAACTGTTGCACTTTGTTTACATGCACAAAGATGAATAGATTTCAATAGAAGTATATCATTCAAAATCGATAAAAATCTATGTTGATATAAAGATTGCATATGAAATTTCATCACTATTGCTTGCTATGTTCTTTTATTAATTAGATAGCAAATACGAGTCAGCAAAACATTCCATTCGTTTTAGGTAGCTTCCAACAGGAAGACTGCAATAATTCTCAAGACAAGACTTCGGAAAAATTTCTTCAGTTCATCGCCCATCGTGGTTGCTAGAACCCAAAACTAACCTTCGCTCAAGTTTATATACATATGTGTAATGATATTTTAAAATCTAATTTAAACAATTATTTTCCTAATTTTTATCTTAATTTTACCCATATCAACTTCACTCTAAAATGTTCTCTTATTTACTGATCCAATTCCATTTTTCTTATTTAATTAATGCTACATGAGTTCTGTAAAAATCCTTAAAGCAGCGGTTTCCACGCTCCGAGTAAAGTGATAAAATATCTGTCAAGCTACGCAAATTCTTTTAAAAGATACCTATGATTCTCTTATCTAAATTGACACGTGTAAAGAAATCCCTATCAGAATCTCATTGTATATAATCACTGGGGATAAATATTTCTCTCTTTTATCACTTTTCTGCTGTTGCATTGCTTGTGAACGGACGTCAGTTTCGTCTTTGCTTCTTGTACGTAAATTATGCCTCCCGGGATAAAATAATACGAAGTTAAAAAAAAATATATCTTCGGCCACGATACTTCTTAAAAAATATGTTTTTACACACACACACAATTTACGTAGTTATAAAATAAATTAAAGTGTAATATTTGGCTAAAATACTATGTATTACTCGAACTTAAGAGACTAAAACATAACAAATATCATATTTCTAATCGAATGAAAAAAAAGAGCCCCATATAAAAAGCAATTTTTGGCATATCCCACATCATCCCTTGATATTTTCCTTTTACAAAAGTAATGAAGTTTCTGTTGTGGGACATAACGCAATAATAATAATTGTAACACAAAGTTAGAGAAAACACTTTAATAGGGTTGTTTGCAACCTCAATCTGAACGATAAAGCATTTTGGATGTTCCCTATTAAGCTAATGTCTGCCTGGAGAGTGTCAAGTTTCACAATTTAATACAACTAAATAGTGGAACAGAGTGGAGCACGTCTAGACATGTCTAGTACCATTTAAAGAACTTAGTTTTGTCGTCACGTCTTTTGTGAATGGGAAGATACGAGACTAGAATGCAACTTGAAAAAAGAAATTGTGGCCGAGGAAAAATAAATGTCGGGAAAATTAAGTTTATTTAATTTTTTTTCCTTCAGTTCTCACAGAATTTTATAAATACTCTGTTTTTTGTCTCACTATATAATTTTCAGTAAGAATCTAGAAAGATATGTAAACGATTTTATTTTTTTATTTTCCTGTATTTTATTATTGGGTTAATGATTGTGAAGAATTTTTTTATCTAATCAAATCATGCAATTAGGTTATAGCAAACGATTTTTTAAAAATTTTATGTTGAATTTAAGCTGATGTGTCAACGAATGGAGAATTAAAAGTTATAGAATTTCATCACAATATTACCTTGTCACTCGTCTTCGTAAAGAACGAAATTCCAATTGCATATCTTTTTGTCTTCTAAGGAAAAATTTGCATCCATCATGGCTATTATTTGCAGCCTTTGGCAACTGTCTAGTTCTCCTGGATTAATGCTTTCCATAATTTTTAATTAAATATCTTGTGTAACTTGGTTTTAGTGGTTCTTTAAAATTAGTTTTAAGCATCAATATTCATAGAGCAAAATATCTTGAAGTTTTACTTCATTTAACTCAATTCTGTTCATTTTAAAATGAACTTCTCTTATTTTCTGTCGTCTCTCTTAAAATTCACAAAAAGTAGATACATTTTTCTATTTCTAGCCTTCTAACTATATAATTTAATTTTTTACCAAAACAATATAAAATTCAACATTTTTCTACTTGTTAATAGTATTTTAAAATTAAATTTAAATCTTCTATAAATTCTTTTCAGAATTAATTAAATATATCGTTTGTTTTCTTGAAATCTGTTTTGATAATCATTTTACATGTGAAAATTAGAAATTTAATCTCAGTATTTTACACATTTCATCACTTTTTGTATTACTGTCGAGAGTGATTTGGATTGATAAACCGACATGGAAAAACATCTGCAGCTTTAATAGAGGCATTTATCTATAGCAGATGCTCTCTTTCAGAATTCTAATGTTTTTGTATTATATGTTGATGATACATTTAACATCATTCATAATTTTTTTTTTTTGTATTTTTGTATTCCTGTTGGAAAATGTGCTTAAATTTGTTAAAAAATTATTTAACACAGAAATAAAATTTATACGGCAAAAATGGTAACATTGGTAAGATAATTTTGGAATTTTAAGATGATATCAGAATAAGTTTTATACATTTTTTATCATGTGACAACATGATGCTATTTTGTTTTGAGGTTTTTGAAGCCTCAAAATATGTAGGCAACAAATTGGCGATTTACCGCTTTTCAGGCATCCATTTCTTGCTTTTACGGTTATTAGAAAATAATGCAGAAGGTTGTCCCATTTGGCGATTTATTGCCAACTAAAGTTAGAACTTGATTTCTAAATTATTCATTCTCTGAATTCATACGAATTGTCTTAATTAATTTAAGTCATTGACCAGTTTAAACAGGTTAGAAACAATCACGAGACTATCAGATTACGCATGCGTCGATATTTAGAAAAACGATGAGTTTTTTTTTTTACGTCTCAAAAATGGTCGAGGTCCAAAACTTTCTTTGCCAGCTAGAAAAACTGAAAATAAAAGTTTAAAAAAGAGAGAGAGAGACCGATAGAGAAGTCTCGTGATTGTTTCAAACCGGTTTAAACTGGTTAGTGACTTAAATTAATTGATGCAAATAATGACTTCAAAATAATAATGTTCTCACGTAATAACTTGAAATTTGCGATCGTAGATTTCATTTTATTTTTTCATATTAATATTTTGAGAAATTATCTTAAAATTTCGCCTAGTGTTTCATTTAAATTATAATCAAAATTTCAAAAAAAAAAAATGTACCGAGGTGTGCATTACCACTCTTTTAAGTATATGTGTTCTAAGTTAGGTAGTTCTTGGTCTAGTTTGCAGAACACCAATACACAGACACACACGCATTTATTTTTATTATAAGTAAAGATTACCGAATTAATTTAGTGTATGTCGTATTCAAGTAAAATGAAATATGGTTAAAGGAGTTTTATTTTATGGTCTATCTAAATTTTATATTAAAGTATAAACGGAGACATTTTTTCCGTCTTTATGTATTTTCAATTTTGATTATTTACTTTTTTAACATCAATGTCCCATATCGTTGTCACATATCGTCGTCATATGATTCGATACATTTATTTTACATCTATTGTGTAGACATTAAATTTTGAGCCAGATCCAAAAAAGGGTTGACCATCTGTTGGTGTGTACTATCAAAAACATGTAAACGCGATAGCTTAAAAACGCAGTGACTTAAATACATCAAATTCGGCATGTGATTCTGTGATTACGAGTGTAATTTTGTGTCAAATTTTTGTTTCAACTGGTTCGGAAGGACGCGTCTAAAACCTAAATTCTATTTTCGGATATTTTTAATTATATGCCAGGGATTAAGAGCTGAAAAATCGACAAAGAGACCTCGATAGATTCAATAAAAATGCTAATTTCACGCCAAATGTTAATATTTCGTAATTATTGTACGCCAATGCCATGCAGGACGCTCATTGGGATAACATCTTTATTAGAGAATATATGAGAAAGTTTAAAGGAGACCACTCCCACTGGTTCATTTATTAAGGTATCCGAACACGTTAAAGGTCGATTTTCGCCAAAAATAATATTTAAAAAAATCTTTTATTGGATAGACCAGTTTTTGAGCTATCCTAAACAGGTTTACTTTTATCTCTACGTTAATTAGAAGTCGGATATTAATATTTTCGTAATGATCGGTAAACCGGAAGTGGACATTTAAATACCGGAAGTACCGATATAAAGGGCCAAAAACATGTTAAAAATTTGTATAAACACAAATTTAATTTTAAATACGAGACATTTTTTGCACTGCAAAATAAAAAATGCCATTGAGAGTTTTAACGGTGTTTTGTAGAAATTTGTACCTAAAGATGACGAACCTTCAGATTAGGGGCATTTATGTCTGTAATACATTTTAACGAAGGTTTTATAGGATTCCTGAATGTTCTTAAGATTATTGGAGTGTATAATAGTGCAAATACAGTTAGAGCATTTGCTGAGCTCGACAAAATCAGAATATACGAATCTAGGTAACATTCACTACCAAACAAAAAAATTGCCAGGAAAAAAAATAAATGATTAAAAAAAGGAAATTATTAAATGCTGAGGAGGACGAAGATACAATCTATAAATGTGGCGAATTTGAAGTATGTACACACATAATTTATTATTAAAACATGCTAGTGTATACTTTAAACGCATTTTTCTCAAAATTGATTTTTTTTTCTTTTTTTTTGCTCATTTCAAATCAAATAACTCAAAATATAATTATCATACTACTATGAAATATGGTGCACTTTAAACTATTTTATAGGGAATGGACTAAAAGAATGTAGATTGAGTGAATACTTTTTAATTTACAGCCTATTGTTTGAACAATAACGTCATAAATTGACTAAAAATTTCATGATAAATTCTTTGACTGGTTCTAAAATTTATATTTAATACTATAACATATGATTCCCTAGAGAAAACTATGTAGTTTGTTTTGGTATAAGTTTTGTTCGAGTGAGAGTAATAGATTTGGTGTAACAGATTCGAAGTTTTTAAAGAATTTGTTTAAATTTATGCTATTAAATGCTAATTTTCAAAAAGTTTTAATGTCTATTTCAAATGTTGACATCCTATTACTAATTTTGAATATTCTTACACCCAGAAATATGGTTAAAGTATGTCTACACCATGTTTTTCTAAAAAAGTGCTCCGAACGTGTTCGGATACCATAAACCTATCTATCTCTTTACCATTCATTTTTACAGTATATAATAGCAATCAATAAATTATTCGGAGATGTATTGCAATATAAGTTTCTCTTAAGTATCTAAAAATTTACTATAAATAAAATTTCATGAAGACAATGTATCATTGTAGTTGTGATTTTCCATCCTCTCAACAAATATCAATCTCTTTTATCATAGAGAACAAATTCGGAACCTAACTCTAACGATGCTTGTTTTGAGCGGTAGGTAATAACCCACTGTTTCGAGCAGTATCCATTTTTATCAAATCTCTAATCGAAGTGTTTTATCTGTACAGGGTGTGGTTTGTTTGGCTTTCAGTCACAAAGGAGACGAATTGTTTGAAATCCACAACTACATCTCAAAATTGCAACCATCTAGGCATCGATTGACAGGCTTCATCTGTTGCCAACGTATCAAAGAAAATTAATGACTTCCGAAGTAATTTATATTTCCTTTATCTTTACAATCTTTAGAGACAGCATATCGTCTTTTACCTGACGTCTACTTAGTACATCATAAAAATTAATACTCATATGTCTACTAATATTTTATAGAAAATGCAGCAATCGAATCTATTTTTCTTCAATTGCTGGGATTCATTACTATATTCCCATGGCCATCTTTGACTTCCCGGCAAAGGAGAATCAGCGTATTTAGTAATTTAAAATTAAAAGAAATTTAAATCTGCTATCGCAAATTTCAAGTTAACATGTGAGAACATTATTTTTTTTAGTCACGTGGTATCATTTCGATAGAAAAACCTCATGTCCTCATATGACTCATATTTCGCAATCACCAACAATTAGAAAAGTGATTGTTTTTGACCACCTCAAAATCAATCGAGTTCTAATTTTTTTTTTCTCGAGGCCAGAATTTTTATTCGCGAAGATCCAGCTTAAACCGGTTTAAAAATCACGTGACTATCAGATTATGGACGCGTCGATATTTAGAAAACGTTGTTTTTTCATCTCTCAGAATCGTTCGAGCTCCAAAACTTTTTCCCAAGACCAAATTTTTTTCTTCTGAAAATCTAGTTTAAATTAGTTGGAATGATCACGTGACTACTGTATTGTGCAATCGTCAACTTTTAGAAAAGCTATGGTGCTTTTTTTTTTTCCATCTCAAAATTTTCCGTTTATATCTATGGTGAATATTCTCGCCAAGTTGTACATTTTGTTTTCGTTAAGCTGCCAAATGTGAAAACCTTCTTTATCATTTCCTAATAACCCTAAAAGGGAAAAATTGTTGCCTCAAGAGCGATAAAGCGCCAATTTTTTCTCCGTGCATTTTGAGTCTTCAAAAACCCTAACCAAAACAACATCATGTTCTCTTATGATAAAAGAAAATGAAATGCAAAAGTCAATTCCCTTTTTCTTAACATCTAAACTGTGTCTCCCGGGCGCGGTTCGTATATTGAAAATTATCGTAACTATAAATTAAAATTAAGTCATTTACAGATGCTATAATACGATGAAAACTTAAACAAAACTCCATAAACATCTCAAGTATTCTGTTGATACTTAGTTGAATCAAAATAACGACACATTTTCCGAATAGCAAATTTTATCTAATTAGACAGACAAAAATTATGCAAGTAAGGTATTTATGAATGCTTGCACAAATATGAAGGCCGTAAATAGGTATAGATTGGCTATATTAATAAAATTAACTAAAGGGGCATTATAGTCATCTTGACAAATGTAATGCTCAAAGCCATCTAATATCCGTTTGAAATCGTACTTGTCTCAACGCCTTGAATCCTTTCTGTAAATGTGCATATGATTTCAGTTGATGCTGTGCGTTTCACATGCGTTATATGACATGCGTTTTTCAAAAATTACTCATGATAAGGTTTTGTTTATTTCTTCTGTGGAAGTCCGCCAGCTGGTGTGATGGAAACGTTTGGAGAGAGGGTACCAGCTCAGGTGCAGTCCTAGTCATCTGACTGCGCTTCAAAATTACGAAGTCCGTTCCAAAATAGCCCTAGTGTTGGTTTAAAAACGAGACTTTAATTTTTGAACTTTGACTAATGTTCAAAATGAAAAAAATGAAAGAAAAATATTCATTTGATTTTATTATTTTATTATATTTTTATATGATTAGATAATATTTGTTAGTTTATTATATTTTTATATGATAAATTTATATTTATTATTTTATTATATTATTTATGATGGCAGTAATTTATTTTTGTATTAAATTCGTACATATCAGAAATAACAAATAATCCAATTTAACCTCTATCTCACCATAATAGTGTGTTCTGTAAAAATTTTGATAATTATGATAATAAATAAATTCATTGATTTTTTTTGGCAAAGTTAGAACATAATCTGATATAATTTTCAGTTTCTGCCATATACTTCACATTTCATAATCATGAAGTCACATTTCAAAACTATGGAGTAAGAAAATAATAGTTAAAATGTGACTTTTAAGTGAAAACCTTATCTAATAAAACAAATAGGCCTAATTCTCACTTTTATGAGCACAAGAAGAAGAATAAAACCGAATTTTAATTCCATCAAAGTCGAAAAAACTACCATTTAATTATTGGATTTCTCAAAAATCATTATCATTTTATTTATTTGGTTTTGACCATTCATTTAAACGATCTTAATGAAGCGTTGATTCGTCTAAAGAGTTTGAAGATGCAATTTTAATGTGGCACTTAACACAGATTTAGCTGCTGATTAGAGTTGTTCGGAAGGGTATCATGAAGGACTGCTCCACAAGTGAAATGAAGATTTTAACCCTAATTAATGGAGAGAATGTGTCGTCTAATTAAACGAACCAACTTGATTCGCTTATAAATTGCTCTAATGGCAAATTATTCTCTTAGAAGACTGGAGATTAGAAAACCGTTCGTTAGCTTGAAAATTGGTACTGAATATTCAGCTGAAATGAATAATTGAAAACTGATATTGGAAACTCAATTTCAGTTTTAATTCAGTAATAAAATCATAAAATGTTGATTAGCTTTAGAGAAGCCATTTTATATTTTTATTTTCTTGTAAGAGAAATGATTGCAATCATCAAAAAACTGGAACTCACTGTTTTGAAGAATCTGCTCGTTTCCGAGACACCCCCACCCCCCGAGCCCGAAAAAAACATTTTTGGAATTATGTCTGTCTGTCTGTCTCTGAACGTGATAACTTAAAACCTCTGCTGGCGTCCTGGCATTGGGGTTGCACTTCTTCCTCGTGATATGGACGTCCCGGGTTCGAGTCCCGATTCGGGAATAGTTCTTCTTCTTCTGTGTTCTATCTGTGAGATGTGTGAATGTGCCCCCTGTAAAAAATGGGTAGTGCAAGCGAATGTGACGCATGAAGTACTGTCGTACTCTTGGGACTAGTTGGCGCTACTGTAAAAACAAAAGACGGCGCTCACGCGACTTAAATCGCTGACAGATAACTGTCAGCGGTTATGTAAAGTGCCATAAGTCACAACAACTTAAAAACTCTTTGTGCTAGAAGGACGAAATTTGGTGTCTATCCTAAATTTATAGTTATGTTCAAATTTTGAATGAAATCCATTCCCAGGAAGTCTGTCTATCCCGCTTTTTGAATATAGATTAATGCGATAACAATAAAATAATGAGAGCTATATGAATATAATGTGGTACACAGATTTAACATCTAAAATATAGATATCTATCAAATTTGGGACCAAATCCATGAAGGGGTAGACCGTCTGTCTGTGTGTCCTTTTCCAAGCATATAAACATGATAATTCAAAAATACAATAATTTAAATATAGTGTCAAAAAAATAAATAAAATAGAACAAGCGTTTGTTTCCTTAAATATTGCATCTGGACTTATAATTTTTTTTAATAAATAAGATAGGACATTTTATGAAAATATTTTAAACCCCCGGGGAGGATCTCGAAAAGAGAATGAGATGCTTTCGGTATGGTGGTTGGATCTCGCTACCCTGGAGGGTACATAAAAAGATGGGGGATCTGGCTCCTTCCATCGATGACGGGACATACTTCCTTCCAGAAGGATTGTGCCGTGGCCGGTCATGGCCCTTAGGACTCAACCATAGTTCCCCTCAGTGTTGCTGTTGCGGTGGTCGGGTCATTTAATTTTCTTTATCTGTGTGCCTTCGGGCGGGTCGGAGAGTCAGGGATATGACTTATTAAAATACTTTAATCTGTGTAGAGAAATATAATAAAAAATTACAAAAATTAAATTTTTATACTGCTCTCATAGTGAAATAATGTTAATGAGTAAAATTATTATTATTATTTATTACATTAATCTAGACACGTACAAAATTTCACTTTTCTCTCCACAAAATTTGCGGAGATATGCTTATTTTTAAATCTAGAGGGATCAGTTATAAATTTAGATGAAAACATTTATTTCAGAAATGCAATTTTATGCAATACAAAACAAAAAAAATGCGAAATACAAATATTTGCCAGTTAAGCACATCATCGAATCATTATGACATAAAAGAAATTTGTTCATCACGAATAATATTGTTCACTTTGATTGGTGGTCAGTTGTAACCTCTTTGTAAATAAGGGAAAAGAAACTTGAGAAACTGAACATTTAAGGTATCTCAGAGATGCAGAGACATATCGAAAAATGATTTCAAAAAAAGAAAAAAAAGAGAGAGAGAGAGAGAGTCCCAGAAAAATAGTGCCAAGAAAATAAAATTCTTTGTTTGTTCTTGAGGTGCTTTCTAAGAAAATGGCATATTCAGTAACAAGGAACGTTTGGATATGCTGACAATTTATGCTGTAGGTAATCGTAATGCTTGCCTAATAATGCGTAAAGCTTTGTAGAAGAATACAAATATCATTTTCGAAATTCCCAGCCTTTTTTAGGAAACGTTTTGAAAGAACGGGTAGCGATTAATAGATTTTTATTTTCTCGCAGAGTAACGTGGAGGCTACATGTGATCAAAAGGATAGATTTTGACTTATTTTTTAACGTGCTTCAATGCTAATGCACATATAGTCATTCCAGAACTCAACATTCCAAAAACAAATGCTCCATTTTAGGAATATTAAAGATTATTCCCAAAATGGAACATTTGTTTCTGGGATTTGTTCTGGGTTTCTGGGATTGACCGTCTGTCTGACTCTACTTTAAATGCATGAAAACACGACAACTCAAAAACTCGATGGCTTGAATGAGTTAAATTCTGTACACAATTTTATTATTTAAAATGTAAAATTGTTTTAAATTTTTGACTAAATATGTGGAAGAGTTGACCACCTGTTTGGCTGTTCTTTCGCATGTAAAATCCATAACTCAAAAAGGCAACGAATTACATAAATGAAATATGATATATGACATTGCTACTAAAATAGTTGATTTATGTCACATTTTGTTGTCAATCAGTACCTTACCTTTCCTTACCTTAACTGGCACTTCCGACCGGCCTAAAGGCACACGGAAAAATCTGAATGGCCGACTGCTGTCACAACAACATTGGCGGGAACTATGGTTGAGTCTTAAGAGCTATCACGGGCCATGGTGCAACCCTTCACGTGGGAAGTACGTCCCGTCATCGATAGCAGGTAGCTGACCACCACCATTTATTTATTCACCAAGGTGGCGAGAATCAACCACCATACCGGAAGCTTCTCATCCTCATTTCTGAGGTTCTCCTCGGTGGGATATTGTCAATTGGAAAAATGTTTCTCTGGTTTCTTTATTATAAATCAAAGCACGAAACGTTCATATGCGAGCTATGAAAATAAAAATGAGGGCACTCGTGGCGTTCTTGACCTTAAAAAATATACACGAGTTTTATGCGAGTTGAGATGAGATAGCATATATATTGGTGCGTGTGCGAGAAAGTTTCAGGAAGACCAATACAGTATATTTTAAATCTCAATGTTTCTCAGAAAATAGGAGCAGTCTTACTGAATATTTTTTATTTCATTTAGCTTTTAAGATGGGATAAAAACTATTGCTTTATAAAGGGTGTTTCAAAATGAACGCAAGATTTGTATTTTCCACCATTCTTGCAATAAAGTGTTGACAACCCTATTAAAAAAATCATTTGACAGCTAAACAGTTAAGCGTTAATAAAAATGGAGCGTTATGTGATAGAATAACATGTTAACGAAACATTTAAATTAAATTTTAAAAAAAAGCAGTTTTTTTTAAATTATTATACAGGGTGTTTATAAAGTCCCGGACCCATTTTGATGTTTAATAACTCGTAAAATAATAAAGATATAAACAAACTTATGGCATTTATTGATGGAATAACTCATATATTTTCCTTTTCAGGTTTGAATATTTTTACTTTTGTAAATATCGTCTGCACGTGTGGTTATTTTCAGATAATTTCATTTTCCATTCTAAATATCTGTACTTTTCTAAATATTGTCTGCTTATTAATTGCATTTTTCTCTATTTTGTTTTTGGCAACTATTGCAATGTTATGTTTACTTTTGATGTGTTTGTTCTATGTAGTACTTTTGTATGTGATGTTTTATTCGAGTGGATATTAAGGAGAATGCGTACACCACAAGAGAAAGCACAGATTTTATGGTGGTTCATAGAAATGAAATCGATAGTGCAAGCACAGAGAAATTTCAGAAAAATTTACCAAAAAGATCCTCCATCCAGAAACAGCATCTTGCGGTGGAAAAAGAATTTTCTAGAAATTGGAAGTATCGAAGATAAGAAACGTTCCAGACGTCCTTGCACAAGTGATTTTGATGTTGAGCGTGTCAGAGAGACATTTTTACACAATCCTAGAATATCTGTGAGATCAGCGGCAACAGAATTGGATATGCCAATTTCGACGGTGTACAAGGTTATTAAGAAAAAATTAAGACTGCATGCATACAAAGTTCAAATTGTTCAAGTTTTGGAACCGAACGATAGGCCTAGGAGGATGGCCTTTGCAACAGATATTCTAAGGAGGATAGAAGATGCTGCTGATTTTCTGAAGAGCATAATGTTCTCCGATGAAGCATCCTTTCATGTTTCTGGCATTGTTAATCGCCATAATGTGCGCAAATGGCTCTGTGGATGCCGACATGCTTGTCGCTACCTGGCGTGAAATTGACTATCGACTTGATATTCTCCGTGCGACGAAGGGGGCACACGTGGAAGTTCATTGACAAGGGTCATGAAACTTTTTGAGTCTATTTAACCATTTATGTTATTAATTTAAATCTATCTTTATTATTTTATGAGTTATTAAACATCAAAATGGGTCCGGGACTTTATAAACACTCTGTATTTTTATTGAATTGTAAAGTACACATGACAGGGTTATGTACATAATAACACATAGAGAAATGGCCTCCACGACTTTTCTGACACATACACACTCATTTGTCGAATTGTTCCTCAACCATTCTGCATAATTATGGTTGAATTGAATCAATGAATCTTTGAATTTCCTCATTCAATGCACGTGTGTTGGTTTGTTGGCATCGACTTTTAACTTCAAATAACTTTATAAAAAGAAATACAATGGTGTGTTAAATCACACGATCTAGGGGGCCAGTTTTCGAATTGTGGCCGCCAGACTTTCATTATTCTTGAAATATTCTTCAACGATGAAAACACGTTATTCTGTCGTGTAACGCTCCATTTTTACTAACCCTAATCTATCAGCTGTCAAATAGTTTTTTTAATACGTTTGCCAACACTTTACTGCATAAATGGCTTCAATTTCAAATCTTGCGTTCATTTTGGGACATATTCTTGAAGTATTAATCATAGATTATTCTTTTAAGTCAGATCTTTCACCGTCTTAATCTTTTCTTCAGCTAGAAAAGCACTCAGGAGCTGAAGATTTCGTTTTTGAAAAAAAAAAAAAGAAAGAAAGAAATGCGAAATTATCCTTTTAAGAAAGTCGTTGGTCAAATCTAAAGAGTCTATGCGATGACCAAATTCTATCTGTAGTTGCTCTTACAGCACCCTTGCTGACAACAAATTTATGTTTTCCTGTGCCCAGAAATATAGCACTTAACAATACTTTATAAAGCAAAAAGCTTTTTTTTTGGATGCTTTAATGAATGCATTAAAAGAGTTTTTTTTTATCCTAGACGAGAGTCCATTTTTTCGATGAGAACAATAATGAACAGAAAGACAATTTTTTTTTTAACTTTCATTCTCGAAAATACTGTTTTTTATGCTTTTATTAGGAAAATGTTTTTATACAGTTTTTAAAAGTTCACTAATTGGCTGTTTGTTTGGGGAGCATTCGAATTTGTTATTTATTATAATATGGGTACATTCAATTAAGGTAAAAGAATAAGAATGCATTTATTTTATCATGTTTTATGGTGGATGATGAAAAATGGAAAAAAAAAAAATTAACATATCTTTTTTTTTGCAAAATTATTAATTATTTTTTTATTTTTTATAAAATAGTTTATATCTTTATAAATATCGTTTATATCTTTATAAATATTTTTATAATATTCTTTAAAAATATCGCTTTTTAAATTTTTTTTCTTTATAAAATCGTTTGCATTTTGTTTCTATGTCTATTTATTTGGAAAATTACATTGATTTTTATATTTGAATTTACATTCGTTTTAATGCTATTTTATATATTTACACGCTGTTTCTTTCAAATTTTAATCTTTGGTAGCATTTTCTGGAGAAAAACATCATAAGTTAATATCTAATGCATATTTTTTTCTTCAAATTTGGTATAATAATTTCTAAAAATGTTCTATAGTTCTTGAATTAAAGAATAAGTAAACTATTCATTTAAATATATTTTATAGTTTTTTTAATGATTTACAATGTGTTAAAAATTGAAAAATTTCTGTTATTTATCATTCGAAACCCAATATTTATAGATGGATAAAAGTACGGCTTCTTTTTTAGCTCAGGAAGTAGATAATATGTTCCTTAAGCTATCTGCAAAATTTTAATAGAATCATTTGATAACTAGAAATTTTTTGCTTTATACCTCTTTTTAATGCAAAAAAGGCCCTTTATTCCAATTTTTTAAAAAAAATTTGTTACTTATTTATGGTATGGTAATGATTAAACCAAAAATGGTATTCTTGGTTTCATAGATGTTTTTTCAATTCTTTAATAAAAAAAAAACTATTTTAGACCGTCCTTTATCCCGAAGGGATTGTGAAACTTGCGCTAACTCTTTAAATAGTGTCATTTAATGATTACTGGTCATTTAATGATTAATTTGTCGATTACTGGGATTTAATTGCCTTTGGCAGGAAAACTTGGCGTGCATCTAGAGGGGCTATAGAGAATGTATATTTCTCGTACTGATAAGAGAATGATTGCTGATTGAGGGTTCTTTTTCTTGAAATATTTACCTTTTTTTCTCACAGTAAAACTGATAATTTCTCTTTAAGAATGCTTGGAACAGTTTTGAAAGTTTATTTTAGATTAAGTGCTCGGTGTGCTTGCTTTTTTCCCCTCTCCGTTACTTTGATCTGATTAAATATTGTTACGAAATTTCCCGGGGTTCATTTGGATAGTGGAAGTTATATGGTGTGGAGAACGCTCAATCAGCAGGCGGCAGTAAAAAATAAAACAACGACGTTTATTTACACGAAAACACACAGGCCAGCCCAAAGACTACAACTATATACAGCACAGAAGACGATTATCTTCAGCCGAGACGTGCAGCATACACAGCAGCATACAAAACAGCATACACAGCAGCATACAACAGTCTCTACTGCAGACAGTAGCGCACAGCTTAGTTCAGCACTAGCTTCACTCCGTCGCTGCTCCGCTTATCCCTGGAAGGCCAGCTCTTTACCGTTGATCCCGACTACTCTCAATTCACGAGCACTGCGGCAGCTGCAGGCTGCTCCTTTTATAGGTCTCAGGAGGTGGGGTTAGAAGCCTCTCAACCAATCAGGAACGTTCGAGGCGTATCTCGGTTCCTACTGGACGGATCGTGAAAATTCTCGATGTTTCGGGTATAATCTATTTGGCCGACAAAATCGCCAAATTCGTCGCCAAATCGCCAAATGGTCGCCAAGCGCTGGAACCTCCGACGCGACCCCGGACTCCGTCCAGTACCGATGACTGTAAAACATTCTTTCCGATGGTGGAACCAACTATGCTGGGAAGCAGCATTACAGATTCGTAACAATATGAATAACAATATTGAAGGGTTTTTTTGAAACATCAAAAGGAAAGCCCTCAGCTATGTATAGTGGATATCAATATCGGCAATATCGCTGTAGTCTTGAAAATGTGATAATATGGCGCTACATTAATGAAAAGTGTAAGGAGCTGCTGAAAACAAAAGACAACTGTGTTCTCTCTGAAATGCCTCATTCTTGTAAGCCGGATGAAGCTCAAATCGAAGTCAAGATACATTTAGTAAAAATGAAAAGGGGAGTTCGAGATTATCAAGCAAATGTCCAATTATCACTAATATTCGAAATTTTTAACAATGAAAATAAAATAATTATTACATTTATAGTTTTTCCTTTCGAACTACTTGACTTTTTTGGTTATTGTGCCATGCAAAGCTATAATTTAAACTAAATATTGAAAAAAATTCATTTAGTTACTACTCTTATTGTAACATAGTCAAAAGGAATTTGAAAAAATTGGATCTAAAAACTATAGATATATCAAATTTTAGACAAACAAACTTCTATAATAATTTTTGTAGACATAAAAGTATCAAAAATTGTTAATATAAAGTTTTTAATACATCATTTTAATAGGAGTAAAATTGTCTTAATATTTATTTAAATCAAGTTCGTAATGGAAAAGAAATTGAAGTAAAATAAATGTGCAGAAGTGGATTACTTCGATCATGGAATTCTGCCAACTATCTGCCAGTTTTAAATTATTGAATGCTACATTTTTTTGTTACTTAAAAAATACTGAAGAAATATGGTCATATACAAAGTTTAAAAAATACTGACAGTCAGAACTTCAATTATATAGAAAATCAATTTGATATTTAAATGAATAGCATTAACAGGCCAAATAAATTGTTTTTTCTTTCAAAGAACAATTCTTTATGTTATGAAAAATGATATATTTGCAGAAGATAAATAATAGATTTCAGGAGTTTTTCTGCCTTTTTTATGCAATACATTAGTTGGGCAAAAAAAAAAAAAAAAACCTTTGTTTATTTCAACCCCATTTATGTCAAATATTCTTTTAAAAATATTTTAAATCATATGAATTCCATTTACATAATCAATGCTGCTTTTATACAGAGAAATGTCTTATTTTCTCTGATAGAGAAGGCATATTTTACAAAAAAAAAAAAAAAAAATGATAAAGAAAATAGATGTTTAAAGAGGACATTTTCACATACGAATTTTGAAAATTATATATGGCCGGCGTCCTGGCATAGGGGTAGCGCGTCTTTCCCGTGATCTGGGCGTCCCGGGTTCGAGTCCCGGTTTGGGCATGGTTGTTCTTCTGTTGTTCTATCTGTGAGATGTGTGAATGTGCCCTCCTGTAAAAAGGGGTTGTGCAAGCGAATGAATGATGCGTGAGTGGCAAAGTCGTACTCTTGGCCCTAGTTGGCGCTGCTATAAAAAATAAGAGACGTTCCCCCTCAGGCTTAAATCGCTGTCTTCGTAACAGCGGGCTTGTCAGTGGCAAGTGCCATAAGAAACAAACAAACAAACAAATTATATATTATATAGAATAGGCTATTTAATACATAGGTAACTGAATTTTTAGTCTATGATAAGACTTAAGTTTTGGCTTCAAATTCGGGTTTCAATAATACAACTATATAAATTAACAAAAAAACAATCTAATGTGATTGGTCAACAAATAGAATGATTAGTGCGTTCCACACAATTATCATTCTACAGATTTTGTATCCTTCGCAATTATATTTGTTGCATTAAGAAGAAAATTAGCTTGTTGTTGCTTACTTTCAAAGGAATATTTTTAAAATAGAAGAAATAAGAAAAGTCTACCACATTTGAATCATATAAACAATTTTTAATGAAAACTGACAGAAAACTTCAATGAAGCAAAAGCAGTAATTTTTGTGTACTTTATTTGTACTTAAAAATAAAACAAACTTTCTGAGAAATACACTTTAACGAAGAATAAAATATAGCTTATCAAAATTATTTCATCGGTTCAATGAAAGAAAATGGTTCCTCAAATTACATCACTATTTTCTTTAAACTCAATAATGCAAAAAAAAGGTTTTGATTTTAAATTTCATGTCAGCATATAAAATCTGAACTCAAGTTTGATATTTTATGAACTGTAGAATTTCTTTTTTTATTCGTTTGTTCCTCAAGATATTAAAGCACACAGCCTTAGTTTTTCTATTGTTTGGTGTCTTTTTATATTAATTATTCTCTTTTTGCTTTAGTTTTTTTCCAATTCCAATTAGTGATAATGATTATAACTGCTTTCGGAGAGTTACGATAGATCTCTTGATCTGAACATCAAATTCAGGAAATAATTTTAATTCCAATTTAAGCCCTTTTAGGAGGAACTCCCCCCCCCCAAAAAAAAAGAATAACCCTAACCTTATCTTTAGAGCATTCGAATAAAATTATACTGTAATAAGTACTAAACTATGGTCAGTAAAATTTATTCTCAAAGGGTATAACATGTTTTGTTGCTTAATTTGAAGCGGTTTAAATTTTATCTTTAATTTGCTAAAGCATATAACATACTTATTAGCTTTCATTAAATTAAAAAAAGAATAGCCTGGTAGATATTGCAATAATTATAGTGCTTAAAACTTGTTCCCAATTAACAGCTTCGACACCTATATAGAATTGCATTATCTTAATAATACTTGGACATATGTGAACGAGTTCATGTGACATAAGGACTGGCTTTTTGAGTTGGCCAGCAAATATTTATCAAATATCTACTGATAAAATTAATTCATTCTTTAGTTCATATATAATGCCAATAAAAATTAATTGAATCTATCGGTACTATATAGTATGCTTTTGTAGAAAATGGGACTGACTAAAGAACTTCTAAAAACAGCAGCATGTAACATATCAACAGAAAACTGCGAGTGATGATGAATTTCTTGCACGAAGAATTGTTTTCATCTTTCCAAACGTGACAGTTTTTAAAATTAATGTTTCTATTTAGATCAAAGCAGCATTCGTCTCTCCATACAACATTTTTCAGAAAAGAAAGTTTTGATTCTGCCTAAGGATAGGCCTATTTGTTTGATTTTAGACGCCGATCTTGTATTCTGTATGAATGTCACTTATTAAAGTTGAAATATTCTCTACACAGTTAATTTTGGAATGCTGAGCTCTGGATTGACTGTTTCTAATCTAGCAAAAGACCTAAAAATAGAGCAACATATCAGTTTTTTTCATGACTTATATGACAATTCATTGTGACTATTTCTCTCCGGTTGAAGTAAGGATCCTCCTACAATTTTTAATCTCCAAATTACACAGCCTATTAAAATGTTGGGAACTGAAAACGACATTGTATTCTTATAGAACTAGAGAAGCATTACGATTACATACAAAATAAATCGTCATATATATATTATATATATATATATATATTATATATATATATATATTATATATATATATATATATTATATATATATATATATTATATATATATATATATATATATTATATATATATAT